>NC_041383.1:629953709-629981501 GCF_002162155.2 Triticum dicoccoides
CATACCCATGTATTTATGTTTCTTTCTTCGGAGGTGGTGATGATGGAGTTGTTGATGATGTAGTGCCACACTTCAAACACAGGAGATGCTCCAATCTACGAGTGATGCTCTGGAGGGTGATGATATGCTCTTGCAACAAAATATTTTCATGAGTGAGATATTTATTTTGCACACGAACTATTTCAATGATCTTAAAAGGTTCAATTTCAGTAGGGGTAAGACGATTGTAGTATGGTCGAAGGATGTCTTCTTCTTCCACTGCCGGAAGTTGATCTCCCACGACCTTCTTGATCTTATCACCCTCACTAGTTTCCCCAAGTTCTTCTATCTTCATCTCTATCTTCATAAACCAAGCATCGTCGTCCCCATTGTTGGAGGAGGAGGACGACATGATACCGGGCCTTGAAAACTCAGGCAGAAAACAGCTCAAAACAAAAACAGAGGATTTTGTCGTGGTATGGTGGTCAAAACCTTCGAGAGATTATATAATGAATTTTTACCGACCAAAAGAAGTATTATGCAAGAAAATGGAGTCCAGAGGGCACATGAGGTGGCCACAAGCAGGGGGCGCCCCCAGGGGGTAGGGCGTTCCCTCCACCCATGTGGTCTCCCCATGCATCTTTCAGACTACTTTTAATTTTTCTAATTTTTTAAATATTCCAGAACAGAGCAAAATTACAATTGGAAACGTTTTGGAGTCAATTTACTTACCATACCACATACCTATTCCTTTTCATAGTCTGAAACATTCTCGAAAGTATCCTTATGTACTCCTCCGGTGTTATGGTATTAATAATATTGGTCTCAACATTTATGGGATTACCTGAGATATGATGTTTGATTCTTTGACCGTTTACCACCTTCGGATTTGTGCCTTCGGCATTGTTGATTTTTATGGCACCGGAACGATAGACCTCCTTGATAATGTAACGACCTTCCCATTTACAGAGAAGCTTTCCTGCAAAAAATCTTAAACGAGAGTTGTATAGCAAAACATGATCACCTATATTAAACTCACGCTTTTGTATCCTTTTGTCATGCCATCTTTTAACCTTTTCTTTAAACAACTTGGCATTCTCATAGGGTTGGGTTCTCCATTCATCAAGTGAGCTTATGTCAAATAACCTCTTCTCACCAGCAAGTTTGAAATCATAATTGAGATCTTTGATTGCCCAATAAGCTTTATGTTCTAGTTCAAGAGGTAAGTGACATGCTTTTCCACAAACCATTTTATACGGAGACATACCCATAGGATTCTTATGAGCAGTTATATAGGCTCATAATGCATCATCAAGTTTCTTAGACCAATTCTCTCTAGACCTATTAACAGTATTTTGCAAAATCAATTTAATCTCTCTATTGCTCGATTCTACTTGACCACTAGACTGAGGGTGATATGGATATGCAATTCTATGGTTAACATCATACTTAATTAGCAAGCATTTTACGGAAAGCACCATGAATAAAATGTGAACCACCATTAGCCATCAAATATCTAGGGACTCCAAATCTTAGAAAAATAACTTCTTTAAGCATTTTAATATAAGTGTTATGATCAGCAATACTAGTTGGAATAGCATCTAACCACTTAGTAACGTAATCAACAACAACTAAAATATGTCTATACCCATTAGAGGAAGGAAAAGGTCCCATATAATCAAAGCCCCAAACACCAAATGGTTTAATAACAAGTGAATAATTCATAGGCATTTCCTGACGTGTACTAATGTTGCCTATTCTCTGGTAATCATCACAAGACAAGACAAACTTACGAGCATCCTTGAAGAGAGTAGGACAGTAAAAACCAGACTGCAATACCTTATGTGCAGTTCTATCTCCAATGTGGTATCCTCCGTAGGCCTCGGAGTGACACTTGCGTAGGATCTGTTCATGTTCATGCTCAGGTACACAACGTCTAATAACACCATCTACTCCTTCTTTATAAAGGTGCGGGTCATCCCAAAAGTAATGAGTTAAATCATAGAAAACTTTTTTCTTTTGCTGGTATGTAAAACTAGGTGGTATAAATTTAGCAACAATGTAATTAGCATAATCAACATACCAAGGAGTATTGCGAGAAGCATTTATGATAGCTGATTGCTCATCATGAAAACTATCATCAATAGGCAGTGTGTCATCAAAAACATTTTCTAACCTAGACAAGTTGTCTGCAACGGGGTTCTCAGCTCCCTTTCTATCAATAATGTGCAAATCAAATTCTTGCAGCAAGAGAACCCATCTAATAAGTCTTGTTTTAGCATCTTTCTTTTCCATAAGATATTTAATAGCAGCATTATCGGTGTGAACAGTTACTTTGGAATCAACAATATAAGATCTGAACTTATCACAAGCAAATACAACTGCTAGATATTCTTTTTTAGTAGTAGCATAATTTCTCTGGGCACTGTCTAGAGTTTTACTAGTATAATGAATAACATTCAATTTCTTATCAACTCTTTGTCCTAGAATAGCACCAACAACATAATCGCTAGCATCACACATAATTTCAAAGGGTAGATTCCAATCAGATGGTTGAACAATAGGTGCAGAAATCAAGGCTTTCTTAAGTATTTCAAATGCTTCTACACAATCATCGTCAAAAACAAAAGGAACATCTTTTTGCAATAGATTAGTGAGAGGCCTAGAAATTTTAGAGAAGTCTTTAATAAACCTCCTATATAAACCAACATGACCAAGGAAACTTCTTATACCTTTGATATCTTTAGGACACGACATCTTTCCAATAGCATCTACTTTAGATTTATCAACTTCAATACCTCTTTCAGAAATTTTATGCCCCAAAAAACTACCTTCATTAACCATAAAGTGGCACTTCTCTCAATTCAAGACAAGATTTGTTTCTTCACATCTCTGCAAAACTCGATCAAGGTTGCTTAAGCAATCACCAAAAGGAAGTTCCATAAATGGAGAAATTATCCATGAAAACCTCGACAATCTTTTTACAAAAATCAGAGAATATAGCAGTCATATATCTTTGAAAGGTAGCAGGTGCATTGCATAAACCATAAGGCATACATCTATAAGCAAAAGTACCGAAAGGGCAAGTAAAAGTGGTTTATTCTTGGTGCTCTTTTGACATAGGTATTTGAGAGCAACCAGAATAACCATCTAGAAAGCAAAAATGTGTATGTTTGGATAGTATTTCTAGCATTTTATCAATAAAAGGTAGAGGGTAATGATCTTTTCTAGTAGCTTTGTTTAATTTGTGAAAATCAATTACCATTCTATAACCTGTAACAATTCTTTGTGGAATCAATTCATTCTTATCATTAGTAACTACAGTAATACCTCCCTTCTTAGGGACACAATGAACGGGACTTACCCATCTACCATCAGCAATAGGATGAATTATACCTGCCTCCAGAAGCTTTAGTATTTCATTTCTTACCACTTCTTTCATCTTGGGATTTAACCGTCGTTGGTCATCAACAACTGGTTTAGCATCAGGCTCCATATTAGTTTTGTGCTGACATAGAGTGGGACTAATGCCCTTAAGATCATCAAGAGTATATCCAATAGCGGCATCTTTAGAGTTTTCAATAATTCTTTTCTTCATGCTCTGAAAGGTTAGCACTAATAATAACAGGATATATCTTCGTTTCATAAAGATAAGCATATTTCAGAGTATCAGGTAATTATTTAAGCTCAAACACGGGATCACCCTTGGGTGGAGGAGGATCCCAAAGGATTTCAACAGACAAATTGTGTTTCAAAACAGTCCCTTGATTAAAGAATATTTCATCTAATTCCCTTCTTTCATTCATAAAGATATCATTTTCATGGTCTAGCAAATATTGTTCTAAAGGATCAGTAGGAGGTATGGCAATAGAAGCAGGACCAATAATTTCATCCTTACAAGGCAATTCTTTATCATGGGGTTGTCTACAAAATTTAGAGAAATTAAAATCATGAGACATATCCCCAAAACTTACAGTAACAATTTCTTTCTCACAGTCTATCTTAGCATTAACAGTATTCAAGAAAGGTACCAAATATAATGGGACAAAAATCTTCTTTTGGGGAACTAAGAACAAGAAAATCGGGTATTTTATTTTCCCACACAAAACTTCAACATATCTAACAATCCCAATTGGTGATATAATATCTCTATTGGAAATCTTAATAGTAACATCAATATCTTCTATCTCAGCAGGTGCAATATCATTCATAATTTCTTGATGTAAGGTAAAAGGAATTGCACTCACACTAGCTCCCATGTCACATAATCCATGATAACAATGATCTCCAATTTTAACAGAAACAACAGGCATGCCAACAACGGGTCTATGTTTATATTTAATATCGAGTTTAGCAATTCTAGCGGCTTCATCACAGAAATAAATAACATGCCCATCAATATTATCAACCAAGAGATCTTTAACCATAGCAATACTAGGTCCAACTTTAATTTGTTCAGGGGGTGTAGGTGTTCCAGTATAACTCTTACGAACCACAGTTGAAGCTTTAGCATCATCCTTTATTCTAACAGGAAAAGGTGGTTTCTCAATATAAGCAGTAGGAACAATAGGATCAACATTATAAGTAATAGTTTCTTCTTCAACTTTAATAGGCTCTACTACTCTCACTTCAATGTGAGGATGATATTTAAACCACTTCTCCTTAGGGAGATCAACATGAGTAGCAAATGATTCACAAAAATAAGCTACTATCTCAGAGTCAAGTCCATATTTAGTACTAAATTGACGAAAAGCATCGGTATCCATAAAAGATTTAACACAATCAAACTTAAGGTTTATACCTGACTCATTACATTCGTCGAGTTCCCAATCTTCAGAGTTGCTTTTAATTATTACCAATAAATCCCATTTGAACTCAATATCCTTCTTCACAAAAGAACCAGTACAAGAAGTATCGAGCATGGATTGATCATTACGAGAAAGCCACGCATAAGAATTCTGAATAATAATTTCCCTTGAGTGCTCATGATTAGGGCATGAATATAACATTGACTTAAGCCTCCCCCAAGCTTGAGAAATAATTTCTCCTTCATGAGGCAAAAAGTTATATATATATATATATATATATATATATATATATATATATATATATATATATATATATATATATATATAATTCCGATCACGATGAACCAGATGCATAGGATAAAACTTCTGACGAAATTCCAATTTCAATCAGTTGTAGTTCCAAGATCCAATATCATCACATAGCCTATACCATGTCAATGCCTTTCCCTCCAAAGATAAAGGTAAAACCTTCTTCTTGACATTATCCTCAGGCAAACCTGCAAGCTTAAATAATCCACAAACTTCATCCACATAGATTAGGTGCATATCACGATGTAATGTTCCATCTCTTGCATAAGGATTAGCCAGCAGTTTCTCTATCATACCTGAAGGAATTTCATAATAAATATTTTCAGTAGGTGCAGTAGATTGAGGGTCAACTCTTTGCTCTACCGTTTGAGGTGAAGATAGCCCGAACAAGCCCCTCAAAGGATTATTTTCCATGGTGACAAGTGACAGTAAATTTCAGCACACTATATAAATGTTTCCTTACCAAATTCCACTTACCAAAGGCACTTCACTCCCCAGCAACGGCGCCAGAAAAGAGTCTTGTTGACCCACAAGTATAGGGTATATATCATAGTCCTTTCGATAAGTAAGAGTGTCGAACCCAACGAGGAGCAGAAGGAAATGACAAGCGGTTTTCAGCAAGGTATTCTCTACAAGCACTGAAATTATTGATAACAGGTAGTTGTGTGATAAGATAATTCGTAACGGGTAACATGTAACAAAAGTAACTAAGGTGCCGCAAGGTAGCAAAGGACAAGCCTGGACAAACTCTTATATAAAGCAAAGCGCTCCCGGGGACACATGAGAATTACTGTCAAGCTAGTTTTCATCATGCTCATATGATTCGTGGTCGTTACTTTGATAATTTGATATGTGTGTGGACCGGTGCTTGGGTGCTGCCCTTCCTTGGACAAGCCTCCCACTTATGATTAACCCCTCTCGCAAGCATCCACAACTACGAAAGAAGAATTAAGATAAATCTAACCATAGCATGAAACATATGGATCCAAATCAGCCCCTTACAAAGCAACGCATATATTAGGGTCTAAGCTTCTATCACTCTAGCAGCCCATCATCTACTTGTTACTTACCAATGCCTCCCCCTAGGCCCAAATCATGGTGAAGTGTCATGTAGTCAACATTTACATAACACCACTAGAGGAAAGACAACATACATCTCAACAAATATCGAACGAATACCAAATTCACATGATTACCTATAACAAGACTTCTCCCATGTCCTCAGTAACAAATGTAACTACTCACAAAGCATATTCATGTTCATAATCAGTTGAGTATTAATTATCATTAAGGATCTGAACATATGATCTTCCACCGAATAAACCAACTAGCATCAACTACAAGGAGTAATCAACACTACTAGCAACCCAGAGGTACCAATTTGAGTTTTGAGATAGAGATGAGATACAAGAGATGAACTAGGGCTTGAGATGAGATGGTGTTGTTGAAGATGTTGATGGAGATTGACCCCCTCTCGATGAGAGAATCGTTGGTGATGTCGATGGCGATGATTTCCCCCTCCGGGAGGGAAGTTTCCCCAGCAGAACAGCTCCGCCAGAGCCTTGGATTGGTTCTGCCCAAGTTCCGCCTCGAGACGGCGGCGCTTCGTCCCAAAAGCTTCCTTCTGATTTTTTCCTGGTCAAAACACACCATATAGCAGAACATGGGCATCGAGGGCCTGCTAGGTGGCCCACAAGGTAGGGGGGAGCCTAGGGGGGTAGGGCGCGTCCCCACCCTTGTGGATGGCAGGTGGCCCCTCTGGTGCTTTCTTCACCCAATATTTTTTATATATTACAAAATAATTCTCCGTGAAGTTTCAGGACTTTTGGATTTGTGGAGAATAGGTCTCTAATATTTGCTCCTTTCTAGTCCAGAATTCCAGCTGTCGGCATTCTCCCTCTTCATGTAAACCTCATAAATAAGAGAGAAAAGGCATAAGTATTGTGATATAATGTGTAATAACAGCCCATAATGCAATAAATATCAATATAAAAGCATGATGCAAAATGGACGTATCAATTACCCCTTGAGCTATAAAAGGAGGGCCATGCAAAACTAGAGAGGGATTCGGACCCCTCGCTCTTCTACGCGTGTAGCTGCTCCCCTCGAGGCCACCTTGCTGGGCTCGAGCGTCGCGTGTTGTTGTGATCTACCATCCAGTCCACCAAAGGCAGGAGTAGAGTTTTACGCTTCACAGCGGCCCGAACCTTGGTAAAAACCACTATTGTCACCGCCGTCGTGTTGTTTCATGGCCTCCGCTCTTTGTGCAACGTGATCTCCCCCTTGTCGAACCACTAGGGGCTCATTGCCCCATAGGTGATCGTGTCCACCCATGACATAGGCGAACTCTCATATAGCAAAGTGCTCCTGAGGGCACATGGGAATTATCGTCAAGTTAGTTTTCATCATGCTCATATGATTCCCGTTCGTTAGTTTGATAATTTGATATGTGGGTGGACCAGTGTTTGGGTGCTGTCCTATTGGGGAACGCAGTAATATCAAAAAAATTATGTACGATCACGCAAAATCTATCTATGTGATGCATAGCAATGAGCAGGAGAGTGTGTCCACGTACCCTCGTAGACCGAAAGCGGAAGCATTAAGTAACGCAGTTAATGTAGTCGAACGTCTTCGCGATACAACTGATCAAGTACCGAATGCACGGAACCTCCACGATCTGCACACGTTTAGCTCGGTGATGGCCCTCGAACTCGAGATCCAACTGAGGCCGAGGGAGAGTTCCGTCAGCACGACGGCATGGTGATGGTGATGATGAAGTTACCGGCGCAGGGCTTCGCCTGAGCACTACGACGATATGACCGAGGTGGAAAACTGTGGAGGGGGGCACCACACACGGATAAACAATCAACTTGTGTGTCTATGGGGTGCCTCCTCCCCCATATATAAAGGAGTGGAGGAGGGGAGGGCCGGCCTCATGGGGCGCGCCCAAGGGGGGATTCCTACTCCTAGTAGGAGTAAGTTTCCCCCCTTCCCTAGTTGGAGTAGGAGAAGAAGGAAGAGGGAAAGGGAGAAAAGCAAAGGCCCACACCCCTAATTCGGATTGGGCCTGGGGGCGTGCGCCTCCCACTTGGCCGCCTCCTCCTCTCTTCCGCCATGGTCCATTAAGGCCCATTAACTCCCCGGGGGGTTCCGGTAACCCCCCGGTACTCCGGAAAATACCCGAACTCATCTGAAACCTTTCCGGTGTCCAAACATAGCCTTCCAATATATCAAACTTTATGTATCCACCATTTTGAGACTCCTCGTCATGTTCGTGATCACATTCGGGACTCCGAACAACCTTCGGTACATCAAAACACATAAACTCATAATACCGATCATCATCAAACGTTAAGCATGCAGACCCTACGGGTTCGAGAACTATGTAGACATGACCGAGACACTTCTCCGGTCAATAACCAATAGCGGAACCTGGATGCTCATATTGGTTCCTACATATTCTACAAAGATCTTTATCGGTCAAACCACATAACAACATACGTTGTTCCCTTAGTCATCGGTATGTTACTTGCCCGAGATTCGATCGTCGGTACCTCAATACCTAGTTCAATCTCGTTACCGGCAAGTCTCTTTACTCGTTCTATAATGCATCATCCCGCAACTAACTCATTAGTCACATTGCTTGCAAGGCATATAGTGATGTGCATTACCGAGAGGGCCCAGAGATACCTCTCCGAAACACGGAGTGACAAATCCTAATCTCGATCTATGCCAACCCAACAAACACCATGGAGAGACCTCTAGAGCATCTTTATAATCACCCAGTTATGTCGTGACGTCTGATAGCACACAAGGTGTTCCTTCGGTATTCGGGAGTTGCATAATCTCATAGTTAGAGGAACTTGTATAAGTCATGAAGAAAGCAATAGCAATAAAACTGTAACGATCATAATGCTAAGCTAACAAATAGGTCTTGTCCATCACATCATTCTCCTAATGATGTGATCCCATTCATCAAATGACAACACATGTCTATGGTTAGGAAACATAACCATCTTTGATAAACGAGCTAGTCAAGTAGAGGCATACTAGGGACACTTATGTTTTGTCTATGTATTCACACATCTGCTAAGTTTCCGGTTAATACAATTCTAGCATGAATAATAAAATTTTATCATGAAATAAGGAAATAAATAATAACTTTATTATTTCCTCTAGGGCATATTTCCTTCAGTCTCCCACTTGCACTAGAGTCAATAATCTGGATCACATCACCATGTGATTAACACCAATAGTTCACATCACCATGTGATTAACACCCATAGTTCACATCGCCATGTGACCAACACCCAATGGGTTTACCAGAGTCGGTAATCTAGTTCACATCTCTATGTGGTTAACACCCAAAAAGTACTTAGGTGTGATCATGTTTTGCTTGTGAGAGAAGTATAGTCAACGGGTCTGCCATATTCAGATCCGTATGTATTTTGCAAATTTCTATGTCTACAATGCTCTGCATAGAGCTACTCTAGCTAATTGCTCCCACTTTCAATATGTATCCAGATTGAGACTTAGAGTCATCTAGATTAGTGTCAAAGCTTGCGTCGACGTAACCCTTTATGACGAACCTTTTTGTCACTTCCATAACCGAGAAACATATCCTTATTCCACTAAGGATAATTTTGACCGTTGTCCAGTGATCCACTCTCGATCACTATTGTACACTCTTGCCAAAATCATGGTGAGGTACACAATAGGTCCGGTACACAACATAACATACTTTATAGAACCTATGACTGAGGCATAGGGATTGACTTTTCATTCTCTTTCTATTTTCTACCCTGGTCTGCTTTTTGAGTCTTTACTCAATTTCACACCTTGCAATACAGGCAAGAACTCCTTCTTTGATTGTTCCATTTTGAACTACTTCAAAATCTTGTCAAGGTATGTACTCATTGAAAAAACGTATCAAGCATTTTGATTTATCTCTATAGATCTTGATGCTCAATATGTAAGGAGCTTCACCGAGGTCTTTCCTTGAAAAACTCCTTTCAAATACTCCTTTATGCTTCCCAGAAAATTAGACATCATTTTCGATCAACAATATGTCTTTCACATATACTTATCAGAAAAGTTGTAGTGCTCCCACTCAATTTCTTGTAAATACAGGCTTCACCGCAAGTCTGTATAAAACTATATGCTTTAATCAACTCATCAAAGTGTATACTCCAACTCCAAAATTCTTGAACCAGTCCATAGATGGATCGCTGGAGCTTGCACACTTTGTTAGCACCTTTTGGATTGACAAAACCTTCTTGTTGTATCATATACAACTCTTCTTTAAGAAATCCATTAAGGAATGTAGTTTTGACATCCATTTGCCAGATTTCATCAAATGTGGCAACTGCTAACATGATTTGGAGGGACTTAAGCATCGCTACGAGTGAGAAAATCTCACCATAGTCAACACCTTGAACTTGTTGAAAACCTTTTAAGACATTTCGAGCTTTGTAGATAGTAACACTACTATCAGCGTCTGTCTTCCTCTTGAAGATCCATTTATTTTCAATGGCTTGCCGATCATCGGGCAAGTCAACCAAAGTCCATACTTTGTTCTCATACATGGATCCCATCTCAGATTTCATGGCCTCAAGCCATTTTACGGAATCTGGGCTCATCATCGCTTCCTCATAGTTTGTAGGTTCATTATGGTCTATTAGCATGACATCCAGAACGGGATTATCGTACCACTCTGGTGCGGATCATACTCCGGTTGACCTACGAGGTTTGGTAGTAACTTGACCTGAAGTTTCATGATCATCATCATTAACTTCCTCACTAATTCATGTAGGCATCACTGGAAATGATTTTAGTGATGAGCTACTTTCCATCTCGAGAGAAGGTACGGTTACCTCATCAAGTTCTACTTTTCCTCCCACTCACTTCTTTCGAGAGAAACTCCTTCTCTAGAAAGGATCCATTCTCAGCAACGAATATCTTGCCTTCAGATCTATGATAGAAGGTGTACCCAATAGTCTCCTTTGGGTATCCTATGAAGACACATTTTTTCGACTTGGGTTCGAGCTTATCAGGTTGAAGCTTATTCACATAAGCATCATAGCCCCACACTTTAAGAAACGACAGCTTAGGTTTCTTGCTAAAGCACAGTTCATACAGTGTCACCTCAACAGATTTAGATGGTGCCCTATTTAACGTGAATGCAGCTGTCTCTAATGCATAACCCCAAAACGATAATGGTAAATCGGTAAGAGACATCATAGATCGCACCATATCCAATAAAGTACGGTTACGATGTTCGAACACACCATTATGTTGTGGTGTTCCAGGTGGCGTGAGTTGTGAAACTATTCCACATTGTTTCAAATGAAGACCAAACTCGTAACTCAAATATTCACCTCCACGATCAGATTGTAGAAACTTTATTTTCTTGTTACGATGATTTTCCATTTCACTCTAAAATTCTTTGAACTTTTCAAATGTTTCAGACTTATGCTTCATTAAGTAGATATAACCATATTTGCTCAAATCATCTGTGAGGGTAAGAAAATAACGATACCCGCCACGAGCCTCAACACTCATTGGACCACATACATCGGTATGTATTATTTCCAATAAGTCAGTAGCTCGTTCCATTGTTCCATAGAATGGAGTTTTAGTCATCTTGCCCATGAGGCACGGTTCGCAAGCACCAAATGATTCATAATCAAGTGATTCCAAAAGCCCATCAGCATGGAGTTTCTTCATGCGCTTTATACCGATATGACCTAAACAGCAGTGCCACAAATAAGTTGCACTATAATTATTAAATTTGCATATTTTGGCTTCAATATTATGAATATGTGTATCACTACGATCGAGATCCAACAAACTATTTTCATTGGGTGTATGACCATCGAAGGTTTTATTCATGTAAACAGAACAACAATTATTCTTTGACTTAAATGAATAACCGCATTGCAATAAACATGATCCAATCATATTCATGATCAATGCAAACACCAAATAACATTTATTTTCGGTTCAACACTAATCCCGAAGGTAAAAGGAGTGTGCGATGGTGATCTTATCAACCTTGAAATCATTTCCAATACACATCGTCACCTCGTCCTTAACTAGTCTATGTTTATCTTGCAACTCCTGTGTTCGTGTTACTACTCTTAGCAGTTGAACTAGTATCAAATACTGAGGGGTTGCTATAAATAAACACTAGTAAAGTACACATCAATTACATGTATATCAAATATACCTTTGTTCACTTTGCCATCCTTCTTATCCGCCAAGTATCTACAGTAGTTCCGCTTCTAGTTACCATTCCCTTTGCAATACAAGCACTCAGTTTCAGGCTTAGGTCCAGCTTTGAGATTCTTCATGGGAGTGGCTAGTTGCTTGCCATTCTTCTTGAAGTTTCCTTTCTATCCCTTTGCCCTTTTACTTGAAACTAGTGGTCTTGTCAACCATCAACACTTAATTCTTTTTCTTGATTTCTACCTTCGCCGATTTCAGCTTCGTGAAGAGCTCGAGAATCGTTTTCGTCGTCCCTTGCATATTATCAGGCCCGTACCGTACACCTGTGCAGCATGTTCAACTGCACAGGGCCCCCAAATGGGTAGGGCTCCCAATTTGTTATTCTCCTTGTAATGACTAATCAATGCATTTGATTAACTAGGAACCTGTACCATAATTACTCCTAGGACTCCATCCCACGAACGCCTCTCCTCCATCATCTTCCCTTTTTCTTTCTTTGCAGTCTCTTTAACATCCAACGATCCATGGAAATCCATTCCTCGATCGCAGCTCTAGTGGATTAATTCCTTTGCAGGTTCGCCAAAATAAACCTATTGTTGGAAATGGAACGTATAGGTAATCTACACCCTCAATCCACCATCTATTTATTCGGTGCCTTCCTCTTGATTTCTCATGTCTTCTCTGCGAGCCAAGACATGAACCAGGCTGCCAGTCGCATTGGCTGGGCGAGGCTTCTTCCCAAATAAGTCAAAGTTCATTTCTTCCCCTTCTGTTTCTATGTTCTATTTTAATACATCACAAGTTTATAGCGAATTAATAAGTCAATCTTGAAAAGGTGCTCTTGATAAATTCTTTTTAGCAAAATAATCAAATGATATTTTTGATAACATTGTGTACGAAAAATAGCATGAAAAATTTGTATCAAAGGAATGCGAGAAGGATGGCATGATTTGTGCAAAATAATGTACTAATCCTAAGTTTGGAGAATAGCAAAAGGATACATATATATAGCAATAATTTTGTTTTGGGAATCATTTTTTGATAAGAATCACTTATTGCTGAATTCTTGTTTGACTTTCTGTGTAACTACAATGGTTGAATCGAGGGCCTAATTTTTGATTTGGCACAGGGGCCCCATTTTATCCGGCGCGGCCCTGCATATTAGAGTCCATCACGAAGTTCTATTAGCTTGGTGATAGTGACTAGAGAACACTATCAATCACTATATTATCTAGAAGATTAACTCCCACTTGATTCAAGCGATTGTAGTACCCAGACAATCTGAGCACATGCTCACTGGTTGAGCTATTCTCCTCCATCTTGTAGGCAAAGTATTGTCAGAGGTCTCATACCTCTCGACACGGGCATGAATTTGAAATACTAATTTCAACTCTTGGAACATCTTATATGCTCCATGACGTTCAAAATGTTTTGAAATCCCGATTTTAAGCCATAAAGCATGGTGCACTAAACTATCAAGTAGTAATCATATCGAGCTTGCCAAATGTTCATAATGTTTGCATATACTCCTGCAATAGGTCTGTTACCTAGCGGTGCATCAAGGACATAATTCTTATGTGCGGCAATGAGATAATCCTCAGATCACGGATCTAGTCTGCATCATTGCTACTATCATCTTTCAACTTAGTATTCTCTAGGAACATATCAAAAATAAGACAGGGGAGCTATACACGAGCTATTGATCTACACCATAGATATGCAAATACTATCAGGACTAAGTTCATGATAAATTAAAGTTCAATTAATCATATTACTTAAGAACTCCCACTTAGAAATCCCTCTAATCATCTAAGTGATCACGTGATCCAGATCAACTAAACCATGTCCAATCATCACGTGAGATGGAGTAGTTTCCAATGGTGAACATAACTATGTTGATCATATCTACTATATGATTCACACTCGACCTTTCGATCTCAGTGTTTCGAGGCCATATATGCACATGCTAGGCTCGTCAAGTTTAACCCGAGTATTCTCTATGTGCAAAACTGGCTTGCACCCGTTGTATGTGAACATAGAGCTTATCACACCCGATCATCACGTGGTGTCTCGGCACAACGAACTGTCGCAGCGGTGCATACTCTGGGAGAACACTTATACCTTGAAATTTAGCGAGAGATCATCTTATAATGCTACCGCCGAACTAAGCAAAATAATATGCATAAAGGATAAACATCACATGCAATCAATATAAGTGATATGATATGGCCATCATCATCTTGTGCCTTTGATCACCATCTCCAAAGCACCATCATGATCACCATCGTCACAAGCGTGACACCTTGATCTCCATCGTAGCATCGTTGTCGTCTCGCCAACTATTGTTTCTACGACTATCGCTACCGCTTAGTGATAAAGTAAAAACAATTACATGGCGATTGCATTGCATACAATAAAGTGACAACCATATGGCTCCTACCAGTTGCCGATAACTCTGTTACAAAACATGATCATCTCATACAATAAAATATAGCATCATGTCTTGACCATATCACATCACAACATGCCCTGCAAAAACAAGTTATACGTCCTCTACTTTGTTGTTGCAAGTTTTACGTGGCTGCTACGGGCTTAGCAAGAACCGTTCTTACCTATGCATCAAAAACCACAACGGTTTTTCATCAAGTGTGTTGTTTTAACCTTCAACAAGGACCGGGCGTAGCCACACTCGATTCAACTAAAGTTGGAGAAACAGACACCCACTAGCCACCTGTGTGCGAAGCACGTCAGTAGAACCAGTCTCGCATAAGCGTATGCGTAATGTCGGTCTGGGCCGCTTCATCCAACAATACCGCCAAATCAAAGTATGACATGTTGGTAAGCAGTCTGACTATTATCGCCCACAACTCTTTGTGTTCTACTCGTGCATATAACATCTACGCATAGACCTGGGCTCTGATACCACTGTTGGGGAACGCAGTAATTTCAAAAAATTTACCTACGATCATGCAAGATCTATCTATGTGATGCATAGCAACGAGCGGGAGAGTGTGTCCATGTACCCTCGTAGACCGAAAGCGGAAGCGTTAAGTAACATGGTTGATGTAGTCGAACGTCTTCGCGATCCAACTGATCAAGTAACGAACGCACGGCACCTCCGCGATCTGCACACGTTCAGCTCGATGACGTCCCTCGAACTCTAGATCCAGCTGAGGCCGAGGGAGAGTTCCGTCAGCACGACGGCGTGGTGACAGTGATAATGAAGTTACCGGCGCAGGGCTTCGCCTAAGCACTACGACGATATGACCGAGGTGGAAATCTGTGGAGGGGGCACCGCACACGGCTAAACAATCAACTTGTGTGTCTATAGAAGAAGGAAGAAGGAGAGGGAGAGATGGAAAGGGGGGCTGCCCCCCCCCCCATTCGGATTGGGCTTGGGGGGGGCGCCTACCACTTGGCGCCTCCTCCTCTCTTCCACCATGGTCCATTAAGGCCCATTAACTCCCCGGGGGATTCCAGTAATCCCCTGGTACTCCGGAAAATGCCTGAACTTATCTGAAACCTTTCCGGTGTCCAAACATAGCCTTCCAATATATCAATCTTTATTTCTCGACCATTTGGAGACTCCTCTTCATCTCCGTGATCACATCCGGGACTCCGAACAACCTTCGGTACATCAAAAGACATGAACTCATAATACCGATCATTATCGAACGTTAAGCGTGCGGACCCTACGGGTTCGAGAATTATGTAGACATGACCGAGACACTTCTCCGGTCAATAACCAATAGAAGAACCTGGATGCTCATATTGGTTCCTACATATTCGACGAAGATGTTTATCGGTCAAACCGCATAACAACATATGTTGTTCCCTTTGTCATTGGTATGTTACTTGCCCGAGATTCGATCATCGGTATCTCAATACCTAGTTCAATCTCGATACCGGCAAGTCTCTTTACTTGTTCCGTAATGCATCATCCTACAACTAACTCATTAGTCGCATTTCTTGCAAGGCTTATAGTGATGTGCATTACCAAGAGGGCCCAGATATACCTCTCCGAAACACGAAGTGAGAAATCCTAATCACGATCTATGCCAACCCAACAAACACCATCGGAGACACCTGTAGAGCATCTTTATAATCATCCAGTTATGTTGTGATGTTTGATATCACACAAGGTGTTCCTACGGTATTCGGGAGTTGCATAATCTCACAGTCAGAGGAACATGTATAAGTCATGGAGAAAGCAATAGCAATAAAACTGTAACGATCATAATGCTAAGCTAACGAATGGGTCTTGATAGAGCTGGGGTCCCTATCTTTCGATGAGATGATAACTATCGATTTGGTAGAGTTGACTTTGACGATCCAACTACAAACATGCTCGACGTTGCACCTTAGCAATCGCTAAACCAACTCCGAAAGGTTATTGACCACGCCGGAGCACGATCAACCTGACCACGAAGGTCTATTCCTGCAAGCAATCGAAGAATAAGCAAGAATGTGATAAATCAATCTGAATATTGCTAATATGGATGAAGAATTGATAATGGTGGGGATCCGAAAGTGGTCTTAGTCTGGTCGTTGGACACAAACAAAGTACACGAAGTTGCGTTGGATAACTTTTAACTAAACAAATCCCAAGGGAAAAGCTACTAGATGGATCTACTTATATAGGAGCAAGGGGTGGCGGCCAAGGAGGTGGGAGGACGTCCCAAGGCAGCCTAAAACTAACCCTAGGTCATACAAGGCCAATGGGCCCAAGTGAGGTGATGTAACACCTTTGGACTTGTCATTTGACTCGGATTCTGCTGCAGCATCAGATTATTTCGTCCATAACTCAACGCTCTGGACGAATTTGAAGGTGAATACAATTGGGCTGGAAAGTGCACGAAATCTAGTTTCCAACAAAAAAAGAATCACCCAGTTGGGAGTCAGTATGAAAAAGTAGTTGGGGTTTTGAGTCAGGTATGTCTGTGCAGTCCGAATCTGAATCCAGAACGTGGGAGACTTGGACTCTATCTTCTCTTGGCCCAAAAGTGACGTGAGAGGACTTTTTGAACAGAACCTAAACTTCTCCTTTTCCCTTATCTTCATATGTGGATTGTACAAATGTCCCATACACCTACAATTAGACAAAACACAAAAGTGTGTGAAGTATTTTTGTTCTAGATAACATAAATAGATTATTGAATAGTTTGCACTAAAAATCACCTGACAAATATGCATGTATGCAATATTTTTGGTCTTATCCATGGTATTCATGTCCTCATCATCCTCCCCTTCTTGAAAACAAAGCCGTCCTCGGCGTTGCTTAATCTGAAATGTGGCTAACAAAACAGACAAGGTGTAGATGTTGTATATGTCTATGTCATCCATTTTTACTTCCCTTGATTTTTGCACATATGACATGTATATATGAGGAACCTTCATAGATTATAAAATACAAAGCCAAAATATTATCATAAGTAGAATGCATGAAAATATTGCAACTTAGTTTGCACATATAAGTGAAGCTCTTGTTCATATCAAAAGATTGACAATATTCATCATTAAACCATCCCAACATTGGTGAATAAACCTTACGTGCATCAAATTTACATGCTACAATATGCTTAAATAAGAAAACATGCGATAAGTCATTTGACACAGAATGATCACCAAGATTAGAGTCATATCAAAATGATTAAACATTGGCACACTCAAAATTGTTGGTATTTCAGTTGTTTGATCACATGATGCATTCACGATAGTAACATGATTCTCTAAACTAGGTGGCGTGCTCAAATCAACAGTTAACTCAACGCATGATTTATTCAAGTTAACTAGGCATGCATCATTCTCATGTGAAAGTGGAAAATGCGTACCTGTATCATTACCTCTTATGATCAACTCACATGATGCAGGCACCATCGATGGTGATGTGTCACATGGTAGAGATGATGTAGTCCTCGCAACAACAGATGTGGTTGTCATAGTACGCCTAGTAGTTGAAGAAACATCTGTATCAACAATTGGAATGTGCACCGTGCGCTTGTTCTCCTTGTGGGCAACACGTCGTTTTATTTCCTATTCATCTTTACAAGCAAGACGAAACAAATGGTCCATAGGATAACACTCTTCATGAATTAGTATCTCCTGAATATCATGGTTTAATCCTCCCCAAAATCTATCCATAAAATCTTCTTCACTTCTTCTAAAAATGAGTGCAACAAGGTAGTTTGTAAATCATCATAATATTTTGTTACAGTGTCACTACCTTATTTTAAATGTTCTAGTTTTTTAATCATGCCACAAGTATAATAAACATCGACGAATCTATCTCTCATGACATGTTTTAAACCATCCCAAGTAG
The DNA here is from genome assembly GCF_002162155.2 of Triticum dicoccoides. Taxonomy (NCBI): domain Eukaryota; kingdom Viridiplantae; phylum Streptophyta; class Magnoliopsida; order Poales; family Poaceae; genus Triticum; species Triticum dicoccoides. Next base: position 629,972,352 of record NC_041383.1, read on the forward strand.
TAGGTATATAATCATGGTTTAACCGACATTATCCACTCCACCAAACTAAAGCGAAGCTACTGAAAGTACTAACCGCAACTTGAAATTTTCCATGCTCATCAAAAGTGTGGGAAGCAAATATAGCATTTATTTCATACTCCCATTCAATATATAAATCAGGCCTAAAACGACCAGTAAACGGTGGAACGGAAACAATAACCTCATGTGCATTCTGATGTTGTTGCTCCTCTTGTGACGGTTGTTGTATTTTCTTAGGTGATGGCAAATCTCCCACGATCGATGAAGCCCAAGAACTAACAACTCCGGAACCTGCCATAGTTAGTAGAAAACAAGAAACAAAATCCGAGAATAATGTTCCTATGAACTACTAGGATGTGGTGGTAAAACGCTCACAATATAGCAAATATCAATATCTTACAAGTTCTTACCATGCAGCGGGTGGTGACAGGCAACCAGCGGTGTCAAATAACTCTGAAGATTGTGTAAGGCGATTGCCAGGGGAACGTACGTCTACATGGTGTAGAAATATGTGGAGCTGGGTTGGCTATATATGGTACCAAAGAATTAGAAATAATCAATTCAAAGATGCAATGTTGAATAAACGCTCAACGACGGTACTGTGTTGGTCCTAGGCTAGACTGGACTAGAGACGCGAGCCTAGAACACTAATGAGGTCACGGCATAGCACAACTAGCATCAATGAAGGATACTAAGTAGCTCTGGATAGCAAGATATAAGTGAAGATCACAACGGCGGTAAAGATAATGATGAAAAACAACTGCCAAGCAGGATATACGACAACTCTCTCTCCAACTTTCCTCTTGAAAAGTTTGAGCCAATTTTCTGATAAATTTTTTCAAAGAATTCTACTAACTCAAGCTTTCCAATGCAAAAAGAATCACCCAATTCCGAGTTGATATGAGGAGTCAAAAAATTCTAAAATTGGCTTGAAAAATTGGAATAAGTTGTGTTTGCGAACTTCGGAGAGCAAAAAGACCTATTTAGAAGCCTATTTTGAGGTGCCAAATATGGAACTAGCTTATGCAACTATTTAGACGTCGCTCGTCGCTAGCTTTCATTTGAGTACTCGCAGAGCCAAAACTGACTTTGTATGAGAAAGTTATGCCTGTTTTACTGAACAGTGCACAAAACAGATTCCAATCCGAATTCAACTACGAGATTGAGTCTAGATAGATCCGAATTTTCTTTTTTTCTTCTTCTTTTTTTCCCTCACACTTTTTTTTGTTTTCTTACTCTCCTTTTTTTTATCTGACTTTTTTTACTTTTTCTCTCTATATTTTTCTCTGTCTTTTTTTTGTCCCTCTTTTCAAAACAAACTAGATAAGATGCAGATTGAATCAAGCGAAGATGTGGACAACCTCAACTATGATTATGACCATGAACGGTGGGTAGGACGTGATTAAAATTGATGGATGGGTGGTGGACAGTGGAAGGGATAACGACGCAGCGGCAGCGTGACTATTGTGAACAGAACTCGAAACTCTAAACGAACTAGACACTAAGACCAGCAACTCGACACGACGATGCAACCGATAATTCAATAATGCATACAATGAAAAGAAAATTGCAAAGGCTCATACTGGCTTGGACAAAGGATGAATAGATCTAACTTTTTTTGTGGCTTTTTCTTGGACAACAGGTAAGAAAATAAATCTAATCTAGGGATAACTGGAAATTCTCACCGAGCAACCTGAAAACTGATACCACTTGATAAAGGCGGGGTGTCCCGATCTTTCAATGAGATGATAACTATCGATTTCGTAGAGTTGACTTTGACGATCCGACTACAAACGTGCTCGATGTTGCGCCTTAGCAATCGCTAAACCAACTCCGAGAGGTTATTGACCAATCCGGAGCACGATCAACCTGACCACGAAGGTCTATTCCTGCAAGCAATCAAAGAATAAGTAAGAATATGATAAAGCAATCTGAATATTGCGAATATGGATGGAATTGATAATGGTGGGGATCCTAAAGTGGTCTTGGTCTGGTCATTGGACACAAACAAAGTACACGAAGTTGCGTTGGCTAACTTTTAACTAAACAAATCCCAAGGGAAAAGCTACTAGATGGATATACTTATATAGGAGCAAGGGGTGGCGGCCAAGGAGGTGGGAGGACGTCCCAAGGCAGCCTAAAACTAACCCTAGGTCATACAAGGCCAATGGGCCCAAGTGGAGATGATGTAACACCTTTGGACTTGTAGTTTGACTCGGATTCTGCTGCAGCATCAGATTGTTTCATCCATAACACAATGCTCCGGACTAATTTGAAGGTGAGTCCAATTGGTTTGGAAAGTTCACGAAATCTAGTTTCCAACAAAAAAAGAATCACCCAATTCGGAGTCTGTATGAAAAAGTTGTTGGTGTTTTAAGTCAGGTATGTCTGTGCAGTCCGAATCTGAATCCAGAACGTGAGAGACTTGGACTCTATCTTCTCTTGGCCCAAAAGTGACGTGAGAGGACTTTTTGAACAGAACCTAAACTTCTCCTTTTCCTTTATCTTCATATGTGGATTGTACAAATGTCCCATACACCTGCAATTAGACAAAACACAAAAGTGTGTGAAGTATTTCTGTTCTGGATAACATAAATAGATTATTTAATAGTTTGCACTATAAATCACCTGACAAATATGCATCTATACAATATTTTTGGTCTTATCCATGGTAGTCATGTCCTCATCATCCTCCCCTTCTTGAAAACAAAGCCGTCCTCGGTGTTGCTTAATCTGAAATGTGGCTAACAAAACAGACAAGGTGTACATGTTGTATATGTATATGTCATCCATTTTTACTTCCCTTGATTTTTGCACATATGACACATGTATATATATTTTTGCACATATGACACATGTATATATGAGGAACCTTCATAGATTATAAAATATAAAGCCAAAATATTATCATAAGTAGAACCTTCATAGATCAACTCTTGTAATACTCATATCATCAAGATCAATCAAGCAGGAAGTAGGGTATTACCTCCATAGAGAGGGCCCGAACCTGGGTAAACATTGTGTCCCCCGCCTCCTGTTACCGTTAGCCTTAGACGCACAGTTCGGGACCCCCTACCCGAGGTCCGCCGGTTTTAACACCGATATTGGTGCTTTCATTGAGAGTTCCACTCTGTCGTCACGGTAAGGCTTGATGGCTCCTTCAATCATCTACAACGATGCGGTCCAGGGCGAGGTTTTCCTTCCCTGACAGATCTTCATATTTGGCGGCTTCGCACTGCGGGCCAACTCGCTTGGCAATCTGGAGCAGATCGATAGCTATGCCCCTGGCCATCAGGTCAGGTTTGGAAGCCTGAATTATACTGCCGACATCCGTGGAGACTTGATCTTCGACGGATTCGAGCGCATGACAGGTACACCCTACAGTCATTATGAGCATGACCTAGATCTGCCATCGGACGGTGATCAGGAGATCACACCAGCTGATGCCCGACTTTAAACCCGAAGCAGATCATGCCATCCGAGGATGGGAGGATGGACCCCGCCACGGAGGCCGCACACTCAGCGGCGATAGAGCCGAACACAGATCTCACTTCTAAGGAGGTCCGTGTCGCTGGACCCTCGAACTCGTCTCTGGTCATAGGATCCGAACTGCGGACATCTATGCCCATTGGACCTAGCTGGGCACCGATCATGGAGTTTAGCTCCACGGATATATTTCAGCACTCACCCTTGGGCGACGTGCTTAACTCATTAAAATCTCTCTCCCTGTCAGGAGACTCTTGGCCGAACTGTGTCCGGCTTGAGTGGGAAGCAGATAACGAAGGAATTCGTTACCCACCCACCACCCACTTAATAGCCACTGTCGATGACTTAACCGACATGCTTGATTTCGACTCTGAAGACATCGACGGTATGGACGACGATGCCAGAGAAGAACAGGAACCACCGCCCACAGGGCGCTGGACAGCCACCTCATCATACGATATATATATGGTGGACACACCCAAAGAAAACGACGGCGAGGATCAAAAGGATGCAACGGAGGGTGACCCTCTTGAGAAGCAATCTAAGCGCTGACATCATCGGTGTCGCTCTAAACCCCGCCATAGCAAAAATAGCGAGACCGGCACAAGAGAAAATAGCACTCCGGATGATGCCGAAGACAAAAACAATCCCGCCCAGCCAAGCTTGGAGCAAGCCGGACGAGAGGATGGGCAAGCTAGCCCTGATGAACAGGGAATGGATGGAGACTCGGAGGATGACAATTACATGCCCCTCTCCGAATACAAGGTGAGCCTCGGTGACGAAGAATTTATCGTGCCTGAGGATCCCGTCGAGCAAGAGCGCTTCAAGCGCCAGCTTATAGCCACTGCAAAGAGCCTCGAGAAAAAACAGCAGCAGCTTCAAGCTGACCAATATCTGCTAACCGATAGATGGACTGAGGTCCTGGCGGCCGAGGATACGGACTCGAGCACCCAACCAAAAGCTACCCGAGGCGCAGGTTGTCACCTCAATTCGAGGACGAGGCACTAGAGCCTACACTACCAGCGCAGGATGCGGCTGACCGACCACCTCGTGGCCGAGACAAAGCGGCATATAAACCCGAACACCAGCCCGCACCCCGTCGCTAAAAAAATAAAAATGTGAAGGCCCGGGGCTACATGCATGACCTGCAAGACGAATTGGAAAACAAAGCAGGACAGTCAAGATCGATCTACGGATCACGGGGCGTGCCCCAACGCGTGACGATGACCGCCACGCCGGATATACCAAATACAAATCCGGTCGGGCCGAATAAAGCAGACCAAACTCATCTGAACTGATGTAGCCCGGCATAGAGGCGCCACACACCCCCTATGATTCACTGACGAAGTAATGGAGCAAGAATTCCCAGAAGGGTTCAAGACCATGAACATCGAGCCATATGATGGGACAACAGACCCCGTGGTTTGGATCAAAGATTTCCTTCTCCACATTCACCTAGCCCGCGACGATGATCTACATGCCATCAAATACCTCCCACTAAAGCTCAAGGGACCAGCTCGGCATTGGCTGAATAGTCTGCCGGCAAACTCCATTGGCAGTTGGGAGAACTTGGAAGATGCATTTCTCGACAACTTCCAGGGAACTTATTGCGACCACCGGACGCTGATGACTTAAGTCACATAACCGAATTGCCCGGAGAGTCAGCCAGGAAATTCTGGACTCGGTTCCTAACAAAAAGAACCAAATTGTCGACTGTCCGGATGCCGAAGCCCTAGCGGGCTTTAAGCATAACATCTGTGACGAGTGGCTTGCACGACACATTGGCCAAGAGAAGACGAAATCCATGGCAGCCCTTACGACACTCATGACCCGCTTTTGTGCGGGCAAGGACAGTTGGCTGGCTTGTAGCAATACCACATCAAGAAATCCTAGCACTTCAGACGTCAGGGATAAAAACGGCAAGCCCCGGTGCAACAGACACAAGCGTCGCAATAATGGCGATAGCGCCAAAGACACGACCATCAATGCCGGATTCAGTGGCTCCATGTCCGGTCAATGGGAAAAGCCATTCAAAAGAAACAATCCGGGCTTGTCCAGTCTGGACCGCATACTCGATCGCTCATGTCAAATCCACGGCACCCCTGATAAACCAGCCAACCACACCAACAAAGAATGTTGGGTATTTAAATAGGCCAGCAAGTTGAATTCCGAAAACAAGGAAAAGGGGCCGCATAGTGATGACGACGAGGAGCCCTGGCCGCCGAACACAGTAGGACAGAAGAAATTACCTCCCCAAGTAAAAACGGTAAATATGATATACGCCACCCATATCCCCAAGCAGGAGCGGAAGCACGCACTAAGGGACGTCTACGCGATGGAGCCAGTCGCCCCAAAGTTCAACCCATGGTCTTCCTATCCGATTAGCTTTGATCGCAAGGACCATCCGACCAGTATCCATCATGGCGGTTCGGCCGCACTGGTCCTTGACCCTATCATTGACGGATTCCACCTCACACGAGTCCTCATGGACGGTGGCAGCAGCCTGAACCTGCTCTAGCAGGATACGGTGTGCAAAATGGGTATCGATCCCTCAAGGATCAAACCCACCGAAACCACCTTCAAAGGTGTAATACCCAGTGTAGAGGCCTGTTGTACGGGCTCAATCACACTGGAAGTGGTCTTCGGATCCCCAGACAACTTCCGAAGCGAGGAGTTAATCTTCAATATCGTCCCCTTCCACAGTGGCTACCATGCGCTACTCGGATGAACCGCATTCGCTAGATTCAATGCGGTGCCACACTATGCCTACCTCAAGCTCAAGATGCCCGGACCTCGCGGAGTTATAACAGTCAATGGAAACAGAGAGCGCTCACTCCGTACGGAGGAGCACACTGCGGCCCTCGCAGCAGAAGTACAGAGCAGCCTCCTTAGGCAGACCTCCAATTCGGCAATAAAGCCCTTGGACACCGTCAAACGAGTCCGAAGTACTCTGCAACAGGATCATCCAGCTCGTCCAGAGCTCGCCTAGCAATTCTGCCTCCATCCTAGTCCCAGTAAAGTGGTGAAATTTGTGCCACACATACATAATTACGCACTTAAAATACCATGGGCATAGACGGAGGCACAGCCAGAATGCGGTCCACAATGCGGCTCAACCGCCCTAGGATTCGTATACCTTCACCCATTTATTTCTTTTAGGTCCCTATCTTCTAGAGGCTCTTCCGGTAACCTGATTATCGGACCCATCGCGGGACGGAAACACCAAGGAGGCAAGGAGCTTTGACGTACAAGGAAATCCCCAGGTGGTCTCTGATAACGATCGTTGTACCTGTTTTACATACGTACACGCAGCTCGCTCTTGGTTAGGGCATGTCAAACAGTCCTATTTTTCTTATCGCACTACTTGTATACATATGCCTTGATGTATCATTCAAATAACAAGGGAAAATAATGTACATCATCAGCTTATTACTACATTTCCTTTTTTCCTTGACTATTTATTTATTACAAATCACACCCGTACATTCTGGTATGATCAGTTTGCCAGGGGCTTCAGTGTACCACATAACACGGCAAGAAAGTCTGAACACTTTCGACAGTGTGGCACCCTGAACTTATAGCATTATGTGCATCAGCTCAGAATCATGTCCTGGGTCAATAGTTGGGTTGCCCGGCTCCTGTGCTTGCTACCCTACGTCCCGCTATATCGGCTAGGGTAGTAAATGGAGAACTACTGCGATTGTGTTCCAGTTCTTCCGGACGAGCACCTCAGTAGAGAAAGCAGAAAACTGATTGTCATGATGCGGCGAGAGCTGGTCGTTATTCGAGAGGTCTCAAATCCTTAAAGAGTTTTTCGGCTTCAGGCGAGGAATCGGTCCTTGTCCGATTTAGGCGTGCATATATAGCACCCCAAGTTCGGCCTTCCGAATACCAGGGGCTACACCGAAATTTAAAATTATAGAACGTCTATGGCTAAGTGAGAGTGATAAACCTGTATAGTCAAATTTCCTTGTTCGTTGCGCTAAACACCTCCTTAAAGGACCAAAAATTTGGATAAAGAGTGTTTAGATTTATCCCGAACATGCCTGTACTAGTTACATGGGGGCAGAAGCCAACGACTGGCCAACTCTCACATTTTGTAAGCGGCCGCACAGGAGGTAAAGTTTTAAATTAACAAGTGTTATATTGCGCAAATGAACTTGTTTCATAGTACAGGATAAAATGACTGCATTCACTCAAAGATTACATCCTTAGCACATTGCTCCGCCACAAGGCGGGAGCCCTTCAAGACACTGTCATAGTAATTCTCGGGCCGGCGGTGCTCCTTGCCCTTTGGTAGCCCCTCGGTCATCAGCTTTTCGGCATCCATCTTCGCCCAGTGCACTTTTGCACGGGCAAAAGCCATGCGCGCACCTTCAATACAAACTGGCCGCTTTATGACTCCAAGCCGCAGGCACGCATTCACAAGCCACTTCATGAGGCTGAAGTAGCTGCTGGGCATAGCGTCAGCAGGCCACAGCCGGACTATGAGGTCCTTCATGGCTAGTTCGGCTTCCTTGTGCAGCTCGACCAGTTGCTTCAGCTGGTCGCACAAGGGCATCGGATGTTCTGTCCCAAGATACTGAGACCAGAACAACTTCTCCGTCCAACTCCCTTCTTCGGCTCGATAGAACTCTGCGGCATCAGATATGCTGCGCGGTAGATCTGCAAACGCTCCTGGAGAGCTCCAAATTCGGGTAAGTAAAAGGAAAGTCTCCTTCACATGCTTGCTTTGCATAATGAATGCCTTACCTGCCGCAATCTTCTTGGCCATCTGAATCTCCTGGAGGGCCTTCTTGGCTTCGGCATTGGCGTCTTGCACGCTCTAGAGGGCCTCGGCAAGCTCGGACTCTTGACTCTTAGAGTCGCGCTCCAAGGACTCGTATTTTTGGATGAAATCCTGGAGCTCTTGTTGGACCTCGTTGACCCGGGCCTCTTGCTTCTCGCGCTTGATACGCTCCTTGGCCGCTTTGTCGGCCTCGGCCAACGCCTTTTTGAGGGCTGCCACTTCAGTCGTGGCCCCTACCAAAATTCATGACGCTTCTATCAGCCGAAACCATTTTTCATTTATAAATATACATACGGGGTATTGCGTACCTTGACTTTCCTCGAGCTGCCTCTTCACGAGGCCGAGCTCTCCCTCGGTCCGCTCTAGGTCCCGCTTCAGTCCGGAGACCTCCGCAGTATGAGCGGCAGCGGCCAGCAGCGATGCCTGCTTATTCACATAGACATCTTCTGTTAGACTCCTGCGAACGTTATTTCATCCTCTGTTCGGCTTTCCTTTCCGCACACCAAACAGAGCATCAGGGGCTACTGTCTATACTGTGATATTCTCTTACAATTTTATTAATTACCTCAAAGCCTGTTAGGAGGCTAGCGCAGGCTTCTGTCAATCCGCTTTTGGCGGAACGGACCTTCTCAATCACCGTACTCATAAGAGTACGGTGTTCTTCATCAATGGCAGTGCCGCGAACCGCATCCAGCAAGTTGTCCGATGCCTCTGGATGGACAGAGGTCATCGGTACAGGCGGCTCGCCCCCCTTAGAGAGAGGTTACCTGCCTGAATTCCGAACCACTGGGGTTTCGGGAGCCGTATTCGGCTGGGGGCCAAACTCCCTGCGGCCCCCATTATTGGAGTCCATGGGG
>NC_041383.1:629981626-629983988 GCF_002162155.2 Triticum dicoccoides
CCCGGTATCCTTTGAGACAACACCTCGGTGTCGTCCGCGGGCCTGGGGGAGGAGGCTGTCGGGAGTGAATTGATGTTCATCGCCGACGGGCCCAGAGACCCCTCCAAAGAGGAGGATACATCGATGTTGGATTTGGCCGAACTGCAAGTGCACGTCTGGCATGATAAGAAGCAATAAAACAAACGTATCGGAAATGCTATTGTTTTCGAATACTTACGACTTAGTCAGGGGCTTGTCCCTGGGCTCCCAATCCTCGCTGCTGTAGCTGGCTGTGGTGGAATGGTCCGGAAGGAAGGTTTTTCCCTTCTTGGACACCTTGGCCTCCCTAGGTGGGGCAGCCTTCCTCTTCTTTCTCCCCTCGGTGGGGGGGGGGGAGGGATTCCACCTCCTCCTCCTCATCTTCGGAGGAGGATGGCGTCTCGGTGTCGTCAGACATCACGTCCGATGCAACCTTGCACCGGAGACCTTCTCTGGTCCCCGCGGCCCTCTTCCCGGCCTTCTTCTCCGGCACCTCATAAGCCGCCGGAAACAGCATCTTCATCAGAAGAGGCAATTCTGGATCTTCAGGTAGCAGAGCTGGACAGTCAATCTGCTCTGCTATCGCTACCCAGGCCTGTAAAACCGGCATGGAGGTTTAGATACCTCCCGCGGATGTGCTGGTAACGGGCATATCTTGAAAAATATGACAACTTACCGGATTGGCTGGGCGCTTTGCACTGAGTCTGCAATCTTTGGTTATGGGCGGTGGTACCTCGGTGGCCTTGAAGAGCACCTTCCAGACATCTTCATGCATCATGCCGAAGAGCTCTTGCAGCGTCTGGTGTTCAGCCGGGTCGATCTCCCACAGATTGCAAACCCGTCTCTAACACGGAAGGATCCGGCGGAGGAGCATAACCTGGAGTATGTTGACGAGCTTGATTTTCTTGCTCATCATATTCCGGACGCAGGTCTGAAGTCCGGTCAGCTCTTTCGCTGAGCCCCAGGCTAAGCCTTTCTCTTTCCAGGAGGTGAGCCGCATGGGGACACCAGATCGAAATTCGGGGGTCACCGCCCAGTTGGCGCCGCGCGGCTCGGTGATGTAGAACCACCCCGATTGCCACCCCTTCACGGTCTCCACAAAGGAGCCTTCGGGCCAGGTGACATTGGGCATCTTGCCCACCATGGCGCCCCCGCACTCTGCTTGTTGGCCGCCCACCACCTTTGGCTTCATGTTGAAGGTCTTCAGCCATAGGCCAAAGTGGGGCGTAATGCGGAGGAAGGCCTCGCACACGACGATGAAAGCCGAGATGTTGAGGATAAAGTTGGGGGCCGGATCATGGAAATCCAGCCCTGTAACATCCCAAAATTCTAAATTTTGGAATGTTATATTAAATAGATAGATTGATTGTTTGTTTGATTGTTGTGTGATTGATTGAGTGAAATCCGAAACTTTTTGAAAGTTAAATGAGAGGGAATAAAAGGACTTTCCCAAACTTTCATCTTTGCTTTCTGGTCTCCTTGAATTCAACTTCTTTTCATCACAAAACCCTGGAGAGAAGATAACATGACTTCTTCCATTTTAAATAAATGAAAAGGGATTTGAACAGATTTGATTCTTATTTGGAAATATTTCAAATTCAGAAACTTCAAGCAGCTCAATGATTTTCATGATAGAAGATAAAATGACTTCTTCAAAACATATGAAATATGAGTTGGGAGTTTCAAAGAATTAAATTCAAAGTTCTTTTGAATTTATTTTCAATTTGGAGTTATGTGAGTTTTATTCAAATTATTTTTCTCCAAAAATAAATTATACAGAAATTAGGGTAACATGATTCCCTACATCAGAAAATTGGAGAGAAATAAATTTGAATTAATTTTGGTATCTTAAAAATAATTTTTATTGGATTTTAGTAGGGCAGAAGCACTCTTTGAGTTATTTGAATTTTTCCAGATTTTATATGAAGCTAGATTAATGTCCATCTCGTAGGAAATCTTTTTCTGAAAATTTTGATATACTATATGCCTATATAATATTTTATTTAGTTGGTCTTTATTATTTTTGTTGCGTGGTAAAATGTTTATTAAAAAAAAACTTTCCCTCCGACTGGGCCGGCCCAGCGCCCGAGCCAGGTCGCGGCCCAGCTCCACCTTCCCCGATCTCCCGCAGGAGACCGAGCCCCGCACGACCGTTGCCACCGCCGTCTCCTTCCCGGAGTCCGCCACCGCGCCACCTTGCCTTGCCCCCTCCTCCACGCCACCTGGTCCCCCTCCCCCTCCTATAAATACTCCGCCCGGGACCCCGAGATCCCGTTTTCGCCGCCGCCACCGCTCCTCGATCCGCCGCCGCCGGCGAGGTCTGTCGCCGCCGCTGCACTTCGCC
>NC_041383.1:629984436-629991544 GCF_002162155.2 Triticum dicoccoides
GCGTCGCGCCGCTCGCCCGCTTCGCCGAACGCCGCCGCCGCCCGGATGCCCGCGCCGGAGTTTGCCGCCGGCCGGAACCGCCGCCGCCGGTTTATTTTCCCCGAGCCGGTAAAGCCGATAAAACCGCCCGGTTTTAATTTTATTTAGTCGGTTTATCCTCTAGATCTGTTTTTCCTATATAAACCGTTTTGTTTCTGTTATTTAGCGAACGCTTTCTGATTAGTTAGTTTTAGTGAATGTTTTCGTTCTGTAGATCGGTGTAGCGAATCTTCGTTTGATAGGATTTTTCTTTTTTCTTTTTATTAGATTTCAGCCAGGGACCCATCCCTGAATATTTTATTTACAGATTGGCCCCTAATTTTCAAACGCTCACAACGTTTTACTCGTTAGTCCAAATCTAATGAAACCAACGCCTACTTCTTCGTTATGATCTCCTCTATCCAGTAAAACAACTTAAACATGTTTTTGAAAGTTTAAAATTTGAATTAGATCAGATTTGAATTTGAACTTCGTTTGATCGTAACTTGAGTTTTATAACTCCGTTTGAGTTGATTCTTTTTGCAGTCGAAGCTCTTGAACTAAAATTTCTCATAAGGCCAAATACACATAGTTTTGGTACTGTTAGAAATTGTTTTATGTTGCAAGAGTCATTTGTTTGGTTTTGATATTTTCCGAATCGTATTCTTCGTTCTTTCCGATCTTTTGAGTGATTGCTTATGTGTTGTTACCATTTCTTGCCCACGATAGATTGACCGGAGTGTGACGAGTAGAGCTATCAAGAGTTTTGAGTGTGAATCATCTTCATCAACATTGCAGGCAAGTTCACTTTGATCATACCCCTTTTCTACTACCCAGTTTTTATGCATTAGTTCAATCCTCAAACATTGCATGATTAGGATCAAATTAAATTGTGGGATGGGAAGTAGATGAGGTAGTACCTATTACCTGTTTTACTTATGAAACCTTTGGGAGTTACTTCTACGTTTGCTTATTATGCCATGCTATGCTAGTAGACGTGGATTGGGTGAGTGAATATCCATGACAGATATGAGATTGTTAATTAATGGTTTATCTAAGGTGGCAACTTAAATACACATCTGGGTGGATTGAGGCACCTGGGGTATCCAGTGATTGCCTGTTTTTTTGGAAATCCCGGGGTTACCGTGTGATTTTCCAATGGATCGCCACCCAGGCTCAAAGGGATCATAAGATAATTCATGCTAGTAACTTACGTGTGCAGCCACAAGCCATTATGGGCTCTGGCATAGTTGACTAAGTCGTGCGAACTCTTATAGTGGTGGACTAATGGATGTAGGGGATGTAGGTGTACGGGTCTACCCATCGTAAGGTGCTAGCGCTTCTGAAAGACTATGTCTCGGTCATCCGTTTCTCAAACACCATGTAGTGCGAGAAACCAAACGGAGGCGATCGAGCCTTGTGGGGAAAAGTGCGCAAACCTCTGCAGAGTGTACAAACTAATCATGATTAGCCGTGTCCCCAGTTATGGACATCTTGAGTATCTAGTACTGGATTTTCCTGTGAATCTCATCATGTTACTTCTAATTAATATTGTTGGGATGTTGATGAGTACTTTTAATTGGGATTGAGAATGTTGTCAACCATTCTCAATGTTTAACAACCACCATGATAGTTAAATAAATTTATTCCTTTGCAGTAGGGAAAAATTGGCTTTTCGCAAAAACATTATAACCGTAGAGCTTTTCCACCAGCCATATATGCATGTAGTGATAGCCTTTATTCATCATTGCTCTATGGTGTGAATTTGCCAGTACATTCAATGTACTGACCCTCTGTGGCTGCAACGTCTCATGTTGCAGGATCTTACGACGAGTAAGTGATACGTTAGGGTTACGATTTCCTATACTCAACTTTGCCGTTGGTGTTGATGGGAATCCACAACCTTGTTGCTTCCGCTATTTTGGATTGAGGTAATAGTATTTACGTTACTTTATACATGTGATTTACCTTTGTTATAAATCCTCGAGTACTGTGTGTGTCAGCATACCGATCCAGGGATGACACGTAAGCACAGAGACTTGACCCATTCGGGTCGGGTTGCTACAAGATGGTATTAGAGCACATGTTGACTGTAGGACGTGACCCTAGAAACTGGCAAGCCCATAGGAAGGATTTTTCTCTACAACTTTCTCTTCAAAAAAATCTTTTACCTCTCTTCTCTTCTGAGCTTATTCAAAAATTCCTTTTAGTGAGACTATACCCTTTTCCCCTTTGACCCCTCGAAGATTCGACTGATGAGACCACTCCAAGAAGGACCAGATATCAGACAACTAAGACCATTCGAAATGAAGAGGATTTTACCATACATTATGATAATGGAAACTACGACGGATAAAGACTCTGAAGACTAGGAGAATTTGAAGGCTATAAAGAATTTCCAGAATTGGTATGACCAAGGAAGGCTACACTTATGGAACTTGGCAGAGTATGGAAGTTGTCAATACCCGAAATCCAGGTGTATCAGAGAAAGACCGGAACATGGAGCATTAGAACTCAAAGTTTTGTGTCATCGTGCGGAGTTAAGCACGCCTATGCATGGAAGGATTGGATGGTAGACGGCTGATGGATCATCTGTCAGCAAAGGATGCAACTTTAACCTTAGCTGGTGTATCACTAGGATCTGGAGTGTTACATCAAGAAGTTTAGGGTGGATCTACAGAAATGTCATATTTGACAAGGAGGCAATTCATGAAGAACTCAGGACCCAGAAGCTGAAGTAGCCAAGCTGGAGAAGCAAAACCTCAAGATACCGGAGATTCGTCAGGAACTGAAGAACAGTAGGACCATGGTTCATGCCAAGGATATTGAAACCTAGAAGTCTGAAATGCAACCCCGGAATATTGAAGGACGCCATGATAGACTTTACGACAACAGAGATGATCTGGCAAAAGAACTTGAGTAGGACAAGCATGATCAGAAGGAGCCATCGGAGATATGACCAAGACTTGAAGAGTTGATGACGTTGAGATCTATAGACCATTAGAAGACCAAACCCCTATTATACTTACGTTAGATGCGACGATTGTGAGCTGTCATTTGTTTGTTGTTTTTCCGACAGCCTCAATAAAACCTGTCTTTTCAAAACTTTTGTTTGTATTGTGTGCATCCCTCTCGATCTATCTTATCCCACCCCAAACCCATGGACCCAATAGAGGATGAATGGAGATGAGCTTATATTTTCTGGACCGATGAGTCCATTGAAGATGGACCAATGGATAAAGAACATGGAGGATCACATGAAGAATAACCCTGTAGTCGGAAAGGATATGACCCAGCATGCTCTGGAGTGTTTTGAAAGAGGTGCTGCTACCGGGTGGAGGATGTAGCAAACCATCAATGGATGTCAAAGAGTAACCACTTGGAAGGAATTTAAGTTGACTTTGCTAAAGTCTTAGTTTGTGTCTCAGAAATTGAAGCCTTATGGAAACTGTTATGAAGAAACCTTGTGCATGCAATCTTTGTGGAGAAATAGGACACAACCATAAATAAAACAAGGACGAATACCCTCATAAGCGGAGGATTACCAAAGGAGTTAGCCGAGGATTTTCAGGGAACTTTGGTTGGAGATTGTTCCCAAAGGTTTTGTTGCAGCAATGGAAGTCTACATTGTTGGGAAAGATACTTGAAGCTCAGAAGGATGACAAAGAGATTGCTGAGTTAAAAGAGAGGATGAGCAAAGGAAAGGCCAAAGGTTTTCGTAAGGATGAGCACGACACCTTATGGTTCGAGGACCGTGTATATGTTCCCAATAATGCAAAGATCAGGAAGTAAACACTTCAGGAGGCTCATGACTCACCATACTCGATTCGCCATGGAAACACCAAGATGTCTTTGGATTTGAAGGAGCATTTCTGGTGGACTGGTATGAAGAAGGATATTACGGAGTATGTAGTCGTAGGTGATGTATGCCAGAGAGAGTAAAAGCAGAGCATCAAAAGCCAGCAGGATTACTACAGCCTATGCCGATACCCGAATGGAAGTGGGATAAGCTTGGCATGGATTACATTACCGGATTTCCCAGAACCCGAACGGGACATGATTCTATCTAGGTAGTAGATGATTCGCTTGACCAAAGTGGCTCACTTTATCCCAGTGAAAATCACCTATACAAGTACGAAGTTGGCCAAGATACATTTGACCAGGATCGTATGTCTGCATGGAGTTCCGAGGACCATCGTATCAGATAGAGGAACACAGTTTACCTCAAAGTTTTGGAATCAGCTGCGCCACACTTTGGGTACTAGGCTAGAGTTCAGTACAGCCTTTCATCCGCAGACAGATGGATAACTGAGAGAGTCAATCATATTCTGGAGGACATGTTGAGAGCGTGTGCGCTAGATTATGGATCTAGTAGGGATGATAATCTACCTTACGTAGAGTTCTCATACAACAACAGTTACCAAGCCAGTTTGAAGATGGCCCTTTTGAAGCTTTGTATGGGAGAAGGAGCCAAACACCGTTGATATGGGATGAAGTTGGAGACCGTCAGTTGTTTGGACCAAATGTGATCAAGGAGTCAGAAGAGAATGTTAAGATGCTTCGAGATAGATTGAAGGTAGTTCAGTCCAGGCAGAAGGGTATTGCAGACTCGAAAATGCAAGGAGGAAGTCTATGAAATTGGAGACAGAGCATGTCTTCGTGTGTCCCCTCTGCGAGGAGTTAAACAATTTGAAGTGAAGGGAAAGTTAGCCCCGAGATTTGTAGGACCATACCGAGTTTTGGAGCGTATGGGAGAAGTGGCCAACAAATTGGAGTCACCCGAAGGACTGACAGAAGTTCATGATGTGTTTCACGTTTCCCAGTTGAAGAAGTGCCTTGCAGAGATGGCCAATATTTCCCTATGAGGACGCTTGACCCTGGAAAGGATAATGATGTTCCACAAAGTGGACCTTGGACAAAATAAGTATGAGTTTTGTCTCGATATGTTGGATACCCCCAAGAGCATGAAGGAAAGAAGTATTATTGGATATAAAGGAGGTATAAAGTTGGAAATAGGGATCAATGGAAATTCCTTGATGAGTCTGAGTAATCACGTCTTAGTTTGGTGCCAATAGAGGGAAGGAAGACATTACAATCGGATGGATTTTGCGTATGCTAGGAAGATGGAAGTTGAATGTTGGAATAATGATCAGTTGCCCAGATGATGAGTTCAAGGACTACAAGTGATGAGATGGGCCATAACCCACAGGCCCCAAGACCTGCCAAAGAGCAAGCACATTCTTGCTGAAGGAAAAACCCTTGGAAGAGGATATGCCTTTACTCACCAACGATTCCATAGGAGTTTACGCAAAACCTGAGAGTTGTTAAGGATCGATAGATGTTTGTTTGGCTTGCAGAATCAATGGATTTATCCGAACTTGGTTCGTCGACAAGAGAAATTCTACAATGCTTGTGAGGATGACCGAGTGCTAGCATGCAAGATTCGCTAAACCATATACAAGATAATGATTTGGGTGCGGGATGGATTGATCACCATACCGACTTACTCTTATTATTCGCCTTGCTATGTGTGATGGTAAATCTGAGTGACTTACCTATAGTAGAGAGACGACGATCAAAACCTTGTTTAAACCTTAGAATGGTATAAGTATTTTCCCTTGTACAAGGCCGCTGTTGCCAAACGTAGGTCATACGGTGAGGTTCAAGCCAGACCCATTTTTCTGCAGGAGAAACCATAAATTGTTGACCACCATGAGATATCGATAGCTAATTAGTATTGGCGCCAGACCCATCAGCTAAGAAGACCCAGTCTCGGAATAACCTTACCAAGATGAAAGGACAGAAGTATTGAGGAAAAGTTATGCCACTACCGGAAGATCCCAGAGAAGGAATTATCCTGAAGATCTGAGAAGACCGACACAGTCATGAATAAGGATGGAGTATACGAGTTTGGATGGAACCGTATCAATGCTTCTAAGGGTGGTAGCACCCGAGACCCCAATGATGATCGATGGATTTTGAAGACCCCAAACCCTAACCTATTTCTTGCTAGCCTCTCCGAATCTCGAGGACGAGATTCATTTTAAGGGTGGTAGGTTTGTAACATCCCAAAATTCTAAATTTTGGAATGTTATATTAAATATATAGATTGATTGTTTGTTTGGTTGTTGTGTGATTGATTGAGTGAAATCCGAAACTTTTTGAAAGTTAAATGAGAGGGAATAAAAGGACTTTCCCAAACTTTCATCTTTGCTTTCTGGTCTCCTTGAATTCAACTTCTTTTCATCACAAAACCCTGGAGAGAAGATAACATGACTTCTTCCATTTTAAATAAATGAAAAGGGATTTGAAAAGATTTGAATCTTATTTGGAAATATTTCAAATTCAGAAACTTCAAGCAGCTCAATGATTTTCATGAGAGAAGATAAAATGACTTCTTCAAAACATATGAAATATGAGTTGGGAGTTTCAAAGAATTAAATTCAAAGTTCTTTTGAATTTATTTTCAATTTGGAGTTATTTGAGTTTTATTCAAATTATTTTTCTCCAAAAATAAATTATACAGAAATTAGGGTAACATGATTCCCTACATAAAAAATTTGGAGAGAAATAAATTTGAATTAATTTTGGTATTTTAAAAATAATTTTTATTGGATTTCAGTAGGGCAGAAGCACTCTTTGAGTTATTTGAATTTTTCCAGATTTTTTATGAAGCTAGATTAATGTCCATCTCGTAGGAAATCTTTTTCTGAAAATTTTGATATACTATATGCCTATATAATATTTTATTTAGTTGGTCTTTATTATTTTTGTTGCGTGGTAAAATGTTTATTAAAAAAAACCTTTCCCTCCGACTGGGCCGGCCTAGCGCCCGAGCCAGGCCGCGGCCCAGCTCCACCTTCCCCGATCTCCCGCGGGAGACCGAGCCCCGCACGACCGCTGCCGCCGCCGTCTCCTTCCCGGAGTCCGCCACCGCGCCGCCTTGCCTTGCCCCCTCCTCCACGCCACCTGGTCCCCCTCCCCCCTCCTATAAATACTCCGCCCGGGACCCCGAGATCCCGTTTTCGCCGCCGCCACCGCTCCTCGATCCGCCGCCGCCGGCGAGGTCTGCCGCCGCCGCTGCACTTCG
>NC_041383.1:629991840-630043988 GCF_002162155.2 Triticum dicoccoides
GCCGCGCCCCTCCGCCGCCTCACCGCGCGCCCGCCTCCTTCTCGCGCCGCTCGCCCGCCTCACCGAACGCCGCCGCCGCACGGATGCCCGTGCCGGAGTTCACCGCCGGCCGGAACCGCCGCCACCGGTTTATTTTCCCCGAGCCGGTAAAGCCGATAAAACCGCCCAGTTTTAATTTTATTTAGTCGGTTTATCCTCTAGATCTGTTTTTCCTATATAAACCGTTTTGTTTCTGTTATTTAGCGAACGCTTTCTGATTAGTTAGTTTTAGTGAATGTTTTCGTTCTGTAGATCGGTGTAGCGAACGTTCGTTTGATAGGATTTTTCTTTTTTCTTTTTATTAGATTTCAGCCAGGGACCCATCCCTGAATATTTTATTTACAGATTGGCCCCTAATTTTCAAACGCTCACAACGTTTTACTCGTTAGTCCCTACTTCTTCGTTATGATCTCCTCTATCCAGTAAAACAACTTAAACATGTTTTTGAAAGTTAAAATTTGAATTAGATCAGATTTGAATTTGAACTTCGTTTGATCGTAACTTGAGTTTTATAACTCAGTTTGAGTTGATTCTTTTTGCAAATCGAAGCTCTTGAACTAAACTTTCTGATAAGGCCAAATACACATAGTTTTGGTACTGTTAGAAATTGTTTTATGTTGCAAGAGTCATTTGTTTGGTTTTGATGTTTTCCAAATCGTATTCTTCGTTCTTTCCGATCTTTTGAGTGATTGCTTATGTGTGGTTACCATTGCTTGCCCACGATAGATTGACCGGAGTGTGACAAGTAGAGCTATCAAGAGTTTTGAGTGCGAATCATCTTCATCAACATTGCAGGCAAGTTCACACTTTGATCATACCCCTTTTCTACTACCCAGTTTTTATGCATTAGTTCAATCCTCAAACATTGCATGATTAGGATCAAATTAAATTGTGGGATGGGAAGTAGATGAGGTAGTACCTATTACCTGTTTTACTTATGAAACCTTTGGGAGTTACTTCTACGTTTGCTTATTATGCCATGCTATGCTAGTAGACGTGGATTGGGTGAGTGAATATCCATGACAGATGTGAGATTGTTAATTAATGGTTTATCTAAGGTGGCAACTTAAATACACATCTGGGTGGATTGAGGCACCTGGGGTATCCAGTAATTGCCTGTTTTTTTTTGGAAATCCCGGGGATACCGTGTGATTTTCCAATGGACCGCCACCCAGGCTCAAAGGGATCATAAGATAATTCATGCTAGTAACTTACGTGTGCAGCCACAAGCCATTATGGGCTCTGGCATAGTTGACTAAGTCGTGCGAACTCTTATAGTGGTGGACTAGCAGATGTAGGGGATGTAGGTGTACGGGTCTACCCATCGTAAGGTGCTAGCGCTTATGAAAGACTATGTCTCGGTCATCCGTTTCTCAAGCACCATGTAGTGCGAGAAACCCAACGGAGGCGATCGGGTCATGTGGGGAAATGTGAGCAAACCTCTGCAGAGTGTACAAACTAATCATGATTAGCCATGTCCCCGGTTATGGACATCTTGAGTATCTAGTACTGGATTTTCCTGTGAATCTCATCATGTTACTTCTAATTAATATTGTTGGGATGTTGATGAGTACTTTTAATTGGGATTGAGAATGTTGTCAACCATTCTCAATGTTTAACAACCACCATGATAGTTAAATAAATTTATTCCTTTGCAGTAGGGAAAAATTGGCTTTTCGCAAAAACATTATAACCGTAGAGCTTTTCCACCAGCCATATATGCATGTAGTGATAGCCTTTATTCATCATTGCTCTATGGTGTGAATTTGCCAGTACATTCAATGTACTGACCCTCTGTGGCTGCAACGTCTCATGTTACAGGATCTTACGACGAGTAAGTGATACGTTAGGGTTACGATTTCCTATACTCAACTTTGCCGTTGGTGTTGATGGGAATCCACAACCTTGTTGCTTCCACTATTTTGGATTGAGGTAATAGTATTTACGTTACTTTATACATGTGATTTACCTCTGTTATAAATCCTCGAGTACTATGTGTGTCAGCATACCGATCCAGGGATGACACGTAAGCACAGAGACTTGACCCATTCGGGTCGGGTCGCTACAAGCCCGTAGTATAACATTAGTCTGAGAACGAACGGGTGGAGGGGGAATCCCAGCCCGCGGACGAAGTGCGAGAGGAATACTACCCTTTCCCTGGGTTTCGGGGTAGGGATAATCTACCCTTCGGCCGGAAGCCGATGCGCGAGGTTTGCAGACAGGTAGCCTCCCAAAGCTTTGTGATGTCCTCCTCCGTGTCGGAGGAGGCCATTCACTTGCCTCCTACTCCGGACATGCTTGGAATGACTTTGTGGAAAAGGTGAAAGCTTGGGCATTGGAGCTCAAGAATGGATGAGCAGAGGAAGAAGAAGGTGTGGGTGAAAAAGGGGAATCCTTATCCCTTTATAAAGGTGGTAGAAACTACGCGCCTCCCCACTTGCCCTGTAAACTCGCTTATTCCCCAAGCGCCGTGTTGATGGCGCGGTTGGGTTACCCACACCCGTATTGAGGAGAATCCATGATAAGGGGACACGATCTCCGCTTCGACAAGACGTGCCAATAAAACCGCCTCGCAAAATGTGTGGTAGCAGGTTGAGAAAACGGTTCGAAAAATGACCAGGCCGCGGTGTGATGTCACGCTATGAAAAAGTTGTCAGCAGATTAGACTTGTGGAATATTGTTCTCTCTACGGTGGTACGTGGAATTTGTTTTGCAGAGCCGGACACGATCGTTGTGTTCAAGATCTTCTTTGGAGTATTCGGAGAAGGAACCCGCCTTGCAATGCCGAAGACAATCTGCGTGACGGACTCATCGTCATTGAAGCCTGGTTCAGGGGCTACTGAGGGAGTCCTGGATTAGGGGGTCCTCGGACAGCCGGACTATATGCTTATACCGGACTATCGGACTATGAAGATACAAGATTGAAGACTTCGTCCCGTGTCCAGGTGAGACTCTGCTTTGCATGGAAGGCAAGCTTGGCAATTCGGATATGTAGATTCCCTTCTCTGTAACCGACTCTGTGTAACCCTAGCCCCCTCCGATGTCTATATAAACCGAAGGGTTTAGTCCGTAACACAACAACAATCATAATCATAGGCTAGCTTCTAGGATTAGCCTCTACAATCTCGTGGTAGATCAACTCTTGTAATACTCATATCATCAAGATGAATCAAGCATGAAGTAGGGTATTACCTCCATAGAGAGGACCCGAACCTGGGTAAACATTGTGTCCCCTGCCTCCTATTACCATTAGCCTTAGACGCATAGTTCGGGACCCCCTATCCGAGATCCGCCGGTTTGACACCGACACCCATCATCTACTCTACTTCCCAATGCCTTCTTCTATGACCAAATCATGGTGAAGTGTCATCTAGTCGACATACACATAACACCACTATATGGAAAGGCAACATACATCTCATCAAAATATCGAATTAATACCAAATTCACATGTTACTTATAACAAGACTTCTCCCTTGTCCTCAGGAACAAAAGTAACTACTCACAAAGCATGTTCATGATTAGAGGGGTATTAAATATCATTAACGATCTAAACATGTGATCTTCCACCAAGTAAACCAACTAGCATCAACTACAAGGAGTAATCAACACTACTACAACCCACATGTACCAATTGGAGGTTTTGGAAGAAAGATTGAATACAAGAGATGAACTAGGGTTTGAGATGAGATAGGGCTGGTGAAGATGTAATATTGGTCCTCCCAAGATGAGAGGATTGTTGGTAATGACGATGGCTTCGATTGTCCCCTCCCAGAGGGAAGTTTCCCAGGCGGAATCGCTCCGCTGTAGCCCTAGATTGCTTCTGCCCAGGTTCTGCCTCGAGACTGCGGTGCTTCATCCCAAAAGTCTTCTCTCTATTTTTTCTAGGTTTAAACCCTTCATATAGCAGAAGATGGGAATCGGAGGCTGGCCAGGGGGGCCCACAAGCTCAGGGGTGCGCCCTGGGAGGTAGGGCGCGCCCCCTAGGCTTGTGGCCACCTGGTGGGTCCCCTTCTTGTATTTTGATACATCTCCAATGTATCTATAATTTTTTATTGTTCCACGCTATTATATTATCCATTCTATCAACCTTGCCGCCCTTCTAATGATGTGTGAGTAGTTTATCACAGACCTACGAGTCCATAGCTAGTAGCTAGATGGATTCTTCTCTCTCAGTGATCTTCAATACAATGTTCTCCTCGATGTTATTGGAGACCTATTCAATGTAATCTTCTTTTGCGGTGTGTTTGTTGAGATTCGATGAATTATGAGTTTATGATCAGATTATCTATGAATATTATTTGAGTCTTCTCTGAACTCTTTTATGCATGATTAAGATAGATTTGTATTTCTCTTCTATCTATTGATTTGGTTTGGCTAACTAGATTGATTTTTCTTGCAATGAGAGAGGTGTTTTGTGATGGGTTCAATCTTCCGGTGTCCTCACCCAGTGACAGAAGGGGCGGTGAGGCACGTATTTGTATTGTTGCCATTAAGGATAAAAAGATGGGGTTTATTTCATATTGATTGGATCTATCCCTTGGCATCATGTCATCTTGCTTAAGGTGTTACTCCGTTCTTGTTAACTTAATACACTAGATGCATGCTAGATAGTGGTCTATATGTCGAGTAATAGTAGTAGATGCAGGCAGGAGTCAGTCTACTTGTCACGGACGTGGTGCCTATATTCATGATCATTGCCTTAGATATCGTGATTATTCGCTGTTCTATCAACTGTTCACCCACCGTATGTGCTCTTTCAAGAGAGAAGCCTGTAGTGAAAACTATGGCCCCCAGGTCTATTCTTATCATATTATTTCTAGATCTATAAAACCAAAAACCCAAAAATGCCTTGCTACAATCTATTTACCTTTACTTTATTTTGCACTTTTATTTACCTTTTATACCTATCTCTATCAGGTCTCATCCTTGCAAGTAACCGTGAAGGGATTGACAACCCCTTTATCGCGTTGGGTGCAAATATTTATTTGTTTGTGCAGGTTCTATCATTCAAGACTTGTGTGTTCCTCATACTGGATTGATACCTTGGTTCTTAACTGTCGGTGGAAACTACACCTATGGGATCACAAAGATCGCTTCTATGGTTGGCGAGCGCGGGGTTGTGCAAAGGGCGGGTCTAGAAGTCAGCACAAGGAGATTTTACCCAGGTTTGGGCCGCATAGATGCGTAATACCCTGGTCCTGCTTTGGTTTATATTTGAGTGTTATTGAGTTCTTGAACTTGCTATGGTGCATGCGTAGTCCAAAACGTCCGAATCCTTCCTCATTACGCTTTGGGCCTCCTTTTATAGGAAAAGGGGTCGCCACAGTGGCACACAGGAGGTGGAAAGCATGTACAGTGTACAAGCTTATAGCCTGTTATTACAGGACAAAACGCATTAAATGCGCTACATAGGTGTCCTATTGCTTTATCGAGGACGGTAACGAGGCACGTCCTGTCTGTCGCCACTCCGTCTTGCTCCGACACGAGTCCAGGCCAATGAGACATCCAGCGGCATGTAGGCTGGCAGGCTACTGAGCTGGCGAGGTGGTAGGGTCTTCACGAAGATCTGCATGCCACCACGCAGGTGCTTGACTAATTGGATTAGGAGCCACGTACTACCACATGGGTACTTCCTTTAGTTGCACTAGTAGAAAAAGGGCCAAACGTGCAGCACATTAGTGCCGGTTTGTATTAGAGCCGGCACTAATGTATACATTAGTGCCGGTTCCAACGGCTAGCCGAGCCGCTCTCATTAGTACCGGTTCGTGGCTAACCTTTAGCACCGGTTCGTGCCACGAACCGGTACTAATGAGGGTGGTGGCAGGATGTTGTCAGTCTGGGCCCCATCCAGCACCTTTAGTACCGGTTCGTGGCACGAACCGGCACTATAGGTCCTCCTGCATATAAACCCTTCGTCCAGCTCGCTCTGTTCTTCCCCCTTTCCCCTCTGCTCTCCTCTCTGTTCTTCCTCTTCTCCCCTCGAGCTCATCACACATTTTGCCCAAAATTTGTCAAGATTTGAAGGCCCCCATCCATTCAAGTGATCACAAAGGTTAGCAACTTTGTCCTTTCATCTCTCATTGCTAGATTAGCTCTTCCCATGCTTTGTATAGTTACTAATTTGTGAGTTTAGTAATTTGGGAGGAAATATATATATGTGCTAGTATTTGATTTATATGCAATCTGAGGTCAAAAATAACACTTAGTTTGCATATGTAGGTGTGGTTTACTTAGTGCCTTCTAAATCTCTGTCGTAACCACCGTCGATCGCCCGCACCGTCCCGTCACCGGCACCACCTTGTGGTGAGCCTCTTGTTCATGAAATTTTATATAAAAAATTGATGTTTGTGTGATTTGGATATATAGTTAATCATGTAATAATTATCTTACCCATACGTTGTTTGCTATACATAGTGCCATGGTTTTGATATCCATCCCCGTCGGCCCTCGTCCTTGTTATGATTCGAATGTGGTATATTCTCTTTTAAAACTATTTGTTGCATTTCGTTTTTATGACAAATTATGCCCATCAAGTTGACATAGATATTTTTATCTAGGAGGTATGTGAACTGGAAATTCCAACCGACCCTATTGTCGAGAGGTTAAATTTAGTTGAAAGAGAAAACGAGTACTTGAAAGAAAAATTGAAAAGAACTGAGGGGGAGAAGATGGAATTGGAGTTGCATGTTGCCGATGTCGTCGATGATCACAAGATCAAGATGGAGAAAATGCGCTTGAAGAATAGAAAGATTAGAAAATATGCCATCGATAGTGAGGCTTGGTATTATTATGCTGTTGGATCAATTGTTACCTTAGTTGCGATCTTGATCGCATTTGTTGTTGCATTTAAATGCTTTAGCTAGAGAGTTATTTGTTTGTTGCATTTAAGTGTTGTATGAACTTTATGTATGAACTTGTATTAATTTGGTCTATTCGGTGTTGTGTAATGAAGATGAGCCGGCAATGGATGTACGATGACCGATGCTCTCCCCAGTTTGTTGAGGGCGTGCATACTTTTCTGCTTGCGGTTGAGGCAAACAAGCGGGCGGATGGTTTTATGCCTTGTCCATGTGCTGGCTGTAAGAATGGTCGCAATTACTCTACGTCAAGAACCATTCACGTCCACCTGTTTGAGTCCGGTTTCATGCCCCACTATAATGTTTGGACCAAGCATGGAGAAAGAGGGGTTATGATGGAAGACAATGAAGAAGAAGAGGACGACGACAACTATCCTGACCATGGGTTCCCTGAATATGATGATACAACAATGGGGGAAGAAGCTGAGCCGGTAATGCAGGAAGAAGCTGAGCCGGCAATGCGGGAAGAAGCTGAAGAAGAGGCATCAGATGAGCCCGTTGATGATCTAGGTCGGGCCATTGCCCATGCAAAGAGAAACTGTGCAAGTGATTTGGAGAAGAAGAAGTTGCAGCGCATGTTAGAGGATCACAAAAAAATGTTGTACCCGAATTGCGTAGGTGACAAGAAAAAGCTGGGCACCACACTGGAATTGCTGCAATGGAAGGCAGAGAATGGTGTATCTGACAAGGGATTTGGAAAGTTGCTGGTATTGATAAAGGATATGCTTCCAAAGGACAACGAATTGCCCGAGAGTATGTACGAAGCAAAGAAGGCTGTCTGCCCTCTAGGGTTAGAGGTGCAGAAGATACATGCATGCCCTAATGATTGCATCCTCTACCGCAGTGAGTACGAGGATTTGAACGCTTGCCCGGTATGTGGTGCATTGCGCTATAAGATCAACTACGATGAGCCTGGTGATGTCGAGGGCGAGCGCCCCAGGAAGAAGATTCCTGCCAAGGTGATGTGGTATTCTCCTATAATACCACGGTTGAAACGTTTGTTCCATAACAAAGAGCATGCCAAGGCGATGCGATGGCACAGAGAAGACCGTAAGAAAGACGGAAAGTTGAGAGTACCCGCTGACGGGTCGCAGTGGAGAAAAATTGAAAGAAAGTATGGGAAGGAGTTTGCAAATGACGCAAGGAGCGTATGGTTTGGTCTAAGCGCAGATGGCATTAATCCTTTTGGGGAGCAGAGAAGCAACCATAGCACCTGGCCTGTGACTCTATGTTTGTATAACCTTCCTCCTTGGTTGTGCATGAAGCGGAAGTTCATTATGATGCCAGTGCTCATCCAAGGCCCTAAGCAACCCGGCAACGACATTGATGTGTACCTAAGGCCATTAGTTGAAGAACTCTTACAACTGTGGAATGGAACAGGTGTACGTGCATGGGATGAGCACATGGGGGAAGAATTTGACCTAAAGGCGTTGCTGTTCGTGACCATCAATGATTGGCCTGCTCTCAGTAACCTTTCAGGACAGACAAACAAGGGATACCGCGGATGTACGCACTGTTTGGATGATACCGACAGTATATATTTGAATAGTTGTAAGAAGAATGTGTACCTGGGACATCGTCGATTTCTTCCGAGCAGGAATCCCGTAAGAAAGAAAGGCAAGCATTTCAAAGGTGAGGCGGATCACCGGACGAAGCCTCGCCACCGTACTGGTGCTGATGTACATGATATGGTCAAGGATTTGAAGGTGATATTTGGAAAGGGTCCTGGCGGACAACCTGTTCCGAAGGACGCGGACGGACGCGCACCCATGTGGAAGAAGAAATCTATATTTTGGGACCTGCCATATTGGAAAGACCTAGAGGTCCGCTCCGCAATCGACGTGATGCATGTGACGAAGAATCTTTGT
Organism: Triticum dicoccoides; assembly: GCF_002162155.2. NCBI lineage: Eukaryota > Viridiplantae > Streptophyta > Magnoliopsida > Poales > Poaceae > Triticum > Triticum dicoccoides. The sequence continues at coordinate 630,000,608 of NC_041383.1, forward strand.
GTGACCCTGCTTGGCTTCTTGGGCGTGTATGGGAAGACAAAAGATACACCTGAAGCACGGGAGGACCAGCAACGTATGCACGGAGAAGACAACATACATCAGGGTCATGCAAGGTACGCTCTTACCAAAGAAGAGAAGGAAATCTTCTTTGAATGCCTGCTCAGTATTAAGGTACCGTCTGGCTTCTCGTCGAATATAAAGGGAATAATAAACATGGCAGAGAAAAAGTTCCAGAACCTAAAGTCTCATGACTGCCACGTGATTATGATGCAACTGCTTCTGGTTGCATTGAGGGGGCTTCTACCGAAAAATGTTCGATTAGCCATTGTGAAGCTATGTGCATTTCTCAATGCAATCTCTCAGAAGGTAATCGATCCAGAAATCATACCAAGGTTACAGAATGATTTGGTGCAATGTCTTGTCAGTTTCGAGTTGGTGTTCCCACCATCCTTCTTCAACATCATGACGCACGTCCTAGTTCACCTATGCGAAGAGATTAACGTTTTGGGTCCTGTATTTCTACACAATATGTTCCCCTTTGAGAGGTTCATGGGAGTCTTAAAGAAATATGTTCATAACCGTGCTAGGCCAGAAGGAAGCATCTCCAAGGGCCATCAAAATGAGGAGGTCATTGAGTTTTGTATTGACTTTATTCCTGACCTTAAGCCGATTGGTGTTCCTGAATCGCGGCATAAGGGCAGACTGGATGGAAAAGGCACGCTAGGAAGGGAACAAATAATATGTATGGACGGACATTCTCTCACTGAAGCACACTACACAGTTCTACAGAATTCCACCTTGGTGGTTCCGTATATGGATGAACACAAGAATTTGCTACGCTCCAAACACCCAGAGCGGTCTGATGAGTGGATTACACGTGAACAAACCAGGAGTTTCGTCAACTGGTTGCAGACACGTATCATGCATGACACCTCTATTGAAGATGACCTGTACTTGCTGTCCCAGTTACCATCTTCGAATATAATGACTTTCAAAGGGTACGAGATAAATGGTAATACATTTTACACGATCGCCCAAGATAAGAAGAGCACCAACCAAAACAGTGGTGTCCGCTTTGATGCAGAAACCAAGACGGGAAAGGAAACATATTATGGTTATATACAGGACATATGGGAACTTGACTATCGACGTGGTTTAAAGGTCCCTTTGTTTCGGTGCAAATGGGTCAATATGACACGAGGCGGGGTAATGGAAGACCCGCAGTACGGAATGACAATAGTGGATCTCAACAATCTTGCGTATGCAGACGAACCATTCGTCCTAGCCAATGATGTGGCACAGGTTTTCTATGTGAAGGACATGTCTACCAAGCCAAGAAAAAGAAAAGATAAAGAAGAGAATGCATCGTACGATGAGCCAAAGCATCACATAGTTCTTTCTGGGAAGAGAAACATCGTGGGAGTGGATGACAAGACAGATAAGTCAGAAGATTATGAAAAGTTTGATGAAATTGCTCCATTCACAGTGAATATTGACCCGAGCATCCCGTTAAATGATGAAGATTTTCCATGGTTACGGCGCAAAGGGACACACGCGAAGAAAAAGTTTCACACCCAAAGATCTGGGATGTGATCGGCTTCACTATCATCACTTTCTTCTGTGTTTCACACCCAGGAGGGAATGTCTGTAATAGTTAGGGTAGTTATGTGTTTTGGCATTTGAAACGCGAAGAAATTTTATGTGCAAACAAATTCTTTTCATGCATTTACTGATTTTTTTCCAGCTAAATGACCCTGAAATTGAAAAGCAATTCAAATGAACTCAGAAAAGGTTGAAAGTTGGCATGGTATCATAATTTCATACAAATAGCATGTGCAAGAAATTAGAGAGGGTTACGACAAAAACTGGATGCACTTCGTGTACAAAATGGACAATCTCTTTCGAAGTATCAGGGTTTCCGACGAAAACTGAACTGTTACAAAGGCATTTCATTTTTTAAATAACCTAAGCATTACTAAATTGAATATAATGATAAAACACACTAATATTAAACATAAGAAAAAAGAATCACTGAAAAAACTTTTTTCAAAGTTAAGTTATTCACAAACTAGTGATTCACACAAATTTCAAATAATTCAAAATTTAAACTATTCAAATTTGAAATCTACCGGCACTAACAGAAAGTTTGTAATTTTTTGTACCTAAAGCAAAAATATTCACAAAGAAACTCTAAATACAGCAAAAAAAACAACTCAAAAATAAATAAAACAACAAAAAAATAAAGCAAAAAAAATTAAGAAAAAAAGCCCCGCCTACTGGGCCAAAGCGGCCTGCATACGACTAGCGACACAACCTTTCGTTGGGACAGGATGCAGGCCCGCAAAGGCCCAGTAGGCCCACAAGGCGAGGAGGACAGGTAGGCCCAGTAGGCCTGATTAGGAGAGGAGCTCGAGAGAGCTACCGCACTGGGGCTTATAAACCAGTGCGGTAGCCCCTCGACTAGCGAGGTGGAACTAAACTTCCGCACCGCACCTGCGCCAGCGCACCCCCTTTAGCCGGGTCGTGGCACAAACCGGTACTAAAGGGGGGGCCTTTAGTACTGGTTTGTGCCACCACCCGGTACTAAAGGGGGTCGCTTCCCGCCACTTGGCCTGGCCAAAACAGACCTTTAATACCGGTTGGTGGCTCCAACCGGTACTAAAGGTGCCTTCTATATATACAACTGCTACGAAAATTTCAGTTTCCCTCTATTTTCGCCTCTGTTCCGTCGTCTTCGTCGCCGTCGCCGCCGCCCTCGATCGTCTCCGACGTCGCCGCTCGTCTCCGTCGCCGCCCCCGTCCCCGTCGCCGCCCCCGTCCCCGTCGCCGCCCTCGTCCCCGTTGCCGCCCCCGTCCCCGTCGCCGCCCTTGTCTCCGTCGCCGCCCCCGTCCCCGTCGCCGCCCTCGTCTCCGTCACGCCGTCCCCGCCGTCGCCGCCCCGGCCGTCGCCTCGCCGTCGCCTCACCTCGCCGTTGCCTCTCCTCGCCATCACCTCGCCGTCGCCGTCGCCATCGCCATCGCCAGCTGTGAGTCTCCAGCCCCGAGCCCGTACACACACACACACAAGCATTAGATAATTAGTCTTTAATTAGTTTAGATAATTAGTCTTTAATTAGTTTAGATTATTTAGATTATTATTTTGTATGTTTAATTAGTTTAGATAATTAGTGTCTAATTAGTTTAGATTATTTAGATTATTACTTTTTTCACTATTATATATGTATGAATGCATGTTAGATGGATATAATTAGTGCTTAATCAGTTAGAAATTAGTGTTATATAGAAATGTTAGAAATTAGTGTTATATAGAAATGTTAGAAATGTTAGAAATTTTAGTGTTATTTAGATTATTTAGATTAGCATAATTAGTGTTATATAGAAATGTTAGAAATTTTAGTTATCAAAATCCAATCATTAAAAAAATGTTACTTTTTGCGGGCATATAGCTAGTATTTGTTCTCGAAGATGCCCGGCCCGCATCCTCGCCGTCGACCCGTCCGCGACGACGTCCAGCCGACCCATGTCCGGGACTGGGCTCGGCCGGGCTGGCACTGGGAGGAGCTGCTTGGAGGGGCGCGCCGCTTGACGAGGAACCCGGCCGCGGGTCCCGTCGTCGACCCTGATCTCGTTTGGTGGCGTTCGTGTGGGCCAGTTTCGGTGCGGAGGGACCCGGCCCCGCCGGAGGTGGTACGTCGCTGTGTCAGGGAGGAGGACGAGCACGTCCATCGCTACATGGTTGCGTTAGAGGGCGGCAGGTTCTCCAACACGTGGCAGTATCTTCGGGGATCTCACTTCAGCTATGATCCTATGAGGGTTCCTTCTCTTTGGGTGTCCACCGCCCGCGCCGGAGGAACCGCGAGTGTCCTAGATTCTTCTATAGTATTCGATCTTTATTAGCTAATAGCCAGTGATGTACTATTCAATATTATATATTATTCGAGACGATGTATTCGAGATTATATCTATTATTCTGGACGATGTATTCGAGATTATATCTATTATTCGAGATTTGAATACTAAATTGTTTTATATTTCTTTTGGATTAGTTAAACAAAAGCTATGGCAGACAATACCGACAGAGAGGGAGAACAGACCATGTTCGATATGATACGCGGGGCAGATGATAATCAGAATGAAGAAGATTATGACGGCTCCGAATTTCTAAAGAACACCGGAGAGGGTGATATGATATTCGATCGCGACGACGAAATTGATGAAGTCATGAACTATGATTATGATGATGACGAAGAACATGTTGATCCTGAAACAACAAACACCGGTGAGGTATATATATTTATATAAGCAGGCATCTGGTGATCATCACATGTTTTAAATGACTTGAAGATATATTAACGAATCGATCTTTGTTCTTTCAGCCATCCGGATCGAGCAAATCTTCAGGCAAAATGACGAAATGAGGCCCGAACAAAAAGTTAAAGCCGGGCGTAAAGTACAATATCGAGGCATGCCGCCCTACTGGCAAACCATTAGCGCCTAAGAAGATTGCGGACAAGTTCGTTCGTCAGTGCGGAGTTCTTGTGAAGGACCAACTCCCGATCAAACTTCAAGAATGGAGAGCGCCAACAAAGCCACGTCCAGATGTTACTTTTGTCGACAAGAATCAAAAAGATCTGCTTTGGGATACTCTCATGGAACATTTCACCCTACCAGATCATTTCACAGAAGCAGATGTGCAGAAAGTCAAAGAGGCTGCTCTTAGGATGATGGCGACTGCATTCAACAACTACAAGAATCGTGAATGGAACAAGTACGTCAAGGGAGGAAGGAAGACTCCAGTATTCAAGGGAACACTGGAGAACCAACGTGATCATTGGCACGATTTCGTGAAATTCAAGGATTCGGAATTAGCTAAGGAACGGTCGAGAATAAACAAGAAGAATGCCGAAAAAAGGGATAAGTTCCATAAGCTGGGGCCAGGTGGCTATGCGGTGGCAATGCCTAAGTGGGATAAGTCTGAGAAAGAGATGGAGGATGCAGGTGTCACTCCAGCTACTAAGAGCTGGCCCCCCAGGGTCAGGACTTGGTTCTATGCGCATGGGGGGGAGTTGGACCGGGAGACAGGCAATGTTTCGACGAGGGCAAGTCTGAAGGGAGCCGACGATGCCATACTTGTTGCAATAGAAGAGGCACGAACGGGGGTGTTCCATCCCAACAGAGAGAACAATGAGCGTACGCGTGCCCTGGGAAATCCTGAACACCCGGGAAGAACACAATGCAAGGGCGCTATGCCGTGGTATGAGGGGTTTTCATACTGGAACAACGACTACAGAACCCGTGCGAGAAAGAAGATTGCGGAGGAGAAGAAGAGGAAGATGGAGGAGGAGCAGAGGAAGCGGGACTATGAACGCCTTCAAGCCCTAGAAGCAAGTCAAGCGGAATTGGCAGTCAAATTCCAGCGGCAGCAGGAGCAGATCGACTCACTTACCCATCAAAGGGGGTCTCAGCAGCTGCAGCAGCTAGCGGATGATCCAGCATTGGATAGCATCGGGCCATCCATGCCGAGAAGCAGCGTGGGTTCCATCCCGGACAACGCAATGCTGGGTAGATACCCCGTGGATGACATCACGGAGAACACTAACTGTGAGCTATACGTCAAAATGAAGAACATATCCATCAAGGTGGCAGACGGCTGTGCTTTCACAAATCCCCCCGAGGCAACCTTCCATTGCAACCCGATTCCAGTGGGCTATGCTCGTGTCTTGGTTGATGAGGTGGTGGACCCACCATATTTGGGGCTAAAGCTTGACATTGCTGGAGGTGACGGCGAGCGCTTTCTCGGAGAGGCCAAACATCGTATCATCCTATGGAAAAAGGATTGCATCATCTTTCCAAGGCCACCGACACCGCATCACCCGAGTCCTCGTCGAAGTCCGCCACCGAGTCAGCAGACTCCCGCTCCTCCAAGTCCGGCAAAGTGTCAGGACAATCCTCCTCCTCCTCCAAGTCCGGCAAAGTGTCAGGACAATCCTCCTCCTCCAAGTCCGCCACAGCGTCAGACGTCCACTCCTCCTCCAAGTCCGGCACAACCTCAGGCCACTCCTCCTCGTCCAACTCAGTCCCGTCAGACGTCTTCGCTGCCTCAGCAATCGCAGAAGAGACACCCCGCAGCTATGGTGCGTAGTGGTACGAGTCGAGGTAGTACAGGAAGTACAGGCGGAGGCAAGCGATATAAATATGGTCCAAGCCTCAAGCCTCTTCCGCAGAGGTCTTATGACAGGTCCGAGGAGGAAATCACAGCCATATCGAAGGCTGAGGTGGAAGCCCATTTTGCACCGAAACCGCCACCGCCACCAAGGGAGAAAGTGCCTGAGGAAACGATTGACCACTTCATTCGTATGGCTCAACCACCAGCTCCCAAGCTTGTTGACACAGACTATGAGCGCCACATCAGGAAGTTAAATCGAGCATGTCTACAAAGGGAGGCGAGCACGTCTACATCGGGATCGAGCAAACAAGAAGCAGCTGCCAAAAAATGCGGGAAAACCATTCCCCAGCTGGGAGAACAGGCGGCGCAATCAATCCCCTCGCTTGTTGTGCCAACAACAGGTGACAATACGCGCGCCCAATATTATTGTGGGCAAACAGTGCATGTTCCCGAGGTGGGCAATGTGGTAATAACGGAGGAGCATATAATGCAGGCTGAAGTTCTCAACATCACTGTTGGACAACTCCTCGAGATCGAGCCCATGCCTTTGCTTAGAGAGGATGAAGTAAAACGGAAATATGTCCGGTGTCAACCTTTGGTCACGCCAGACAAGGTCAAGAACCTCCCAACGAGAATGTATGAATTGCATCAATGGTACATGAACATTACCAAGATTTCAGAGCGATTGTCCCTCATGGTGAATGTCAAGCAGGACCATTACTACCATGAGAAAGCTGTGTCCGTTGAGTATTTAGAACTGTTTCAGTTATACAATCAAGACGCACTCGACAAATCTATCGTCAGTTGCTATTGTCTGTAAGTGATTTCTTTCTATAATTTAAGTCTCAAGCTAGCTGTAGTGATCCTTTTGATCAATCATTACCTGTAATTATCCTCACTATATTCTTTTCTGTGGTATTATGCAGGATGAAGATATATGAAATGAGAAAAGGTGGACGCTTTGGCATTGGGTTCATTGACCCAAACACCGTTAATGAATACACATGGGAGATAAATAAACATTGTGCAAAGGAAGTAGAGGACAGTATGCTAGAGTTCTTGAAGCGCCTCAAATACAATGAAGATATACTACTTCCTTACAACTTCCAGTGAGTCACACTGTCTTGTACTACAAATTCTCTGTTTTTGCCTACTAGCTAGCTACATGTTTTTTCTTACATATGCCCGCTTAATTAAGACATGTAAATGTGTGTGCATGCAGATTTCACTGGGTCTTGTGAATCATAAAAGTTGACGCCGAAACAGTTGAAGTACTGGACTCACTAATCTCAGCAAAAACTGACTATAATATCTTGTATGGGATAGTCAACAGGTAATTTCAATCATTATTAACTATATATCTCGGCCTATTTAGTTCGTCATTTCATGATATGAACTATTTAATAACCCCTTTATTCATTTTCTTTGTCGGCGGGCAGGGTTTGGGCAAGATTCATCAGCGTCACGGAAGGTGAATGGAAACAAAAGCTTCAATGGTTTCGACACAAGGTAAGCAATTAAGTAGTACTAGCTAGCTAGCTAGCTGCCATCACTTTAATTATCATGCTTGATTATTTTTTATCTGATCAAATTCCATTCTCGTAAAGGCCCTGAAGCAGGCGCAGGGGGCTGATCTGTGTGCATTCTGCGTTTGCGAGAACATTCGCATGATGGCGTCCGAAAGGAGCAGATCTCAAAGACAGCAATGGGTACGCTTGTCAGAACACTATTCACAATTTTTACACCATTATCGATATCTAGTCACACAACTAATACACATGCATATTGATCTCCTTCTTAACAGTTCAAAGAGGTGCGGGAGAAGCTCATAGAAAGGGAGCGCGTAGAAGCACTTCAAGAGGAAATAGCGGGATTTTTGCTCGACCAGGTCATAAATCCGAATGGAGAATTCTATTACCCGCTACCGCCCCCATGAAAACCACTTCCAATTGTAATCGTGCTCCGAAGGCACCAACTAGGCTAATGCCACTGGCTCCGAAGGCAACATTCATATGTAGGAGAAATTGTATATAGCTATACATGTGTGTATGTGTGAATTAATTAATATGGTGGTTTGTGAGACATTGATGATATATATATATATATATGCATGATTGGTTCTACTAGAAATTCTATATATATATATATATATATATATATATATATATGCATAACGTGTACAATGTGTAGTATCGTAAAATACCAGCAAATGAAAAAGAATTAAAATGGAAACACAAAATTAAATGAAAAAGAAATCATAAAACTAAAAACCCCCCAAACCTTATAGTACCGGTTGGTCTTACCAACCGGTACTAAAGGGCTCCAGGCCCCCGGAGCTGGCTCGTGCCACGTGGTTGCCCTTTAGCACCGGTTCGTGCTGAACCGGACTAAAGGGGGGGCCTTTAGTGACCACAATTTAGTGCCGGTTATGTAACCGGCGCTAAAGGGCCTTACGAACCGGTGCTAATGCCCGGTTCTGCACTAGTGTTGGTGGGTCGGTCGCTGAGCTGGGGCGGCAATGGGGCGGCAAGGCCCTGCCGCGGTCTTCCGTATATTCCTGGCAAGGGTCTTGCCGGGGCCTTGTGAGCGCCCTCGGCAAAAGTCTTGCCGGGGCCTTGTGAGCGCCCTCGGCAAGTCTTACCGGGGCCTTGTGAGTGCCCTCGGCAAGAGTCTTCCCGGGGCCTTGTGAGTGCCCTCGGTAAGAATCTTGCCGAGGCCTTGCCGGTGTCTTCGGCAAAGAGCCTTGTCGAGGCCTCGTGGGCATCCTCGGCAAGGAGCCTTGCGGTTGTCTTGTCTTTTGGTTCTCATCCAGGCTTTGTAGGCTCTTTGTCTTCACAAAGATCTGCATGCCACCATGCAGGCGCTTCCTGAGCCTTGGTTCCAACGTTGTCGATGGTGTCGGAACTCTCAGGCTCAAGGGTGGCTGCGATGCTGGTGTTTGGTGAGCTGCCCCCGCCAAGGCTCTTGCCGGGGCTGTGTAGGCCATCCAGGCAAGGCTCTTGCTGGGGGAAAGCCAATCTAGTTGCTTGACCTTCTTGCGCCTCTGTCTTGGCGCTGCTCTGGTAGTCTTGCATTTCTGCTTCTTTCCTCTGCCCCGCTAAGTGTGGCTGCAGGTGCGGCTCTTACTGATCGTTCACAAGTGCACCCCCTACCTGGCACGCCAAAGATGTCAGTGGAAACGACACCTATGGAATCACGAAGATCCCTTCTATGGTTGGCGAGCGCGGGGTTGTGCAAAGAGCGGGTCTAGAATTCAGCACAAGGAGATTTTACCCAGGTTCGGGACGCGTAGATGCGTAATACCCTAGTCCTGATTTGGTGTATATTTGAGTATTCTTGAGTTCTTGAACTAGCTACGGTGTGTGCGTAGTCCAAAAAATCTGAATCCTTCCTCAGTACGCCTTGGGCCTCCTTTTATAGGAAAAGGGGTCACCACAGTGTCACACAGGAGGTGGAAAGCATGTACAGTGTACAAGCTTATCGCATGTCATTACAGGACAAAACACATTAAATGCGCTACTTAGGTGTTGATAATCCCCAAGTGCAGGGAATCACCGTAGCAATTCCCAAAGGTGGAAGTGATAAGTATGGAGTGTCGAACCCACAAGGAGCTAAAGGTAAGATCGATATTCTCTCAAGCCCTATCTGCCACCAATATGACTCTACGTGCACCGAACGTTTGCTTCCAACTAGAAACAAGAAATAAAACTGTGTTGTGGGTATAAAGAAGATAACTTTGTATGATATCGGAGAGCTAAAATATAAAAGTAGGTGCTTTTATCATAAAGTTAGAATATATTACTAAATAATATAAATAGCGAGTGTGGCATAATGGTGGATCGGTGTGCGGAATTGTCCTAAGCAATTCTTAACAAGATCGATAGTCGTCATTGCAATTTCATATGATGGAGAGGCATAAACTAACATACTTTTCCTACATGGATCGTATGCTCTTATGGTTGGAACCTTAGCAAGCATCCACAAATACTAAAGATTCTTTAAGGTAAAACCCAACCATAGCATTAAAGCATCAAGTCCCCTTTTATCCCATACGCAACAAACCCCTTACTCGGGTTTAAGCTTCTGTCACTCTAGCAACCCACTATAAGAGAATCATGAATGTATTGCAACACCCTACAGCGGGAATCCCTCACGCTTGCGCGACACGGAGGGCGCCATAGGACAGCACCAAAATAAAACATACAACTCGTACCAATCTAGATCATCAATCAACTCAAAGACAAAAGATATCTACTCAAAACATCATAGGATGGCAAAACACCATTGATCATTATATGTGGCATAAAGCACCATGTTCAAGTAGGGATTATAGCAGGGTGTCGGAGAGTGGACCGCGTAAAAGAGATGAGGATGGTGATGATGATGGTGATGTTTATGAAGACGATCACCGCGGCGATGATTCCCCTCCCGATGGCACTCCGGTGCCACCAAGAGAGAGGAGGAGAGGTTCTCCCCCTTCTGCTTCCTCCTCCATGGCTTTCCCCCTCTGGTCCTTGGCCTTCATGGAGATGATGGCCCCACCGAGATCCTCCTCCATGGCCTCCAGTGATGATGGCCCCCTCCGGCAGGGTGCCAGAGAGGGCCTAGATTGATTTCTTGTGGCTACAGAGACTTGCGGCGGCGGAACTTCTGATCTAGGTTAATTCCCAAAAGTTTCAGTATTTATAGGAATTTTTGGCGTTGGTTTCACGTCAAGGGGGCCTCCGGGATATCCACGAGATACGGGGCTGCCCCCCAGGGGGGCGCCCCCCCTCTCTCGTGGGCAGCCCGGGACTCCTCTGGCCCAACTCCGATGCTCCGTGGTCTTCTTTTGGTCTAGAAAAAATCCTCAAAAATTGGCACGTCAATTGGACTTTTTTTGGTATCCCTTTTCTGTAAAACACTAAAACAAGGAGAAAACAGAAACTGGCACTGGGCTCTAGGTTAATAAGTTAGTCCCAAAAATCATATAAAATGACATATAAATGCTTATAAAACATCATATATGGATAATATAATAGCATGAATACTTCATAAATTATAGATACGTTGGAGACGTATCAGGTATCCTCTTGCTTTATCGGGGACGGTAACGAGGCTCGTCCCATCCTTCGCCGCTCCGTCTTGCTCCGACATGGCTCCAGGCCAACGAGGCATGCAACGCCATGTAGGCTGGCAGGCTGCTGAGCTGGCGTGGTGGTAGGGTCTTCACAAAGATCTACATGCCACCACACAGGTTCTTGACTAGTTGGATTAGGAGCCACGTACTGCCACATGGGTACTTGCTTTAGTTGGTGGGTCGGCTGCTGAGCTGGGGCGGCGATGGGGCGGCAAGTCCCTATCGCGGTCTTGCGTATATTCTCGGCAAGGGTCTTGCCAGGGCCTTATGAGCACCCTCGGCAAGAGTCTTTTCGGGGCCTTGTGAGTGCCCTCGGCAAGATTCTTGCCGGGGCCTTGTGAGTTCCCTCGGTAAGAGTCTTGTCGGGGCCTTGCGGGTGTCTTCGGCAGAGAGCCTTGCCCAGGCCTCGTGGGCATCCTCGGCAAGGAGCCTTGCGGTTGTCTTGTCTTCTGGTTCTCATCTAGGCTTTGTAGGCTCTTTGTCTTCACAAAGATCTGCATGCCACCATGCAGGCGCTTCCCAAGCCTTGGTTCCAACGTTGTCGATGGTGTCGGAACTCTCAGGCTCAAGGGTGGCTGCGATGCTGGCGTTGGGTGAGCTACCCCCGGCAAGGCTCTTGCCGGGGCTGCGTAGGCCGTCCCGGGAAGGGTCTTGCCAGGGGAAAACCCATCTTGTTGCTTGACCTTCTTGCGCCTCTGTCTTGGCGCTGCACTGGTAGTCTTGCATTTCTGCTTCCTTCCTCTGCCCCGCTAAGTGTGGCTGCAGGGGCGGCTCTGACTGCCTGTGCAAAAGTAAAGGGGTACAAAAGAGAGCCCCTACTTTTGTGCACCGACATTAACTGAGGGAAATACTTCTCTCTACTTTGCTGCATCACCCTTTCCTCTTCATGGGAAAAACTAACGCAAGCTCGAGAAGTAGCATATTTCTTCACCCAATATTTTTTATATATTCCAAAACAATTCTTCGTAAAGTTTCAGAACATTTGGAGTTGTGCAAAATAGGTATCTCAGCTTTGCTTCTTTCCGGTCCAAAGTTCCAGCTGCCAGTATTCTCCCTCTTCATGCGAGTCTTGCAAAATAAGGGAGAAAAGGCGTGAGAATAGCATCATAAAGTGTAATAGCAGTCCAAAATGCAATAAATATTAACATAAAAACATGATGCAAAATTTACGTATCAGGTCCTCATCTTCATTCATCACGAATTCATTGGCCTCATCAAGAACCACCTCAAAGTTGGACCGTTGAATGCTTCAGCTCTCCTTGTACAAAGATATGTTGTGTTCCCAACAATCCTTTCCATGGGAGAAAGGACGCAAGTGAGATAAGTCTTCAGGTGGCACCGCGAATTGAAGGATGAACAACACAGAGTGATTGTGTTGATTGTCTGCCTCTTCTCATGGAGTGCGATTGTTTGGATCATGCGGTTAGAAACCTTGCTCGATGATGAGTTGTGATTCAAATGAGACTTGATACGAAAAACCCAATTAGCAAAGTCACCCTTTACAAGCATAGGGGGAGGACCAAGGTTGTTAATATGCGGTGTAGGGACCGATCCTCCATAGACCGGGGGAGGGGGAACCGAGGCAAAGGTGTTCCCATCCCATTCTTATCTTGAGGGGAGGAGGTTTGAGTACCTTTAGATGCTTCCTTGCCAGAATTGGCCTTCGACTCCGATGCGGTGGGATTAACCACAAGCAACGGCTCAGGAGTAGATTTCAACCCCTCAAGTGACTCTTTAAGCATGGACTTAACCTCGACTGTCATAGACGTCTTAAGTGAAGCCATTGCTTCATTTAAATCATCTCGGGTGATCGAGTTCAACTCCATGGCCTCAGGCACTTCCTCCTCTCTGTGAACCATACTCTTCGGGTGGTGAAACCCTTAATAAAGAGACAAGGCTCTGATACCAATTGAAAGGATTGGTATGGTTGACTAGAGAGGGGCTGAATAGGCAACTACTAATTTTTAGCTTTTCTTAACAAATTACGGTTAGCAACAAATAGGTTGACTAGATGTGCAACTAGGTGAGCAACCTATATGATGCTAACAATAAGAACAACACAAGCAAGAAAGATAAACAACATAAGTAAAGCTTCACAAAGTAAAGGTTAGAGATAACCACAAGTGGAGTCGGGGGAGACGAGGATGTGTTACCGAAGTTCCTTCCCTTTGAGAGGAAGTACATCTCCGTTGGAGCGGTGTGGAGGCACAATGCTCCCCAAGAGGCCACTAGGGCCACCGTATTCTCCTCACGCTCTCACACAATGCGAGACGCTGTGATTTCCACTAGTGATTCCCTTGAAGGCGGTAGTCGGACCTTTACAAACAAGGTTGGGGCTCTCTCCACAACCAAATTGGAGGCTCCCAACACCACCATGAAGCTTCACCACAATGGAATGTGGCTCCGAGGTGACCTCAACCGTCTAGGGTGCTCAAACACCCAAGAGTAACAAGATCCGTGAGGGATTAGTGGGGGGAACCAAATTTCTCTTAGTGGAAGTGTAGATCTAGGCCTTCTCAAGAAGTCCCTAAAGAATCAACAAGTTTGATTGGCTCGGGAGAGAGATCAGGAAAGAATGAGCTTGTGAACAGCAATGGATCTTGGGGGAGGAAGAGGCAAGTCAACTTGGGGAAGATGACTCCCCTATATAGTGGGGGATAAAATCCAACCATTATGCACCCACAGCCCATGCACAAGAGGTAGTACCGCTCGGGGAAGCGGTACTTCCACTGGCATAGAAGTTCTAGCCGCTGCGTACAAATGAGAAAGTGAGGGAGGCGGTAGTTCCACCGGAGCGGTACTACCGCTCCCACCAGCAGTACTTCTACTAGGTGATGAGCAGCATCCGAAATCCGCGAGGTAGGCAGGGCAATAGTATCGTCCGAGGTGGTACTTCCGTTGGGAATTGCCGCTCTACTTCCACCCGCAGGACAGACCAGTCCTTAACGCAATAAATGAGTGGTACTCCATGCTACAGAAGCGAGCGGTAATTCTGCCAGAGTATTACTACCGCGGCGAGGAGTGGTACTTCTACTTAGTAGGAGAATGCCCAGTAAACCCGCGATAGTAGGGTGGAAGTTAGGCCCGCAGTACCACCGGACCGGTACTACCGCCCAGAACTGTCGCTCTAGTACCGCCCTTTTATAGAACACTCAAAACAGGTGGAAGTAGGAGTTGCACTGCACAGCGGCAGTGCCACTAGAGCGGTACTACCACGGGGTAGAGTGGTACTACCGCTTAGGTAGTTCTGAAGGGTCCAAGAAAAATAGGAGGGACAAGCAGAAGAGTTGGGAAAGAAAGGGGATGCAAGGTGACGATGTACGTGTTGATTCCACCCAAACCTTTCCGAAGCGGACCCCCTCTTAATAGTACGGAGTTCCTATGACTCAAGTCCACGAAAAACGAAACGCAAGAAAAACACCATCTTCATAAACAATCCAAGGGCTTCAAATCGTCTTTGTGCCATATGATGGATCATCTGAAATGCTCAGTGCACACGATTAATCCGCACAAGCATTGTCATCAATCACCAAAACCACTAAGGGAGAAATATGCCCTAACACTAAGACTTTAGGAGGTAGGTTCCTAGCAATACAATCCTTTTTATCATAACTTTTCTTCTTAAGAGGTAGGTTATCAAGACCAACTTTAGGTTCTATTTCTACACCATTGTCTGGTTGAGCATCAACATGATCATCATTATCATTATCACTAGGCAAATGTTCATTACCGGACTATGTCTCAGCATCAGAAACATCATCAGGATTCTCAGAAGGTTTTTCAATAGCAAGTTCACTAGAGGCATGCAAAGTCCTATCATTTTTCTTTTTCTTTTTGTTCTTAGATGAACTAGGTCTATCAATATTAATTCTATGAGAATCTTACTCAATTCTATTAGGATGACCTTCAGGATACAGTGGATCCTGAGTCATTTTACCACCTCTAGTCACTACACTAACAACACGATCATTCATCTTATTATTCATTTCATTAAGAAAATGATTTTGTGACTTGAGACTTGTTCCAACTGAGTGTGAACCATGGATTCATGTTACATAAGCCTTCAACATCATTAGAAATTCTAAACATCAAATCACTCAAGCGTTCATTCATGATAGCATTACGTTCCAGTTGATTGCTTACATATCTATTAATGTTTTCTTGCTTCACAACAAAGTTATTAAATTCACCCAGGCATTGACTAGGTGAATTATTATAAGGGATATCACCTTCATAAAATCTATAAAGAGAATTTACCTCCACTACCTGTGTCGGGATATCAAGTCCATGTATTTCTTTAATAGGTGGTAAATTCTTAACATCTTTGGATTTAATACCCTTTTCTTTCATGGATTTCTTTGCCTCTTTCATATCTTCTGGATTGAGAAATAGAATACCCCTCTTCTTTGGAGTTGGTTTAGGTGGTGGTTCATGAAGTGTCCAATCATCGGCATTCAATATATTTTTTAATTGTTCCTGTGCCTGTTCAACAATTTGTTCCCTGAAAACACAACCAACACAACTATCTAGGTAGTCCCTAGAAGCACCGGTTAGTCCATTATAAAAGATATCAAGTATTTCATTCTTAAGAGGATAATCATGCAAAGCATTAAGTAATTGAAGAAGCCTCTCCCAAGTTTGAGGGATATTCTCTTCTTCAAATTGCACAAAGTTATATATTTCCTGTAAGGCAACTTGTTTCTTATGAGCAGGAAAATATTTTCCGGAGAAGTAATATATCATATCTTGGGGACTACCCACACAACCATGAGCTAGAGTATTAAACCATTTTTAGCATCACCCTTTAATGAGAAAGGAAACAACTTAAGGATATAGTAATAGCAAATTTTTCCTCATGAGCAATAGGGTGGCAATGTTATTCAATTTAGTGAAGTGTGCCACAACAGTTTTAGTTTCATAACCATGAAAAGGATAAGATTCTACGGAAGTAATTAATTTAGGATCAATAGAAAATTCATAATCCTTATTAGTAACAACTATAGGAGAAGTAGCAGACTTAGGATCATATTTCATTTTATTTATCATAGCTTTTTCTTTCAGCTTAATTACTCAGTAATTTCTTAACATCATCTCTATCATTACAAGTAAGAAATTCTCTAGCAATCTTCCCATCCATAATATAAACCTCAAGTGTCTTAGGCATTTCAAATCTAGTAGGGGAGCTAGGCATAATAGGCTAACCATAATTTTCATCAGTTTCAACGGTCTCAAGTTCTTTAGCTTTAGCAATTTGTTTATCAAGAAATTCACCTAGTGGCACAGTTTTATTGACCAAAGTACTAGCATCATCACAAGTTTCACTTATAACAGAAGTAGTATCATCAATTACTTGCAACATGTCAGATTGAATAGCAGGTGGTGGTGTTGCAAGCCTACTTAAAACAGAAGGTGAATCAAGTGCGGAGCTAGATGGCAGTTCCTTACCTCCCCTCGTCTTAGGGTATAATCTTGGTCTTAGCGCCTTTCAGACTTTTCGTAGTGTTCAACAGATATAATTCCCAAGTGATTCAATAAAATAGAGCTATGCTCCCCCGCAACAGCGCCAGTAAAAGGTCTTACCCAGAAGTATAGGGGATCGTGACAGTCTTCGAGGGTAGTATTTCACCCAAATTTATTGATTCGACACAATGGGAACCAAAGAATATTTACTAGCTTAGCAGTTGAGTTGTCAATTCAACCACACCTGGAGAACTAAATATCTGCATCAAAGTGTTTAGTAACATAGTAGTATGATAGTTTGATAGTAGTGGTAACCATAGCAATAGTAACCGTGACAGTAACGTAGTAGTCTTATAGTGATTGTAACAGCAGCAACAACAAAAGAACTTAGCAAAGATCAATATGAGAAAAGCATAGGCATTGGATCAACGATGTATATTTGTGTTGCATGAAATTCATCATATAACATTCAGAACCTAGAGCAACACACAATAGCTTCAATTCATCAATTCAATGTAGGCATTTATTTCGTATATAGTCATACATGCTTATAAAAAAGAACTTGCATGTCATCTTTTGTCCTACCCTCTCGTGGTAGCGGGGTCCATAAGAAAACCTAAGCGATATTAAGGCCTCCTTTTAATAGAGAACAAGAACAAAGCATTAACATGTCGTGAATATATGAACTCCTCATACTACGGTCATCATCGGAGTGAATCCCAATTATTGTCACCTTGGGGTCTACGGATCATAACACATAATAGGTGCATACAACTTGCAAGATAGGACCCAAAACACACTTATATTCGTGAAAACATAATAGATTCAGATTTGAAATCATGGCACTCGGCCCCTAGTGACAAGCATTAAGCATAGCAAAGTCACAACAACAACAGTCTCATAATATAGTTGATACTAGGGATTAAGTCCTAACAAATTGACTCAATTACATGATAAATCTCATCCAACTCCATCATAGTCCAGCAAGCCTATGAAGGAAGTACTCACTCCCAATGGTGAGTGTCGTGGATTTGTCACGGCAGATGTCCTAGTGTGAGGACTTAATCGCGAGGCCAACGCATCTATGTGGTAGCTTGAGAGGGGTTGATCGGGATGAGAGAAGTGAGGCGGATCAACACACAAGACAATGATTTAGATGGCTTCGGGGACGAGAGACGCGAGACGGATCAACACACAAGACAACGATTTAGATAGCTTCGGGCCCCGGGAAACATCATCCGGGAATAGACCTACATGCTGTTTGTGGCTAGGTCTCATTATGCTCATGAGGGAGTCGCCGCATAAGCCGACTCCCCTTTGTTGTATCTAGCGTTAGCGGTTATTTTCTCTCCCTCTTGGGGTGCCCTGCCCCTCCTTATATAAGTTGAAGGGGAGGGTTACATGACTAGTCCTAGTAGGATTAGGATTACTCTATTACAAGCGGAGTCCTAGTCTTGCTTCCTGTGTAAGGGACTATTCCTTACGCTTTCCTCTTAAGCCGGCCCACCCTAACATGGGCTGGCCCTCTGGGCCTTGGGCCTTGTCGTCCGTCTGACCCGCCCGCCGGGTTACTAATGAGTCGCCAAGATCGGGCGGGTTACCAGTGAGTCGCCAAGATAGGGCGGGTCACCAGTGAGTCGCCAAGCTCCAGCGGGGTCATACCTACGGCCGAGTTACACTGCAGGGTATATCCCCGACATTAGCCCCCAGTTTAGCTTGGATTTATCCATGGTAAACTTATGTTGCAAAATAAACACAAGAGCAAATTTAATAGGTTGTGCTCCGGGTTAAAGTTTTCCTAAGCCGGCAGTTGATCATCCTTAAGTCCTTGTCATTTCCTCCTGGATGCGTGTCCATGATCTCATAGCAAATCTCCTTTAGAAGATATGTTTAAACGTTGCCAATGCAAAAAATCCGGGCACTTCTTCTGAATAGGCCAGCTTCATAATCAATTTGCTGACATTGGTTTCTTGATTTTCAGTCGGCTTAAAGATGTAGAACTTGCCGAGTTATAGTTTCCAAAATCTCCGGGTTATAAAAAACTGATGATTCCGGGTCATGACTGTTATAGACGCTGGGTCATGATTGTTGCTAACACCGGGTCACACAATTGATCTTCCTGGTTTGCTCAAAACTGCGAATTTGAAGACGTTCCTCCATTATATTCATATCACATGTAGCCCCCAAGTCTTAAGAATGGAGCGTAGTAACAGCTTAAGACTTGCTTCAATATAAATGTTGCAACCTTGAAGAAATCCAAGTTGTTCATCTCAGTCACTAGTCAAAACTGAATATTCCACATATGTAGCCCCCAAGTGCCGGGTTGTCATGCTTGCAGCAACCTGGGACTTGTAATTGCCTTATGTTCATAAAAACTTCAACCAGTGTAGCCCCCAAGGGCTGGGTCATTATGCAAAATGAGCAGGGACTTTGTAGATATGATCATGTAAACTTGAACACCAACGTGTAGCCTCCAAGGGCCGGATCACTAAGATAATACTGAGCTGGGACTTTATATATACTTCATTGAAAATAACATCATATGATGTAACCCCCACCATGGGGCTTGAACCCACGTCCATAAGGTTAAGAGCTTTGTACTCTACCAACTGAAGAGTGGACCCTTCAATATAATGGATTAAAGCTTGTGTACCTTGAATTTTTGACAGGAGCAGTTGGTAGCTGTCGGTGTCAAAACTGGCGGATCTCGGGTAGGGGGTCCTGAACTGTGCGTCTAAGGCTAATGGTAACAGGAGACGGGGGACACGATGTTTACCCAGGTTCGGGCCCTCTCTACAGAGGTAATACCCTACTTCTTGCTTGATTGATCTTGATGATATGAGTATTACAAGAGTTGATCTACCACGAGATCGTAGAGGCTAACCCTAGAAGCTAGTCTATGATTATGATTGTTGTTGTCCTACGGACTAAGCCCTCTGGTTTATATAGACACCGGAGGGGTTAGGGTTACACAGAGTCGGTTACAGAGAAGGGAATCTACATATCCGAATTTCCAAGCTTGCCTTCCATGCAAAGGAGAGTCCCACCAGGACACGGGACGAAGTCTTCAATCTTGTATCTTCATAGTCCAACAATCCGACATAAGCATATAGTCCAGCTTTCCGAGGACCCCCTAATCCAGGACTCCCTCAGTAGCCCCTGAACCAGGCTTCAATGACGATGAGTCCGGCGCGCAGATTGTCTTCGGTATTGCAAGGAGGGTTCTTCCCCAAATTCTCCAGAGTACCTGTTGTAACGAGCATCCAGCTTCCCATTTAATGTTGCACTCATCGGCTTCTGTACCTTAATAATGCCGGTCTCCATGTATCGAACCAATGCGAGAAGCCAAGGCATTTTTACATTTTCCACCCCGACCATGTAAATAAATCGTCTATTAAAGAGACGGGGATCCTCAGATCCAAATCACACCATCTTCCCCAAGCGAGGATCCATTAGAGCGCGCCTGAAAAAACCATCCCATCATGCCTAGCTACCGCATCTCCTCCTCTCGCTCCCATAATGCTATGCCAGGTGATTGGGAGAAGTGTACCGTATCCCACGGCCAATTGGTGGAGTTGAAGAACCAGGGGTTTCTCCCACCTGCATTTCTTGTCCCCGCCCGAGCCGGATTAGCCACTTATGACGACGCGGAGCAAGCGGAGAGTTTTCCCAACCCATCCAGGGGGAGTGAGTATGCCTTGTCCCTTACTTGCTAAGGGGCATCGGATTTCCAATCCATCCGTTCCTCCGCGGGCTTCATGAGTATTATGGCCTCCAGCTGCACAACTTCACCCCTCCCTCCATCCTGCACATCGCAGGTTATGTCGCCCTTTGTGAGTTATTTCTAGGCTGTGAAGCTCATTTCGAGCTATGGAAGAGGTTGTTCTGCCTCGTCCCTCGCAATCAGGAGGGATCAATATACTAAGTGGGCGGAGCCGAAATATGGCGCATCGCCGGGACCGGATACCTGTCCGGCACTCCGAAGAAGACATCCGAAGATTGGCCTTCCGAGTGGTTTTACATAGAGGACATCTCCCTTCCTGAACCTATCCGGATGGGCCTTCCCGAGTTCACAAATGCCCCATTAAAGAAATGCCGTAGCTGGCGTCCCCAGGGCCCCAAGGAGGAAGATAGCAGATAGGTCCTTCAGCTGATGGGCAGGATAAAAACGCTTGCCAAATCTGTATTGACAATAATCGAGGTCATGTCAATATGCATAATGCAGGGGGTACAGCCACTCCAGTATCAAGGGCATCCCATGTGGCACTTCAGTGGAGAAGATGATGCCACCCGCTGCGGTCGGAAAGGTCCGGACTCCGCCGCCGCTCTGGCGAAAATATTGTCCGATTTATATAAAGGAGAAGAAGAGGAGTTCATCCGCATTAAGCCACGGGATGAATTTTCCATGTACAACCCCCCTAGCTGGGTGAGTTGCTATCTTTTACTCAACTATGTTCATTCGCGCAGTCTTTCATCACAAATATTTACCTCGCTAGTCCCTAATAGGAACTGCGGAAAGCCGTGAGGGAGGTCCACGGCCTGCCTCCACAACCAGAGGGGCAGGACCGGGATCTCGACCCCAGACTCGAAGAAGATCCGGACATATTCGTGGAGCTCATCGACAGGATGTTTTACCAGGCAAGCCGTGACGGCACCTTGGTGGCCATTATCGCCGACTATCCCGGCCTTCTTCCTGCATCATATGTAAGTAAAACAGGAGACTTAACTTCCAAAACGGATGCCCTCTTCATGCCTTACCCACCGCACATGTATCGTGCTTTATAGGGAAGGCCATCGGCACGCCATGCCAAACCCGCCGTGACTCACCAACAAGGGGCACCCAAGCCGGGTAGGCTTAAAAGGAAAGCGAACAGGGCCGAGCCGCCATCGAAGAGGTATGACTTAAAATGTGCTCCGTGATTTGTCATCTTTGAAATATAACAATGTCCACTGTGTCTTGGCAGAAAGAGTATTCGCCGGACTGTATCCGGGGATCCTGCCCGTCACGCCTCTACCAGCCGGACTCCAGAACCGGCCTCGAGGGACGAGGCTAACATGGGGACAACACCGGATGGTCCTCCTACAGAGGATGCGGATAGAATATCCACTACAAATTCTGAGGTGGAGAGCACCATGAGTCATCGGCGTCGGCGGGCCGTACTCCGCGACCCTAATTTTTCCGAAGAGGCGTTCAATGCCTTCAACTCGGGAGACGCGTACATCCGAGCTGCTCAAGATGGGCTTGCTAGAGCCACAGACCAGTATTTAAAAGATATACGGGTAAGCAAAATCTGATAATTATGTATATCAGTAGCCCCTGAGACTTGAAACAGTTGGTACAACTGATTTAAGGATCATTGTATGAATAGGTTCTTACAGAGAAGAATACCCATTTCTCTCAAGAGCTGGAGGAGTGCAAAGCCCAGCTAAGGGCCGCAGCTGCCGAACTGGAGTAATCCAAGAAGGCCTCATCTGGTAATATTTTTCTTGATCGATAAAAAATGTAATTACGTGTACCATTTAGTATTCGACGTGTTTGCAGATCTAATAATAGATTCCGTAGGTAATCCCAGAGTGAATCTGGAGATCCTACAAGAGGATGGACAACAAGCTCAACGACAACTAGAGGCTAGCGAGCGTGTACTTACACGGGTCAGGTGAGAGAAAAACGATCTCCAGGATGCCAATACCGGGCTGAGCATGGAATTGAAAGATGTTCGGCCCAGCTTGCGGACTCCGTGAAGGAGAAAAGGAGGCTTCAACGCGGCATTTTTAGTATGTGCTCAAACGAACCTTTATATAGTTCGGCGAAGAGACAGGCTAACAGAGTTATGTCTGTAGTTATACTGACTGGTCGTCCCGGAGAGGAGATGTGCGGATCCGCAGGTGATCTTCTGCAAGAGCTTTTGCCATTGCACGAGCAAGTTCGGCAGGTGATGCAGGGTATTGCCAAGGCCTTGTGGCCATCCACCTCCCTGCCAGGAAGCATGGGGGAGCTTGTAGAGCTGCTCAAGGGAGCGCGGTGGTGCTTCTGTTTATGGAAGATATCTGCCTGTCGACAAGGTGCGAGGGAGGCTTGGGCCATGGTGAAAACACGGTACACCAAGCTTGATCTGAATCACATGGTCCTGGTCGGACCTGTAGGGTTAGATGGGAAAGAGATTCCCGTTAGTCTGGTATATGACCAGGTAGGATTAGCCGCAAAGTATTCCCAACAGGATTGTAGGCTAGACAACATGTTGGATGGTATAGAAGAAGAAGTATGTGGGTCTAGGTGACTGTGTACTTCAATTGACATATTTTGTCCCTAGCCGGATTGTAAATCATTTGTCATGGTGGACCTTTTTGCTTCAGCCTTCGGACCCGACAGTCCAGAGTGTTTCCGAATACCCGCTCAGTTATGTAAACCGGGGTACGCGTGGAAACCAGGCGTAGGGGTCATAAGTGCTTGAACAGACAAGTACCCAACTAGCTATGTTATATTACACGGATAGTAAGAAACATCTTCCAGGGAGAATAGTTCCGTTAAGGGTTCCTTTCCCTGGGTACGCATGCATTAATGTGCATGTCCAAACTGCAAAAATAGACGTAGTATATGAAACATCTGGGGGTTTGTATTGTAGTAGGTAAGAAACATCTTTAGTTCACCGACCGAATATTCTCTTAAGAACGCTAGCTTTTAGCTTCACCCAGTCTGAGGTACACATCCGGCATACCAGGCAGTAACAATCGCAGAGGTGCTCCCCTTATGCCCTAGCCGAACTAACGGGAACATAGGGCATAAACACAGGAGCCAGGCAACCCAGCTTGGCCAAAACGTAAGTCATATCGATGCATATAATGGTGAAGAAAAGGTGCATATGGAAGAGTGACACATATGCAGTGGGCGTGATGCCCTGAAGGTAATTATATTAAGCTTCTGTATAAGAAGCCCCCAGGTATAGTGACCGCGCATAGCATGTCAAGAGTGTGTAGTCGAGTCATACTTAAAGCCTAAAAGCCCTAAAAAGAAAGAGAGAGGATATATAAAAATAAAAAAGCGGAGGGAAGGGGACGAACACAGAGTTCGGCGCTAGGCGTAGAATCTTCGGAGTCTGGCTGCGTTCCATGGGTTCGGTTTGAGTCAATTATCTGATGCATCACGCAGGCGGTACGCTCCTCCGGTGATAACTTTATCAATGATGAAGGGACCCTCCCACTTGGGCTTGAGCTTGTCCTTTTTCTTATCCGGTAGGCGTAGAACGAGTTCGCCAATGTTATAAGTTTTGGCCCATACTTCTCTGCTTTGATACCTGCGAGCCTGTTGCTGATAGAATGCGGAACGGGCTTATGCAACATCGCGCTCCTCCTCCAGGGCATCTAAACTATCCTGCCGATCGAGCTCGGCTTCTCTCTTTTCGTACATGCGTACTCGAGGTGAGTCATGTATGATATCACAGGGCAATACTGCCTCTGCGCCGTACACCATGAAAAATGGTGTGTATCCGGTAGTGCAATTTGGCGTGGTCCGCAGCCCCCATAATACGGAGTCGAGCTCCTCAACACAGTGCGTGTCTAATTCCTTCGGGGATCACACTAGTCTGGGTTTGATGCCGCTCATAATGAGACCATTTGCTCGTTTGACTTGACCATTTGTTTGGGGGTGATAGACAGAGGCGTAATCGAGAGCTTAATGCCCATGTTGCCGCACCAAGTTTTCACCTCATCGGCTATGAAGTTAGAGCCATTATCAGTGATGATGCTGTGGGGGACACCGTAACGGTGCACGACCCCTGATATGAAGTCTATCGCTGGTCCGGATTCGGCCATTTTAACTGGTTTGGCCTCTATCCATTTGGTGAATTTATCCACCATCACCAACATGTATTTTTTTCTTATGGCTTGCACCTTTAAGGTGTCCGACCATATCGATCCCCCAGCCCGCGAAGGGCCAAGTTATGGGGAATGTTTGGAGGGCGGTAGGTGGCATATGGCTTTGGTTGGCGAAGAGCTGGCAACCGACGCAATGTTGGACGAGGTCTTGTGCATCTGCTCGGGCTGTCGGCCAGTAGAAACCTATACGGAAGGCCTTGCTTACAAGGGCCCGAGCTGCGGCGTGGTGGCAGCCGAGTCCAGCATGAATTTCAGCCAGGAGCTGCCGCCCTTCCTCTTCCGAGATACATCTTTGGAGTACTCGGTAGCGCTTTTCTTATAAAGCTCTCCCTCGTGGACCTTGTGGGCTTTAGAGCGCCGCACAATGCAACGTGCCTCATTTTGGTCCTTGGGGAGTTCTTGCCTATTTAGGTAGGCTAAGAAAGGTTCGGTCCAGGGGGCAATGACAGTCATGATTATGTGGGCCGAAGGTGTTATTTCGGTGGCGGAGCCTCCGATTATGTCTGTGTGTTCGGGTTATGGGGTTGTGGTCGGATCCGGACTAGTATTGCCGGTCTCCCCTTGCCACACCACGGATGGCTTGAGCAGCCTTTCCAAGAAGATGTTAGGTGGGACGGGGTCGCGCTTAGTGCCGATGCGGGCAAGGATATCCGCCGCTTGATTATTTTCTCGAACCACATGGTGAAATTCAAGCGCCTCGAATCGAGATGACATTTTAAGGATGGCATTGCGGTAAGCCGCCATTTTCGGGTCCTTGGCGTCGAAGTCTCCATTTACTTGAGATATTGTGAGGTTCGAATCCCCATGCACCTCTAGGTGTTGGATGCCCATGGAGAGTGCCATCCGAAGACGGTGCAACAGAGTCTCGTATTCGGCTGCATTGTTGGAGTCTGTGTATAGTATTTGGAGTACGTATTGGACTGTATCTCCAGTGGGGGATGTCATGACAACGCCTGCTCCCAGACCAGCCAGCATCTTAGAGCTGTCAAAGTGCATGATCCAATTGGAGTATGCGACGTACTCTTTAGGGAGTTCGGCTTCTGTCCATTCGGCAACGAAGTCAGCCAGTACTTGCAATTTAATGGCTCACCGTGGTTTATATATAATGTCGAACAGGAGGAGCTCGATGGCCCACTTAGCGATCCGGCCCGTGGCATCGCGGTTGTTTATTATATCGTTGAGTGGTACTTCAGAGGCCACCATGATTGAACACTCTTGAAAGTAGTGACGTAGTTTCCAGGATGCCATGAAGACCACGTATGCTATCTTTTGATAATGTGGGTGCCATGAATTGCATGGCGTGAGGACAGTGGATACGTAGTATAGCGGCTTTTGAAGCGGGAACTTATGTTCGTCCTCCTCTCATTCAACGATGAGCACTGCGCTTATAACTTGGTGTGTTGCTGCTATATATAACAGCATGGGTTTGCCAATGTTCGGTGCGGCCAGGATTGGGTTGCTAGCCAAGAGAGCCTTTATTTCTTCCAGTCCGGCCGTAGCCGCATCCGTACACTCAAAGTGTTCGGTGCGTCGAAGAAGGCGATAAAGAGGTAGTGCCTTTTCTCCAAATCGGGAGATAAAGCGGCTTAGGGCAGCCACGCATCCAGTTAATTTCTGGATTTTCTTAAGGTCTGTTGGGGTAGCCCACTGCGACAAAGCTCATATTTTAGCCGGGTTTGCTTCAATTCCACTATTAGAAATGATGAAGCCCAGGAGCTTTTCGGCGGGAACGCTGAAAACGCATTTTTTCGGATTCAGCTTGATGTCATATGTTCGGAGGTTGTCGAACATGAGCCTCAGGTCGTCTATTAAAGATTCGACGTGTCTGGTCTTGATGACCACGTCGTCCATGTATGCCTCAACTGTTTTGCCGATTTGTTTTCCCAGGCATGTCTGAATCATGCGTTGGTAGCTTACACCGGCGTTTTTGAACCCAAAAGGCATGGTGTTGAAACAGAAAGGGTTGTATGGGGTGATCAATGTCGTTGGGGCATGATCCGACTCCGCCATTTTGATTTGATGGTATCCGGAGTATGTTTCAAGGAAGCACAATGAGTCGTGTCCTGCGGTAGCGTCAATGATTTGATCGATGCGGGGAAGAGGGAAGGGGTCCTTGGGGCAAGCCTTATTGAGGTCCTTGAAATCGCACATAGGCGCCAGGATTTGTCCTTATTTGGTACCATCACCAGGTTTGCTAGCCAGTCTGGGTGTTTTATTTCTCTGATGAATCCGGCTTCGAGTAACTTGGCTAGCTCCTCAAGCATAGCTTGTCGTTTAGGTTCTGAAAAGCGCCATAGAGTCTGCTTGACCGGCTTGTATCCCTTCAATATTTTTAGGCTATGCTCAGCCAGAGTGCGTGAGATCCCCGGCATGTCTGAAGGGTGCCAGGCGAAGATGTCCCAATTCTCGCGTAAGAACACCCGCACTGCAGCGTCAATTGTGGGGTTCAACTGCGCACCGATGGATGTTGTTTTTGTAGAGTCCGTTGGGTGGACTTGAAATTTGACTATGTCGTCCGCTGGTTTGAAAGAGGTGGACTTGGATCGTTTGTCGAGTATCACGTCGTCCCTGTCCACTATGGAGCGTAGCACAGTTAGTTCTTCGGCGCGGAGTGCTATGTCCGAATCACTAGCTAGAGTGATGATTCCGTTGGGCCTGGGCATCTTGAGCTTCATGTACCCATAATGGGGTATAGCTTGGAAGCTCACGAATGCGTCCCGCCCTAAAAGTGCATGGTATCCACTACTGAATGGGGCCACTTGGAATGTTATCCCTTCGGACCTGTAATTCTCCGGTGTGCCGAATACCACATCGAGTGTGATTTTTCCCGCACATCGTGCCTCTCGACTAGGGATAATTCCTCTGAAGATCGTGCTGCTTTGCTCAATACGGCTCTTGTCTATTTCCATTTTCTTGAGAGTTTCCTCGTAGATGAGATTTAATCCGCTGCCACTGTCCATGAGCACTTTAGTAAGCCAGAAGCCCTCCACAATTGGACTAAGGACCAAAGTGGCTGGTGCTCGGACTGTTCGGAGTTGAGGTTCGTCACTGGCATTGAAGGTTATGGCCGTGTCGTTCCATGGATTTATTGCTGCAACGTGGCAGACTTCAGCGAGGCCGCGGAGTGCTCTCTTGCGCCTATTATTTGAGGCGAAAGTCTCGAAGACTGTCAACACTGTATTGTTGTTTTCTACGGGATGCTCTGTGGTATTGTTCATGAGGAGGTCCTCGCCACTCTTGGCCACCTACCGAAGTATCCAACATGCTCTAAGTCTGTGTGTTGGTATGGTATCCGGTGTGGTGTGAATTTTGCATGGCCCATTGAGCCATCTCTCCAATACGGTTCCACGCCCTATAGTGGGCTTTGGTTTCTTTATAATTGCATCGAGTGACTTGCGAGAGTGCACCCTTTTAGTTTGGACGAGGGGTTTAGTGAGAGCCGGAGGATCCTAGAATTTTGCCTGGGTTTTCCAAGCGCTTTCCATCGCATAGTACTTTTGTACTATGGCCGCCAAGTCAGCAAAGTGTGAGATGTCACGGCGACTTATGGCGTTGAGGATTCCCTTGTCCGTGCAATTTTTGCAAAAGAACAAGATTGCGTCTTCCTCGCGACAATCCTTGACCTTGCTCATTACAAGGAGGAATTTGGCCCAAAAGTGATGTACTGTCTCTTGGGATTATTGTCTAATGTGGGAAAGATCGCTTGTATCTGGGTGGGTGGGCAGATTTAAGTCTGAACCCTGACCCGATCTGAGACCCAGGGGCAGAGGAACTTCCGAACTTGGCAGTTCGGGTTCCGGGATGTTGCCCAATTTTTCTGGCCCGTTGTCCGATTCTAAGTTCAGAGTTTGGGCCATGTCCTCCCGCGAACGGGTGACCGGTGGAGAGTTAATCTCTCTTTGACCGGGTTTAAGCCCAATCCGATCATAGTCTGTAGCGACTCCCAAGGTGGTGATGCAATCCAAGAGCTCGTTCAAGGACGAAAGTTCCATTGGATCCATCTGCTCGGCGTATTCTGAGCTGACGTGGAGGCTGTTTTTGATGACCCGAGAAGCCATCATCGGCACGGTGGCCGAACGGGCGGTCATGATGAAGCCGCCCAATCGGAGGGTTTGGCCTAAAGCCAGGGCTCCCCCAGTGGTGATGTTGTCCTTGATAACAAGGCGAGCCATCAAACCTTTTTTTGACGTCACAGTGGAACTCTCAATGAAAGCACCAATGTCGGTGTCAAAACCAGCGGATCTCGTGTAGGGGGTCCCGAACTGTGCGTCTAAGGCTAATGGTAACAGGAGACAGGGGACACGATGTTTACCTAGGTTCGGGCCCTCTCTACGGAGGTAATACCCTACTTCCTGCTTGATTGATCTTGATGATATGAGTATTACAAGAGTTGATCTACCATGAGATCGTAGAGGCTAACCCTAGAAGCTAGCCTATGATTATGATTGTTGTTGTCCTACGGACTAAACCCTCCGGTTTATATAGACACTGGAGGGGGCTAGGGTTACACAGAGTCGGTTACAGAGAAGGGAATCTACATATCCGAATTGACAAGCTTGCCTTCCATGCAAAGGAGAGTCCTACCCGGACATGGGACAAAGTCTTCAATCCGGTATCTTCATAGTCCAACTGTCCGGCATAAGCATATAGTCTGGCTGTCCGAGGAACCCCTAATCCAGGACTCCCTCAGTAGCCCCCAAGGGCCGGCTCATTACAATGTGATGAGTCGGGTCTTCAATAAGGTGAGCAAAAAATGACTTTGCATTAGCCCCCCAAGTGCCATGGTGCATGCTGGCAGTGACATGGGACTTGCATATTTGATGTAATCTCAATCTGAATAATATAGCACCCAAGTGTCGGGTCATAAGCCTGCAGCGACTCGGGACTATTCCTTCCATTGTAGAATAAATCATATCCATTAATAAAATAATAGCTATTGCGCTGAAGCGACTTTGAAAACCTCAATCATAATACTGGTTGTTGATAACCATAAAAGTCCAGCCATGTTGGCTATTCAAGATTTGAATAATATAATCTGGTATGAAAACCTCAATCATTCAATATCATCATGAAAATACAGCCAATTTTGGCTATGAAAGATGTGAATACCTTATCGGTTGACAAGTAAACTCGGAGTTTAAATACTCGGCGGATCTTGGCCGATGGCGACTTAATGCGCATTCATTGTAAGCCGGAATTTTTATAACCCGGCGGCTTATAGCCTTTGAGAAAATCCAGAATGGATAACCCTTTTGAAACATCAATTTGGATGATGAGCTTGAACTTAATTATTTATATAAGTCATAGTTCTGCAAATCATGCACAGAGTTTAATCAACATATGCCCTGGCGACTTAGCATCAAAAGCCAGGGCGGGTAACAACCCAAACATAATATAGACTAGAATTAAGGCCATTCAAGCCTAAACATACTGGCGACTTAAAGTCAAAAGCCAGGGCGGGTTACCAAACCTCGCATATTTATATAACCAGGAAAACATACCTGTAGAATTGGCTCATACTGCCGGCTTATATCGCCATATCCAATGAGGGCAATAATCCAATGATTTATAAGCGCATGATTCCAATGGCGCAATCCAAAATATACTTGCGACTTAACGTCCAAAGCCAGGGTGGTTTATCAAACCCAAAGATGCTCAATGATGAGTCATATAATCAAGGCTACATGGCCTATGAAATTGGTTCACGCTACCGACTTATCATGCCAGACACAGCAAAGGGTAATAACCCCAAAAAGGCCTCAGAACCTAAACTCCAAGTGCACAATCATATCATACTGGCGACTTATAGTCCAAAGCCAGGCTGGGTTAATAAACTCCAGATATGCTCAAATACGAGCCGTAGAGATGAAGGCTATATGGCCTGAATTATCTCAAGCCATATTTTAATACGGCATAGATATATGAATCCAAAAAATGCTCAGAAAAATATTACGAATAAAATCGAGAAAAACGAGGCTTTCATAGGCCGCCAAGCCTAAAGCTCCAAGGCTTTCATGGGCCTCCAAGCCACTGAGTTAACCTTTTACACTTTGTGAATCCGGACTCACATGACCGTCGTTTTAACCTTGACAAGTTCAGGGTCTATACAAGATTGACTGTCAAGAGTTTGGCTTGTCATTCCGGGGTTACCTGGGCGGAGTGGCAATTTCAACAAAGCAGGAGAACCCGGAAAGTTTTGGTGAATACACCTAGTGTTCCAAACCAGTTCACAAGGGTAGTAACGCTATGTTCTCTTTGGTGAATACACCTATGTTTGAACAGGAAGCCCTCAAGTGCTTTATGGCGTATAAGCCGAATCAAGAGGGATATTCACAGCTATGCTCAATGAGCAGGAAGCCCCCAAGTGATTTGTAAGAGTGTCATTGCGCCGAATCAAGAGGGATATTCACAGCTATGCTCAATGAGCAGGAAGCCCCCAAATGACCATCTGAAAATGTGGCATTGCGCCCGATCAAGAGGGATATTCACAGCTATGCTCAATGAGCAGGAAGCCCCCAAGTGGCCGTTTGTAAATGTGGCGCGGCGCCAGATCAAGAGGGATATTCAAAGCTATGCTTAATGAGCAGGAAGCCCCCAAGTGACCATTTGTAAATGTGGCGTTGCGCCGGATCAAGAGGGATATTCATAGCTATGCTCAATGAACAGGAAGCCCCCAAGTGACCATAATAAGATAAGCTCATGAGGCAGGATACCCATGTTTGAACCGCACATCACGGCAGCAAGTTCTCTTTGGCAACCTTTAATTTTCCTTGAGAACTCAAACTTGCGAGAGAAGAATTCTTTTCGAACCAGAATTTCAAACCGGATATTGAGAGTTTCAAAGCTTTGTGGGAAACAGATTTCCCTTGAGCCGGATTTTGAACCGAAATCTTTTTTGATGACCTGGAACTCCTTCATTGAGCCGGGATTTTGTGATTGTCATATACTTTTTAAGCCGGAAATTTTCTGACAGCCTTGAATTTTTCACCAATAGGGCAGTAGCCTCTGGGCCGGGTTATTTTTCCCTCCAATGACCCAGAGTTCTCGAATTCACTAAAGCCGGCCAATTTTGCCTAGCCATGTCATTGTAGCCCCCGAGTCTTAAGACAACTCGAGAAGTTGTCTTGAGATTCTCCATATTTAACCGTGATATAAACCGGCATATAGTTGAACAGCGGAATGCTGTAATATGTTGAAGCCGGAAAGAAGGTGGTGAGTCGATGATCTTCACAATACTTATTATATATCCCCAGTATGAGTTATTCAAGAAACTCTGTAACATGACGGTCACCTTTGCAGTAGACAATTTGTCCGCGGAGTTGATGATCACCACGGTGAAGCTGAAATTAACCACAACCGAGTCAGCCGCGAGCACGAACAAATGAGTCGGCCGTGGTGTTGTAAGTCGGTGCGGACGGGCGAATCGACCGCGAAGTTTGTAAGCAGGCGCGGACGGATGTAAACCGAACAGCGGGGGCGGCGATTTACACGTGTATCCGTCGAGCAGCATGGCACAGAGGAATGCCAGTACAAAATTATGCTGGCACATGCTCCATGTCCGCGGTATAATAATACATTTGTCATAAATAATTATCCTGCATAAAAATATTGCAGGACAAAGTAATTTTTTCCGGATGATTTAATATATGTGATGAAAAAAAAAGGAAAAATAGCACCTAATATTTGTTATCGGATGAAGATGCTGGTGTTGGATACATGGAGAAAACAGGAGCAGCAGCTATGGTTAATACTCCCAACCGTGTCTAATCAGCACAAAAATAGTACTCCTTGGTCTTGATTGGTGCTGATTTCTCTGAGGCTGTTCATTAACAAAAAAAATGCTGAGTATGTGTTTGCCTCTCCGCTTGATGTGAGATGGTGCCGGTTTTGTATCTTCCATGAACCAGCACTCGTGGATAGGACATGCAGGAGCCATGTATGGAGCAGACGTTCTATAGCATTGACCAATCTGTAGGTGATATTGCACATCCCAATCCAGAACAAAATGAAGCCTCCTCAGGCCATGTGATTTTGGACCGTCCGATTGAGTGTCCAAACGAGATCTGGACGTTGGATCATGTGATGGAGAGAGCCTGGCCGTCGGATCGTGTGATGGACAGAGTCTGACCGTCGGATCAAATGCAAACACTGCCACAATGAATAGTGCGCTCAAGCCCATGCCACCGCCAGTAATTTCCGTGCCCCACCGAGGGCATTCTCATCTTTTCACACATGGAGGTAAAAAAGACAACACCCCCGTGGTGAAACCCTGGCTGCCTCTCTCCTTTCCCATTCTCACCCGACCCCCTCTCGTTTCCTCCCGCCCCTCACGTCGCCACCCTGCCTCCTCTCCTCACGTGGTCGTCGACCACCCTCCCCGCTCCGCGTCTTCGCTCAGTCACCGACTCGCTCCCCGCCAACCATCCTACCTGCCCGCCGCCGCTGCCATCCTCCCCGTCCGCCGCCGCTGCCAACCATCCTCCCCGTTCGCCGTCGCCACCCCATCGCTGCCACCTACTCGACGGCTCTATGAAGGACGCGGCCAAAGAGGGAGGGCGTCGCCGGCGTGGTGGAGGGTGAAGGAGGTGCACGTGGCAAGGTTGCCATGCCTCCCTGTGGATCCGTGCTGGCCGGCGACGAGGTGGCCACCAGGGTGCAACATGCTCCATACTACGGCGTCAACTGCCACCACTGGGCTCCCCCGAAGGTAAGCCCACTTCTCCATAGTTTCCTCCTCTCTCTTTCTTGTGGATTTGCCTATTGTCCTAGAGGAAATTAGGTGAGTCAAGATATTCTCCTTTTGATACCCGTACATAGATATTGCCTGCAAAATTTGCAGATTAGGTCAGTCATGATATCCTCTATGCTCTAGGACAACAAACAATGAACAAAAACCTTTAATTTTTTCAGTGTATCTTGTGATTATTTTTTTGGAATGCCTTCATCACCGGATGCTGGCCCCAAAAGATGTGGGAACTGTTCAGTGTATCTTGTGGTTAATTTCTTTTGTAATGCCTCTCTCGCCAGATCGAGACTCTGAAAGATGTGGGAGTTACAGAAGTTGTGTTGGCCATCAATTAACACTGGAAATTTAGTTAATCTCTCTATATTTAATTTTATTGCCCTGCAACGGTGTAATACCAGATACAACTACGACAATTTATCGATCCAATTTGAGTAAGTCGTAGTGCAGTTGCTTGGTTTGCTGCCTACTACAAGGCGATTGACAACCTGCTCTTTTGCTTACATGTTTGTCGGAAAGAGACGGGAAAATCCCTCTAAAGTATGATTCCAGAATTCTCATATGAAGCTAATCTGCTCTTTTGCTTGCGTGTCTGCTGGAAAGAGACAGGGGCAAATCTCTCGAAAGTATGATTCCAGAATTCTCATATGAAGCTATGTATTTTGATCAATTCCTATATATATGTTTGTGGGGGTGTACTACCTTTTGTTATGATTCGTGAAGTACCACATAACTTTGATCCTTGTCTGCTATTATGTGATGCCATTGATTGTTATGTACGCTTGCTCCTACCTCTTTCTTTCAGAAATACCATTTGTTTGGATTACTTCCTATTTTAATTAACCATGCTTTTTCTGCACAGATTGGTTGGATAGAGATGGCTCAAAGGTTTTTTGGGTAGAATGTGAGATATCTCAATTAAAGTTCCATGAAGAAAGATCCCAAATGATGGCATGTTGTGATGCTACTCGATGGCTTGTGGGCTAAATTGGTAGGTGGACCAATCCGTGTACTTATTATCCATCATGTATTTTCGTTCGTAGTTATTTACTTCGGGACTTATGTTGCAGATGGAAGGATAATGAATTAGCAGGTAAGGTGATTAACCCCGGTAGGCGGGGCACGCGAGGAGGCAGGAAGCATAGTTGCAGTGCAGAGCAAGGCAAGTTTTCTGACCCATTTCCCCCAAGAATTGTTTTGCTATGGTTGCTCTATTGTTTCACATGTTTATTCTCCTTGCAGGAGTAGTAGTATTTCTTCTAGAATAGTTTTGTTGTTGTTCATGGGAGATCCCATAGAATTTTTTTTCTCTGTTCTTCCTTTTAGTGAATCAACTAAGCTGATTTGGGGCTTCTTCTTGATAGCATCGAGCAAGGCGACACTGCTCGGCTAGGGATTTTCTTCAATGGCCGCCAAATCAAAGGTCTAAGTCCCAGGTGAATCTGTGCTCCTTTTGAATCTTCTCTCTCTAGCATATCCCCTTACCACGATTCATATTTTGTACCTCAATTTCGTTCCTACAAGTGATGAATCATCTCTGCTTATTTATGGTTCAGAATATTCATTACAAATGTATGGACTTGTGGTGGGTTAAGAAATACAGCATGCCTTCACATGTTGCTAAGCTTAATAGGTATCCTTTTCTGATGTTAGATGATGGTACAATTTTCTTCAGTGGGTCGAATGGTTTACAAGGTTTATTCAGTGCTGGAGAGCAAGGAGACGGATTTCTGCTAAGTTATGATCCTAGAAACGACACTTATGGTTATGCACTAAGACTGAGAGGTTCCCAATCCATTGGCCTTTACACAGGAAGCCTGCTGAGTTTATAGAGCAGTTGTTCACCTTTTATGTTCTAAATGTGAACAGTTAGTGAGGCAATGGTCTGATGCGTGCGTCGATGAAAACATAAGTGTGCCTTTAAAGTATATTATGTTCATCTCTGATACATTTTGCATGAGAAGATTGTAGTTTTCTGTTCGTTCCATTTTGTATGGCATTTTCTGGAGTTTGGTCAGTGAGTTACTAAACAAGCTTTTGAATGTGGTGTTTCAAAATATATTATGCTGCTTTTAGTTTCAGGAATGCATAATATTTTCCTTTCTTGGAACATATAATGATTTGCTAGGTAACCTCATGCATAGTAACATGTTCCATGAACTGATCTTTACTCTTTTGATACTTGTCTCAAATTTAAGTCGCCCTTGAATGTTTAATGCTACCTGGTGTACATCATTGTCATTGAGTCACATCTTCTTTTTCACCCGAGGCTGCGTTCTTTTGTCACCATTCTTTTGCTGAATTTTGTGCTTGTAGTTCATCTACTGCTCCAGTTTTGAAGGGACAAAAATCTCTTAGCTAAGGAACCCGGGCCACTGCTCTGTGGGCGGCTCATATTGAGTGAACATTCGAAGACAATTTCATTGGCTGTGGTAAAATTGACAGGCTCTCCTTTACTGCTTCCAGGTAAAATGGAAAGGGATGGCAGGGAGATCTTCTGCGACAAATATAGAACTATAGACCCAACTCTGAAGATCAAGGCTTACTGTACGGACAGTGTTTTGGTCTTTTGTGATGAGGCTGGCCTGGCCCAGCACGAAGAGGAAAGCGGACGCTCCCACCACGGAACACTTTGTGGGCGAGCCTGTACCAGATCACGAGGCCAGGCGGCGGTGGCCGCACAGGTACATCAAAGCCAAGGTACGTGTATCGTCGCTTTGTCTCAGTCTCAGGCTGTCAGCATGTAGATCGGTGGCAGTGCCACGCGTATTCAGGTTGTTCTTGCATCGAAAATGAGTCTGACCGAAGAAAATACTTCTACTTTCTGCTGCAGGGCTCTGGTCATTCCCACGATAGGTGGTATGCGCCTCTGAATTGATTCTCGTCATTAACTCTGTTCACTCCATGTCAAAGGAAGAGAGCTCATTCATTTGCGTTGCGTGCTTTTAAAATATATATCCAAACCTGAATTGAATTCCATTCCATATGTACATCAGCTCTGCAGATTGGGAAGGGGAGCAGATCAGTGCCCGGTGCTGTTGGGGAACGTAGTAATTTCAAAAAAAATCCTACGCACACGCAAGATCATGGTGATGCATAGCAACAAGAGGGAAGAGTGTCATCTACGTACCCTCGTAGATGTGACACCCCAAAAATTTAACCATGTTTTGTTTATTAAAAATTTTGCCAGGAACTTAAATTTTTATTTTTTTGGATTTATTTTTGATCTCAAAACCTCTCTTCTCTTCTAAGTTGTGGAGTTTTCACCCCAAGTGAAAACTTCCCAATTATTATTGGACTTGTTTACCCTCTCAAATAAAACATTTCTTTTATCAGTGA
The DNA here is from genome assembly GCF_002162155.2 of Triticum dicoccoides. Classification (NCBI taxonomy): domain Eukaryota; kingdom Viridiplantae; phylum Streptophyta; class Magnoliopsida; order Poales; family Poaceae; genus Triticum; species Triticum dicoccoides. The sequence goes on from NC_041383.1 coordinate 630,037,307, forward strand.
GATTATTTATATAATTAGTTTTCCCCTGAGCTTTATTTCTCTAAAATGGTTTTTCATAAGTTTTAGGGTCCCATTTGCACTGCAACCCTTTGATAAATTCATTTAAAAATCCCACCAAAATTTGGGGATGACATATGATGTCCATAAATCACTTTTATGCAAAAAAATTCCTTAGTCATTTGGAGATTTTGAGTTTTACCACAAGTTTTAAATCTGGTCAAATTTCACTTTTGCACTGCAACCTATTTAAATACTTCTTTAAAACTTCCACCAAAATTAGGGGAGGTCAGTAGGAGTATATTATTCATCTTTATGCAAAAACCCAGTTATGTCCTTTGAAAAATTTGAGTGAATCAACCTCATTTTCATTCTGGTCCAACTTGATGATTTGTACTGCAACCATATTTTAACTTGCTCCTTTACCCATGATTCTTTTTCCTGCTTATAGACCACCCTGCAAAACCCTTAAGTCCAGGAGAGTGGATCCATTGGAGGATTTTAAGTGCATGCAATCATGCCTTTTTCTTTCTGTCCAAAACTGAGATTTGCAAAACTTGCACTAGCAAGTTTATGGTTTTGCCCAAATGACCTTGCCATCCTCACCTACATCTAAAGAGACTCCAATCTGGAAAGTTTGGCCACCCCAAGAGTTTCCTTGATGCCCTTGGCATTCTGTCGAGCACTTGGTGTGCATAGCTAGTTTTGGCATGATTTGTCGTTTGCACTGGGGACTTGACCCCCTGACCACACCACCATGTCCACTAATCTTCTTGCAAACCCTAACCTAGGCCTGTTTGTCCCCAGCCTCATCCAAACCCTCTAGCACACACTGGCATTTTGCCGAGCAGTTGGCGTGCACGCTCTAGGCGCGGCCTGAGCGCGTGTTTTGCACGTGCGTGCGCACGAGTCGCCGTGTCCCGCTGCCGCCTCCCCCGCGCCTGTTCTGGCCCCTCCCCTCTCCCAGTCGACGCACCCGACTCCTCCCTCGCTGCAGGGCCGCCTGGCCCCCTCCTGGCGCCCTACAGCGCCGCCACCGCAAGCCGCCACCGCCGCCCCGACAACCTCTGCCCTGGTTGGCGCCGCCCGAGCCACGCCAATGCGCCAGCTCGCTCGTGGAACAGCCCGAGCTCATCCACTAGCTCGTCAGCTAGCGCCCGTCGCCGCCATGTCGCCCTGTCCACTACAGAACGGCGGTCGCCGACGATCCTATCCACGGCCGCCGCGAACCGACCTAGCCGCGCTATAAGTAGGGGCCCCGAGCTCGTCCAGCCACTCAGGCGACCTCAGGCCACCCCCATAGCACCCCCACAGCCAGTAATCATCGGGGGGAAGCCGTCTTCCCCGACTCCGGTCGGTTCGGCCGCCGCCACGTCCCAGCCCCGTTCATCGCAACCAGGACCCCCCTGCCCGTCCGACGCCACCACCCGACTCCCCTGGCCCGTGCGGAGCTGCCCAGCCTCTCAATCGTGATCGGGAACCACCGTAGAACACAACCCCAAATGCACTCGAACCTCCTCCGCCGCGGAGCTCGCCGCCGGCGACTCTCTCCACCCCCGCCGACCCAGCAACCATGGGGAGGTCCGCCCTGAGCTGGCGGATCCATCCCTGCCCTCGGATGCCCTCGAGGAGCCGTCGTTCGCCGGCGAAGATCGCCGGAGCTCCGCCTCCGTTCGGCCAAAGGAGAGGGAAGGCGGTTGAGACCGGTCAAACCAGACCAGTGGGCCCCCTGGACCCACTGTCGGTGACTCACGCCGGTCCACGCTGGATAAGTGAAGGCGTAATCGCAAAGTACATGTTCGACGTATACCTATTCGAAACGTTTTCTTTTCTTTTTTGTTTTATTTAAAAACCAGAAATTTGACTAAACTCTGACTGGCTATATCTTTTTAAATAAAACTCCAAATGAGTTGATTCTTTTTCCTACCCCTCTCAAATTTAGTCTAGTTTATTTTAAGATTTATTTGAAAATTTTACAGACAACTTTTTTACACTGTTTGGAAACTATGTTTTCATTTGAATAATTTCAAAAATGGGTTTTTGAAAAAGAAGTCAACTTTCAAAAGGCACACCCCACTTGCATACTCTTGAAGGCAAGCATTCTGAACCCTGGCATAATATTTTTGTGTGTTGGTTAATACGATTATAACACCACCTTAATACGGAGAACTCGTTATTTTATGTGGTGATACGATCATTTGCATGGATGCATATTGGAGACTTCCCTGCTGTTGGAAGTGGATATACTGGTGAGGGTAATCGTCCTCGTATGCCTTGCATGCATGCCGGAAAGAAATCCAGGAAAGCCTCTGCCTTGGGTAGGCGTGAGCTTGTCTCCGGTCTTCGCCGGGACGGTTATGTCCGGTATGGCATAGTAAGGTATAATGAGTGGTGATTCTGTTGGTTGAAATATTTTTTGTTATACATATCATGCAGGGAATTTTTAAACCTCCTGAGTCGACCGTAGATCGAGTCTTGTTCCAGTAACCCCCATGCTTGTTTCGTACTACCACTTGTCCCTGCCGCAGGTAGGGTACGGTTCAGTAAGTTGTCAACCCCTTCCTAGCACACACCGTACAGAGAGGCCATGGTGGAAGATACTGGATGCATCCGGTAGGCATGCCACCTGGTCCGGGGCATGGGTGTTTCCGGTTGGGACCAAGAGGGGGGCACCCCTTAGAGCGCGCGATATAAATTTGATCCCATGCTACGCGAGGTTGTAGCCTCCCCACTTAGAGTTTTGCTTGACAGGTGTCGTGGGTGATTCTAGACACCGGTAAGTTAAGCTGGTGTGTGCAAGTCAGGTGTGTTTTCAATTAAAAGACCGTAGACGGAATTAGTCCCGATGGACTAAAGGAATCCGTTACTCGTGGGTAAAGAGTACACCCTCTGCAGAGATTAAATCTATTCGAATAGCCGTGTCCATGGTTAAGGACTACAGTCTGGGATGGGTCATGTGTCAGTCTTAGTGTCGGTCTTCGGAGGAGAGACTACTAAACAAAAAAACATGGATCATGACGTGTGACTTATGATGATTATGATTATGGACTAACCCCTTTATATTATTTGAAGTATTGAGTATCCCTGGGACGGTTCTACCTCCTGGATATTCACTATGATTGTTTTCCTTATAAGCCCTTTATGTGGTGTCGCTGAGACGCCCGACTGTGGCATGCTTGTTATTTATTTACTTTATAAGCCCTTTATGTGGTGTCGCACAAACGCCCGACTGTGGCATGTTTGTTATTTATTTACCTTATAAGCCCTTTATGTGGTGTCGCTTAGACGCCCGACTGAGGCATGCTTCATATCATGATCCTTTCGAGGCGTCGCTTCAGACACCCGATCGGTGCATTTTATTTCTACTCTATTATTGCATATTCATGTTGCATATAAATAACCTGCGTGCATGCATCAAGGATTTTTATTACGTGACTAACGTTATGATCACAGAATATTTCAGAGCATGACTATCATTTGCTATTTTATGCCCGTGTTCATAATGTTTGCAAGTACATTCAAAGTACTCACTAGCTTGTCCCTAGCTATTGTCTGGGCCAGATTTCTTGCATGGAGAGGAGCGACGTGATGACAGCCCCGGAACCTAAGCAATGGTGATAGCAGCCTCGCGAAGATAGGAGTTAACCTGGTCAGCTGTTCCTGTGGGAAATGGAGTCCCATAGAGACTGATGATCCACAAACCGCTTCCGCCATCAACCACTAGAAACCATTTGTTGTACTCATAGGCCAGAATGGTCTTGTACTACATATTTTGTATTTTGCTTGGAATTTCTATATCAAGTTGGTGCCTCACCAGCTAACAGTAATCCTGGGGCTGGTGAGCACAAGGGCCATTTTCTGGAAATTAATATCCCGAAAATCCGGTCCTGACAGTAGACCATCAGCGGAAGCGTTATGACAATGTGGTTGATGTAGTCGTACGTCTTCACGATCGACCGATCCTCAGTACCGAACGTACGGCACCTCCGCATTCAGCACACGTTCAGCTCGGTGACGTCTCGCGAACTCACGATCCAGTAGAGCTTCGGGGAAGAGCTTCATCAGCACGACGGCGTGGTGACAGTGTTGATGAAGTTACCGACGTAGGGCTTCGCCTACGCACTGCTACGATATGACCAAGGTGGATCATGGTGGAAGGGGGCACCACACACGGCTAAGAGATCAATGATCAATTGTTGTGTCTTGGGGTGCCCCCCTGCCCCCGTATATAAAGGAGCTAGGGGGAGGCGGCCGGCCAAGGAGGAGGGCGCGCCAAGGGGGGAGTCCTACTCCCACCGGGAGTAGGACTCCTTCTTTCCTAGTAGGAGTAGGAGAAGGGGGAAGGGAAGGAGAGAGGAGGAAGGAAAGGGGGCGCCCCCCCTCCTTGTCCAATTCGGACTAGAGGGGAGGGGGCGTGGCCTGCCCTGTCCGCCCCTCCTCTTCTCCACTAAGGCCCAATAGGCCCATTACACTCCCCGGGGGGTCCCGGTAACCCCCCGGTACTCTCATATATGTTTGAAACCTCCCAAAACACTTCCGGTGTCCGAACATAGTCGTCCAATATATCGATCTTTACGTCTCGACCATTTAGAGACTCCTCGTCATGTCCGTGATCATATCCGGGGCTCTGAACTACCTTCGGTACATCAAAACACAAAAACTCATAATACCGATCGTCACAGAACTTTAAGTGTGCGGACCCTACGGGTTCAAGAACTATGTAGGCATGACCGAGACATGTCTCCGGTCAATAACCAATAGCGGAACCTGGATGCTCATATTGTTTCTTATATATTCTACGAAGAGCTTTATCAGTCAAACCGCATAACAACATACGTTGTTCCCTTTGTCATCGGTATGTTACTTGCCCGAGATTCGATCGTCGGTATCTCAATACCTAGCTCAATCTCATTATCGGCAAGTCTCTTTACTCGTTCTGTAATGCATCATACCGCAACTAACTCATTAGTCACATTGCTTGCAAGGCTTGTAGTGATGTGCACTACCGAGAGGGAGATACCTCTCCGACAATCAGAGTGACAAATCCTAATCTCGATTTATGCCAACTCTACGAACACCATCGGAGACACCTGTAGAGCACCTTCATAATCACCCAGTTATGTTGTGAAGTTTGGTAGCACACAAAGTGTTCCTCCGGTATTCGGGAGAGGCATAATCTCATAGTCATAGGAACATGTATAAGTCATGGAGAAAGCAATAGCAGTAAACTAAATGATCAAGTGCTAAGCTAACGAAATGGGTCAAGTCAATCACATCATTCTCCTAATGATGTGACCCCGTTAATCAAATGACAACTCATGTCCATGGCTAGGAAACTCAACCATCTTTGATTAACGAGCTAGTCAAGTAGAGGCATACTAGTGACCTATGTTTGTCTATGTATTCACACATGTATTATGTTTCCGGTTAATACAATTCTAGCATGAATAATAAACATTTATCATGATATGAGGAAATAAATAATAACTTTATTATTGCCTCTAGGGCATATTTCCTTCAGTCGCCCACTTACACTAGAGTTAATAATCTAGATTACATAGTAATGATTCTAACACCCATGGAGTCTTGGTGTTGATCATGTTTTGCTCGTGGAAGAGGCTTAGTCAACGGGTCTGCAACATTTAGATCCATATGTATCTTGCAAATCTCTATGTCGCCCACCTGGACTTGATCCCGGATGGAATTGAAGCGTCTCTTGATGTGCTTGGTCCTCTTGTGAAATCTGGATTCCTTTGCCAAGGCAATTGCACCAGTATTGTCAGAAAAGATTTTCATTGGACCCAATGCACTAGGTATGACACCTAGATCGAATATGAACTCCTTCATCCAGACTCCTTCATTTGCTGCTTCCGAAGCTGCTATGTACTCCGCTTCACATGTAGATCCCACCATGACGCTTTGTTTAGAACTGCACCAACTGACAGCTCCATCGTTCAATAAAAACACATATCCGGTTTGCGATTTAGAATCGTCTGGATCAGTGTCAAAGATTGCATCAATGTAACGATTTATGATGAGCTCTTTGTCACCTCCATAAACGAGAAACATATCCTTAGTCCTTTTTTTTGGGGAACGTAGTAATTTCAAAAAACTTCCTACACACACGCAAGATCATGGTGATGCATAGCAACGAGAGGGGAGAGTGCTATCCACGTACCCTAGTAGACCGTTAAGCGGAAGCATTATGACAACGCGGTTGATGTAGTCGTCCGTCTTCACAATCGACCGATCCTCAGTACTGAACGTACGGCACCTCTGTGTTTAGTACACGTTCAGCTCGGTGACGTCAGCTCGAGGGAGAGTTTCTTCAGCACGACAGCGTGGTGACGATGTTGATGAAGCTACCGATGCAGGGCTTTGCCTAAGCACTGCTACGATATGACTGAGGTTTAGTATGGTGGAGGGGGGCACCGCACACGGCTGGGAGAGAGATCATTGATCAACTTGTGTGTTCTAGGGTGCCCCCTGCCCCCGTATATAAAGGAGCAAGGGGGAGGCTGGCCGGCCCTGTAGGGTGCGCCAGGAGGAGCAGTCCTCCTCCTAGTACGACTAGGAGGGGGAAACGAAGGGGAGAAGGAGAAGGAAAGGGGGCACCCCCCTTCCTAGTCCAATTCGGACCAGAGGGGGAGGGGACACACGGCCTGCCCTGGCCGGCCCCTCTCTC
>NC_041383.1:630044229-630077474 GCF_002162155.2 Triticum dicoccoides
AGCACTCCGGTAAAATCCCGATTTCACCCGGAACTCTTCCGATGACCAAATTGAAAGAAATATGCCCTAGAGGCAATAATAAAGTTATTATTTATTTTCTTATTTCATGATAAATGTTTATTATTCATGCTAGATTTGTATTAACCGGAAACTTGATACATGTGTGAATACATAGACAAATAGAGTGTCACTAGTATGCCTCTACTTGACTAGCTCATTGAATCAAAGATGGTTAAGTTTCCTAGCCATAGACATGAGTTGTCATTTGATTAACGAGATCACATCATTAGAGAATGATGTGATTGACTTGACCCATTCCGTTAGCTTAGCATTTGATCGTTTAGTATGTTGTGATTGCTTTCTTCATGACTTATACATGTTCCTATGACTATGAGATTATGCAACTCCCGAATACCGAAGGAACACTTTGTGTGCTATCAAATGTCACAATGTAACTGGGTGATTATAGAGGTGCTCTACAGGTGTCTCTGATGGTACTTGTTGAGTTGGTATAGATCGAGACTAGGATTTGTCACTCCGATTGTCGGAGAGGTATCTCTAGGCCCTCTCGGTAATGCACATCACTATAAGCCTTGCAAGCAATGCAACTAATAAGTTAGTTGCGGGATGATGCATTACAGAATGAGTAAAGAGACTTGCCGGTAATGAGTTTGAGCTAGGTATTGAGATACCGACAATCGAATCTCGGGCAAGTAACATACGGATGACAAAAGGAACAACGTATATTGTTATGTGGTTTGACCGATAAAGATCTTCGTAGAATGTGTAGGAACCAATATGAAAATCCAAGTTCGGCTATTGGTTATTGACCGGAGATGTGTCTTGGTCATGTCTACATAGTTCTCGAACCCGTAGGGTCCGCACGCTTAAAGTTCTGTGATGATCAGTATTATGAATTTATGTATTTTTATGTACCAAAGGTAGTTCGGAGTCCCAGATGAGATCGGGGACATGACGAGGAGTCTCAAAATGGTCGAGATGTAAAGATCGATATATTGGACAACTATATTCGGACATTGGAAAGGTTCCAAGTGATTGGGTATTTTTCAGAATACCGGGGGAGTTACGGGAATACGGGAGTACATATGGGCCTTAGTGGGCTTTACGGGAAAAAGAGGAGAAGCCACGAGGGCTGGCCGCACGCCCCCCATGAGCCTAGTCCGAATTGGACTAGGGGAGGGGCTGCGCCCCCTCTTTCCTTCTCCTCCCCCTCTCCTTCCTTCCCGCTCCTAGTGGGACTAGGAAAGGGGAGTCCTATTCCCACTAGGAGGAGGACTCCTCCTCCTGGTGCGCCCTTCAAGGGCCGGCCGGCCTCCTCCCTTGCTCCTTTATATACGGGGCAAGGGGGCTCCCCATAGACACACAAGTTGATCATTGATCTCCCTTAGCCGTGCAGTGCCCCCCTCCACCATAATCCATCTCGGTCATATCATAGTGGTGCTTAGGTGAAGCCCTGCGTCGGTAGCTTCATCAATACCGTCAACACGCCGTCGTGCTGACGAAGCTCTTCCCCGAAGCTCTACTAGATCGTGAGTTCACGGGACGTCACCAAGCTGAACGTGTGCTAAATGCAGAGGTATCGTACATTCGGTACTGAGGATCGGTCGATCGTGAAGACATACGACTACATCAACCGCGTTGTCATAACGCTTCCGCTTACGGTCTACGAGGGTACGTAGACGACACTCTCCTCTCTCGTTGCTACGCATCACCATGATCTTGCATGTGCATAGGAATTTTTTGAAATTACTACGTTCCCCAACAGTGGCATCCGAGCCAGTTTTATGCGTAGATGTTATATGCACGAGTAGAACACAAGTGAGTTGTGGGCAATACAAGCCATACTGCTTACTAGCATGTCATACTTTGGCTCGGCGGTATTGTTGGATGAAGCGGCCTGGACCAACATTACACGTATGCTTACGCGAGACTGGTTCTACCGATGTGCTTAGCACACAGGTGGCTGGCGGGTGTCAATTTCTCCAACTTTAGTTGAACCGAGTGTGACTACGCCCAGTCATTGTTGAAGGTTAAAACAGCACTAACTTGACGGACTATCATTGTGGTTTTGATGCATAAGTAAGAACGGTTCTTGCTCAGCCTGTAGCAGCCACGTAAAAATTGCAAACAACAAAGTAGAGGACATCTAACTTGTTTTTGCAGGGCATGTTGTGATGTGATATGGTCAAGACATGATGCTAAATTTTATTGTATGATATGATCATGTTTTGTAACCGAGTTATCGGCAACTGGCAGGAGCCATATGGTTGTTGCTTTATTGTATGAAATGCAATCGCCATGTAGTTGCTTTACTTTATCACTAAGCGGTAGCGATAGTCGTACAAGCAATAGTTGGCGAGACGATAACGATGCTACGATGGAGATCAAGGTGTACCGCCGGTGACGATGGTGATCATGACGGTGCTTTGGAGATGGAGATCAAAGGCACAAGATGATGATGGCCATATCATATCACTTATATTGATTTCATGTGATGTTTATCCTTTATGCATCTTATTTTGCTTTGTTTGACGGTAGCATTATAAGATGATCTCTCACTAAATTTCAAGGTAACACTACTAGGGAAAAGCCTAGTAGCAGCGCGGGTTTTAGGCCTATCAGTAGCGCGGGCAGGAGCGCTACTGATAAGGCGCTACAACTAATGCTTAGCAATAGCGCGCCTGGACCCACGCTACTGCTAAATTGACTTAGTAGTAGCGCTTCTCCTGAACATCGCTACTGGTAATTAGTAGTAGCGCTTCTCCTTTCCCGCGCTACTACTATTATTTAGTATTTTATTTCTTTTTTATTTCATGTTGTATTCATACATCTTTACACAAGTTTTCATACAACAGGAATTTAGAGATTGTTTTTACATCATAATGAGTTATTACATCATGGGGTGAAAGAACCGTGGACTAGTTTCAAGTGGATGTCCATCCACTTGAAACTAATCCGCGGTTCTTTCACCTAATGATATAATAATATCATCATCATCATCATCATATCATTAACAACTTATCATCATAATACATCATTGTCATATAACACCTCCTCAAGATCATCGTTTTCACCATTGACATCACATAACACCTCCTCAAGATCATCATTATCAACTCTAACACATTACCACATAATAAACATATTGTACCTCATAGGACCTATTACATTCGATTAAGACCTACTACATTTTCTAAGGTAAAATAGAAAAGAAAAAGATAGCCCCTGACTCTCCATTATGGAGAATGGAGATTAGCCTGTCTCCAATTCTTGCCTTTCGCTGAATGTTACTTCCAAGAACCTCCTTGTGAATGTCCATACATTTCTTCCATTCTTTGATGAACATGTGTTCACGGGTTTTAGAAATTCGATATGCACAGGTAAGCTCCATAGATTTACCTGGCAGTATGTTCAGAATTGAGAGGCGACCATGCAGAGACATCAGATGAGGCACACAATCCATCGGGAGTTTCTATTGAAAAACATAATAATAACTTCGTAGTTAGCAATGATGTACTAGTTTTAGAAGTATGCAAAAGATGCACGGATGTTGTAATAGTAAAAAATCTTACCAGGGTATCTCCAGAGAAGTTACCGTGGTTCAACACATGCACTAGTGGCACGTATTCACCATAATTTGGAGGAGTTCGATAATAGTCATTGTAATTCTCAAGAAGAGTACAAAATGCGATCAGATGATTTTTCTCCTTATACGTTAATTCGGTGCCATCGGTGTAGTGGGTTTTATCTACCATCTTCCGCACAGTTTTTGAAGAATCAAAATAAGCTGTCAATGGAAATAAGCTATCAACTATTTTGAAATAAACAATATAAATTAGTTAATAACTATGTTTGAGAAACTCACATAGCGGTACAATCGGAAGCGTATCAACAAGGACCCAAATGTCCATATTCTCTTGCTCGATGTCAGGATCACCAAGATCCATGGTGACAATCATACCCTCATAAAAACCATACATTTTGCAAAGTGCTTCCCAATTTTGGCAACCAAAATGGGTTACGCTCTGAGCATTGCACAGATTTACTTCAAAATCCATATCATGATGGGTCCTTAGGTGTATTTTCTTTGTTTCGAAATTTTCATGGTCTTCAAAACCCATCCTCTCCAAGACATAGCGTCTTGCATGGCATGGGATAAGCTAGTCGAATTGTAAAATATGCAAATTAGACGTTGAAATAGTTGAAGTAATGCTTAATTACGAAAAAAAGACTTGTCGTTGTTGCGTACCATTTCACAATCGAAGGTCTCCTCGAGCTTAATGCTGAAGCGCGGATCTTCGTCGAGCCGAACGAACCTGTCGCACATACCTCGATCATCGTGGCACCAGCTACACTCCCCCGGGAGACTGTCAGCGTCCGAGTACGACATTTCCTACAATCATAATTCAAAGATTAAACTTGTACATATTCTAGCACAAGTCATGCCAGAATTCATGAAAAAATCCGGCATGACCTTTGCTAAAAAAGGACATATCGAGCGCCTGAAATTTGCTGGAACCGAAATTAATTAACACTCCGGCAAAACATAGGCCACTCGGAGATGTAAACTGAACATGAATGGCCACTTGGGCAACCACATATCCTATTTGAGCAACAACACAAGATATACAAGGATATTTGACTGGTCTCACCTCGATGTCGGAGGGGGTCGGTGACTGGGACGACGGCGGGGATGTCGGAGGGGGCCGGTGACTGGGACGACGGTGGTCACCTGAAACCATATAAGTTATCACTAATACATCCAGAATAATTGCTTAAACTAAAAAATAACAACAAATATGACATGTTCAACTAGTTTTATTAATTCAACTAGTTCTTACTAAATATAAACTTACGATAAATAGAAAAAAAACTAGTTCTTTCTAAAAATAAAGTAGTTCAACTAGTTATATTAATTATCTTACTAAAAATACATTAGTTCTATTAATTCAACTGGTTTATTAATTTACTTACTAAACTAGTTCAACTACAACTAAAGTAGTTCAACTACCACTACTACTACTAAAAATCTAGTACTAACTAAGCAACATCTAGTACTAGCTATGAACCCTAAATTAACATCTACTACTACTAAATCTAGTACTAACTAGTGGCAGGGGGTGGGGGCGACGAAGAGGTAGCTAGGGGCGGCGAGGTCGAGGGCGGTGGGAGGAGGGGTGCCGGCGGAGGAGGGAGGAGGGGCGGCCGCAGGCGGAGGGAGGAGGGCAGCGGCGGAGGAGAGAGGGGCGGCCGCAGGCGGAGGGAGGAGGGAGGAGGGATGGAAGGAGGGGAGTACCTTCGCGATGGACGGACGAAGGCGGCGGCGGCGGCGACGCACGACGACGGTTATCGGCACGCGGGCGAGAGTGAGAGTGTGAGTGAGGGTCGGTCGTGTGGGTGGGGATAAGGTAGGGATAGTTGTAGCGCGTTTGCCAAAATGCGCTACAGCTAATATGAATAGCAGCAGCGCTGTTCTGTATAGAGCGCTACTGCTATAACTAGCGGGGGGGGCGAGGTCATGGAAATTATAGCAGTAGCGCGGTTTGTGGTGGACGCGCTACTGCTATTTTCCTGTCAGCAGCGCGTTTTGGTGAAATGCGCTGCTGCTAAATAGCAGTAGCGTGGTATTTTGAGGAGCGCTGCTGGTAAGATTCTGTGTATAGGCTTTTCCCTAGTAGTGTAAAAGTGTTCTCCCTAAGTATGCACCGTTGCTAAAGTTCATCGTGCCAAGACACCACGTGATGATCGGGTGTGATAAGCTCAACGTTCATCTACGACGGGTGTAAGACGGTTTTGCACATGCAGAATACTTGGGCTAAACTTGACGAGCCTAGCATATGCAGATATGGCCTCGGAACACTAAGACCGAAAGGTCGAGCGTGAATCATATAGTAGATATGATCAACATAGTGATGTTCACCATTGAAAACTACTCCATCTCACGTGATGATCGGACATAGTTTAGTTGATTTGGATCACGTGATCACTTAGATGATTAGAGGGATGTCTATCTAAGTGGGAGTTCTTAAGTAATATGATTAATTGAACTTTAATTTATCATGATCTTAGTCCTGGTGGTATTAGCATATCTATGTTGTAGATCAATAGCTCGCGTTTAGCTCCCCTGTTTTATTTTTGATATGTTCCTAGAGAAAACTAAGTTGAAAGATGTTAGTAACAATAATGCGGATTGGATCCGTGATCTGAGGATTATCCTCATTGCTGCACAGAAGAATTATATCCTTGATGCACCGCTAGGTGACAGAATGATTGCAGGAGCAAAAGCAGACGTTATGAACGTTTGGCAAGCTCGATATGATGACTACTTGATAGTTTAGTGCACCATGCTTTACGGCTTAGAATCGGGGCTTCAAAGACGTTTTTGAAACGCCACGGAGCATATGAGATGTTCCAAGAGTTGAAATTAGTATTTCAGACTCATGCCCATGTCAAAAGGTATAAGACCTTTGACAAGTATTTTCCCTACAAGATGGAGGAGAATAGCTCAGCTAGTGAGCATGTGCTCAGAATGTCTGAGTACTACAATCACTTGAATCAAGTGGGAGTTAATCTTCCAGATAAGATAGTGATTGACAGAGTTCTCTAGTCACTATCACCAAGTTACTAGAACTTCGTGATGAACTATAATATGCAAGGGATAACAGAAATGATTCCCAAACTCTTCGTGATGCTGAAATCGACGAAGGTAGAAATCAACAAAAGCATCAAGTGTTGGTGGTTGACAAGACCACTAGTTTCAAGAAAACGGCAAAGGGAAGAAGGGGAATTTCAAGAAGAACTGCAAGCAAGTTGTTGCCCAAGTGAAGAAGCCCAAGTCTGAATCTAAGCCTGAGACTTAGTGCTTCTACTACAAAGGAACTGGTCACTGGAAGCGAACTGCCCCAAGTATTTGGTGGATAAGAAGGATGGCAAACTAAACAAAGGTATATATTGGATATACATGTTATTCATGTGTACTTTACTAGTGTTTATAGCAACCCCTCGGTATTAGAAACTAGTTCAGTTGCTAAAGATTAGTAAATTGAAACGGGAGTTGCCGAATGAACAGAAACTAGTTAAGGGCGAGGTGGCGATGTGTGTTGGAAGTAGTTCCAAGATTGATATGATCATCATCGCACACTCCCTATACTTTCGGGATTAGTGTTGAACCTAAATAAGTGTTATTTGGTGTTTGAGTTGAGCATGAATATGATTTGATCATGTTTATTGCAATACGGTTATTCATTTAAGTTAGAGAATAATTGTTGTTCTGTTTACATGAATAAAACCTTCTATGGTCATACACCCAATGAAAATGGTTTGTTGGATCTCAATCGTAGTGATACACATATTCATAATATTGAAGCCAAAAGGTGCAAAGTTAATAATGATAGTGCAACTTATTTGTGGCACTACCGTTTAGGTCATATTGGTGTAAAGCGCATGAAGAAACTCCATCCTGATGGGTTTTTGGAATCACTTGATTATGAATCACTTGATGCTTGCGAACCATGCCTTATCAGCAAGATGACTAAGACTCCTTTCTCCGGAACAATGGAGCGAGCAACTGAGTTATTGGAAATAATACATACTGATATATGCGATCCGATGAGTGTTGAGGCCCGTGGCGGATATCGTTATTTTCTGACCTTCACAGATGATTTGAGCAGATATGTGTATATCTACTTGATGAAACATAAGCCTGATATATTTTAAAAGTTCATATAAATTCAGAGTGAAGTGGAAAATCATCGTAACAAGAAAATAAAGTTTCTACGATCTGATCGTGGAGGAGAATATTTGAGTTACGAGTTTGGTCTTCATTTGAAACAACGCAGAATAGTTTCGCAACTCACGCCACCTGGAACACCACAGCGTAATGGTGTGTCCGAACATCGTAACCGTACTTTGTTAGATATGGTGCAATCTATGATGTCTCTTACCGATTTACCACTATCGTTTTGGGGTTATGCATTCGAGACAGCTGCATTCACATTAAATAGGGCGCCATCTAAATCCGTTGAGACGACACCATATGAACTGTGGTTTGGCAAGAAACGGAAGTTGTCATTTCTTAAAATTTGGGGATGCGATGCTTATGTGAAAAAGTTTCATCCTGATAGGCTCAAACCCAAATTGGAGAAATGTGTCTTCATGGGATACCCAAAGGAGACAGTTGGGTACACCTTCTATCACAGATCCGAAGACAAGACATTCATTGCTAAGAATGCATCCTTTCTAGAGAAGGAGTTTCTCTCGAAAGAAGTGAGTGGGAGGAAAGTAGAACTTGATGAGGTAACTGTACTTGCTCCCTTATTGGAAGTTAGTTCATCATAGAAATCTTTTCATGTGACTCCTACACCAATTAGTGAGGAAGCTAATGATGATGATCATGTAACTTCAGATCAAGATACTACCGAACCTCATAGGTCAACAAGAGTGAGATCCGCACCAGAGTGGTACGGTAATCTTGTTATGGAGGTCATGTTACTTGACCATGACGAACCTACGAACTATGAGGAAGCTATGATGAGCCAAGATTCCGCAAAATGGCTTGAGGCCATGAAATCTGAGGTGGGATCCATGTATGAGAACAAAGTGTGGACTTTGGTTGACTTGCCCGATGATCGGCAAGCCATAGAAAATAAATGGATCTTCAAGAGGAAGACGGACGCTGATAGTAGTGTTACTATCTACAAAGCTAGACTTGTCAAAAAAGGTTTTTGACAAAGTTCAAGGTGTTGACTACGATGAGATTTTCTCACTCGTAGCAATGCTTAAGTCTGTCCGAATCATGTTAGCAAATTACCACATTTTCTGAAATATGGCAAATGGATGTCAAAACTACATTCCTTAATGGATCTCTTAAAGAAGAGTTGTATATGATGCAACCAGTAGGTTTTGTTGATCCTAAAGGTGCTAACAAAGTGTGCAAAGCTCCAGCCATCCATTTTTGGACTGGTGCAAGCATCTCAAAGTTGGAATATACGTTTTTATGAGTTGATCAAAGCATATAGTTTTATACAGACTTGCGGTGAAGCCTGTATTTACAAGAAAGTGAGTGGGAGCACTACATCATTTCTGATAAGTATATGTGAATGACATATTATTGATTGGAAATAATGTAGAATTTTCTGGAAAGCATAAAGGAGTATTTGAAAGGAGTTTTTCAAATAAAGACCTCGGTGAAGCTGCTTACATATTGAGCATCAAGATCTATAGAGATAGATCAAGACGCTTGATAAGTTTTTTCAATGAGTAGATACCTTGACAAGATTCTGAAGTAGTTCAAAATGGAAGAGTCAAAGAAAGAGTTCTTGCGTGTGTTACAAGGTGTGAAATTGAGTAAGACTCAAAGCCCGACCACGGCAGAAGATAGAAAGAGAATGAAAGTCATTCCCTATGCTTCAGCCATAGGTTCTATAGAGTGTGCCATGCTATGTAGCAGATCTATTGTATACCCTACACTGAGTTTAGCAAGGGAGTACAATAGTGATCTAGGAGTAGATCACTGGACAGCGGTCAAAATTATCCTTATTGGAATAAGGATATGTTTCTCGATTATGGAGGTGACAAAAGGTTGGTCGTAAAGGGTTACATCGATGCAAGTTTTGACATTGATCCAGATGACTCTAAGTCTCAATCTGTATACATATTGAAAGTGGGAGCAATTAGCTAGAGTAGCTCCATGCAGAGCATTGTTGACATAGAAATTTGCAAAATACATATGGATCTAAATGTGGCAGACCCATTGACTAAACTTCTCTCACAAGCAAAACATGATCACACCTAAGTACTCTTTGGGTGTTAATCACATAGCGTTGTGAACTAGATTATTGACTCTAGTAAACACTTTTGGTGTTGGTCACATGACGATGTAAACTATGGGTGTTAATCACATGACGATGTGAACTATTGGTGTTAAATCACATGACGATGTGAACTAGATTATTGACTCTAGTGCAAGCGGGAGACTGAAGGAAATATGCCCTAGAGGCAATAATAAAGTTATTATTTATTTCCTTATTTCATGATAAATGTTTATTATTCATGCTAGAATTGTATTAACCGGAAACTTGATACATGTGTGAATACATAGACAAACGGAGTGTCACTAGTATGCCTCTACTTGACTAGCTCGTTGAATCAAAGATGGTTAAGTTTCCTAGCCATAGACATGAGTTGTCATTTGATTAACGGGATCACATCATTAGAGAATGATGTGATTGACTTGACCCATTCCGTTAGCTTAGCATTTGATCGTTTAGTATGTTGCTATTGCTTTCTTCATGACTTATACATGTTCCTATGACTATGAGATTATGCAAACGAATACCGGAGGAGCAATTTGTGTGCTACCAAATGTCAAAACATAACTGAGTGATTATGAAGGTGCTCTACAGGTGTCTCTGATGGTACTTGTCGAGTTCGCATAGATCGAGACTAGGATTTGTCAATCCGATTGTCGGAGAGGTATCTCTAGGCCCTCTCGGTAATGCACATCACTATAAGCCTTGCAAGCAATGCAACTAATAAGTTAGTTGCGAGATGATGCATTACAGAACGAGTAAAGAGACTTGCCGGTAACAAGATTGAGCTAGGTATTGAGATACCAACGATCGAATCTTGGGCAAGTAACATACCGATGACAAAAGGAACAACGTATATTGTTATGCGGTTTGACCGGTAAAGATCTTCGTAGAATATGTAGGAACCAATATGAGCATCCAGGTTCCGCTATTGGTTATTGACCGGAGACGTGTCTCGGTCATGTCTACATAGTTGTCGAACCCGTAGGGTCCGCACGCTTAAAGTTCTGTGACGATCAGTATTATGAGTTTATGTGTTTTGATGTACCGAAGGTAGTTTGGATTCCCGGATGAGATCGGGGACATGACGAGGAGTCTTGAAATGGTCGAGACGCAAAGATCGATATATTGGACGACTATATTCGGACATCTGAAAGGTTCCGAGTTAATCAGGTATTTTTCAGAGTACCGAGGGAGTTACGGGAATACGGGAGTACATATGGGCCTTAGTGGGCTTTAGGGAAAAAAGAGGAGAAGCCACGAGGGCTGGCCGCGCGCCCTCCATGGCCAAGTCCGAATTGGACTAGGGGAGGGGTTGCGCCCCCTCTTTCCTTCTCCTTCCCCTCTCCTTCCTTCCCCCTCCTAGTGGGACTAGGAAAGGGGAGTCCTACTCCCACTAGGAGGAGGACTCCTCCTCCTGGCGCGCCCTGCAAGGGCCGGCCGGCCTCTTCCCTTGCTCCTTTATATACAGGGGCAGGGGGTACCTCATAGATACACAAGTTTATCATTGATCTCTCTTAGCCGTGTGCGGTGCCCCCGTCCACCATAATCCGCCTCGGTCATATCGTGGTGGTGCTTAGGCGAAGCCCTGCGTCGGTAGCTTCATCAACACCGTCACCACGCCGTCGTGCTGACGAAGCTCTTCCCCAAAGATCTACTGGACCGTGAGTTCGCGGGACGTCACCGAGCTGAACATGTGCTGAACGCGGAGGTGGCGTATGTTCGGTACTGAGGATCGGTCGATCGTGAAGATGTATGACTACATCAACCGCGTTGTTATAACGCTTCCGCTTACAGTCTACGAGGGTACGTAGATGACACTCTCCTCTCTCGTTGCTATGCATCACCATGATCTTGCGTGTGCGTAGGAATTTTTTTGAAATTACTACGTTCCCCAACACAAATGTAAGCTTCCAATATATCAATCTTTATGTCGCGACCATTTCGAGACTCCTCGTCATGTCCGTGATCACGTCTGGGACTCCAAACTACCTTCGGTACATCAAATATATAAACTCATAATACCCATCGTCACAGAACTTTAAGCGTGCGGACCCTACAGGTTCGAGAACTATGTAGACATGACCGAGTCATGTCTCCGGTCAATAACCAATAGCCTAACCTGGATGCTCATGTTGGTTCCTACATATTCTACGAAGATCTTTATCGGTCAAACTGTATAACAACATACGTTGTTCCCTTTGTCATCGGTATGTTACTTGCTCGAGATTCGATCATTGGTATCTCAATACCTAGCTCAATCTCATTACCGGAAAATATCTTTACTCGTTCCGTAATGCATCATCCCACAACTAACTCAGTAGTTACATTGCTTGCAAGGCTTATAGTGATGTGCATTACCGAGAGGGTCCAGGATACCTCTCCGACAATAGGAGTGACAAATCCTATTCTTGATCAATGGCAACTCCACGAACACTATCGGAGACACCTGTAGAGCACCTTTATAATCACCCAGTTATGTTGTGATGTTTGGTAGCACACAAGGTGTTCCTACGGTATTCGGGAGTTGCATAATCACATAGTCATAGGAACATGTATAAGTCATGAAGAAAGCAATAGCAGTAAACTAAACGATCAAGTGCTAAGCTAACAGAATGGGTCAAGTGAATCATATCATTCTCCTAATGATGTGATCCCGTTAATCAAATGACAACTCATGTCTATGGTTAGGAAACTCAACCATCTTTGATCAACGAGCTAGTCAAGTAGAGGCATACTAGTGACACTATGTTTGTTTATGTATTCACACATGTATTATGTTTCCGGTTAATACAATTCTAGCATGAATAATAAACATTTATCATGATATGAGGAAATAAATAATAACTTTATTATTGCCTCTAGGGCATATTTCCTTCAGTCTCCCACTTGCACTAGAGTCAATAATCTAGATTACATAGTAATGACTCTAACACCCATGGAGTCTTGGTGCTGATCATGTTTTGCTCGTGGAAGAGGCTTAGTCAACGGGTATGCAACATTCAGATCCGTATGTATCTTGCAAATCTCTATGTCTCCCACCTAGACTTGATCCCGGATGGAATTGAAGCGTCTCATGATGTGCTTGGTTCTCTTGTGAAATCTGGATTCTTTTGCCAAGGCAATTGCACCAGTATTGTCACAAAATATTTTCATTGGTCCCAATGCACTAGGTATGACACCTAGATCGGATATGAACTCCTTCATCTAGACTCCTTCATTTGCTGCTTCCGAAGCAGCTATGTACTCCGCTTCACACGTAGATCCCGCCACGACGCTTTGTTTAGAACTTCACCAACTGACAGCTCCACCGTTCAATGTAAACACATATCCGGTTTGCGATTTAGAATCGTCCGAATCAGTGTCAAAGCTTGCATCGACGTAACCATTTACGACAAGCTCTTTGTCACCTCCATGAATGAGAAACATATCCTTAGTCTTTTTCAGGTATTTCAGGATGTTCTTGACCGTTGTCCAGTGATCCACTCCTTGATTACTTTGGTATCTCCCTGCTAAACTAATAGCAAGGCACACATCAGGTCTGGTACACAGCATTGCATACATGATAGAGCCTATGGCTGAAGCATAGGGAACATTTTTCATTTTCTCTCTATCTTCTGCAGTGGTCGGGCATTGAGTCTGACTCAACTTCACACCTTGTAACACAGGCAAGAATCCTTTCTTTCCTTGATCCATTTTGAACTTCTTCAAAACTTTATCAAGGTATGTGCTTTGTAAAAGTCCAATTAAGCATCTTGATCTATCTCTATAGATCTTGATGCCCAATATATAAGCAGCTTCACCAATGTCTTTCGTTGAAAAACTCTTATTCAAGTATCCTTTTATGCTATCCAGAAATTCTATATTATTTCCAATCAGCAATATGTCATCCACATATAATATTAGAAATGCTACATAGCTCCCACTCACTTTCTTATAAATACAGGCTTCTCCAAAAGTCTGTATAAAACCATATGCTTTGATCACACTATCAAAACGTTTATTCCAACTCCAAGAGGCTTACACCAGTCCATAAATGGATCGCTAGAGCTTGCACACTTTGTTAGCTCCCTTTGGATCGACAAAACCTTTTGGTTGTATCATATACAACTCTTCTTCCAGAAATCCATTCAGGAATGCAGTTTTGACATCCATTTGCCAAATTTCATAATCATAAAATGCGGCAATTGCTAACATGATTCAGACAGACTTAAGCATCGCTACGGGTGAGAAAGTCTCATCGTAGTCAACTCCTTGAACTTGTCAAAAACCTTTCACAACAAGTCGAGCTTTGTAGAGAGTAATATTACCGTCAGCGTCAGTGTTCTTCTTGAAGATCCATTAGTCAACCAAAGTCCATACTTTGTTCCCATACATGGATCCCATCTCAGATTTCATGGCCTCAAGCCATTTTGCAGAATCTGGGCTCACCATCGCTTCTTCATAGTTCATAGGTTCACCTTGGTCAAGTAACATGACCTCCAGAATAGGATTACCGTACCACTCTGGTGCAGATCTTACTCTTGTTGACCTACGAGGTTTGGTAGTAACTTGATCTGAAGATTCATGAATAACATCATTAACTTCCTCACTAATTGGTGTAGGTGTCACAGAAACCGGTTTCTGTGATGAACTACTTTCCAATAAGGGAGCAGGTACAATTACCTCATCAAGTTCTACTTTCCTCCCACTCACTACTTTTGAGAGAAACTCCTTCTCTAGAAAGGATCCATCTTATCAATGAATGTCTTACCTTCGGATCTATGATAGAAGGTGTACCCAACAGTTTCCTTTGGGTATCCTATGAAGACACATTTCTTCGATTGGGGTTCGAGCTTATCATGTTGAAGCTTTTTCACATAAGCATCACAACCCCAAACTTTAAGAAACGACAACTTCGATTTCTTGCCAAACCACAGTTCATAAGGCGTCATCTCAACGGATTTAGATGTTGCCCTATTAACGTGAATGTAGTTGTCTCTAAAGCATAACCCCAAAACGAAGCAGTAAATCAGTAAGAGACATCATAGATCGCACCATATCTAGTAGAGTATGATTATGACGTTCGGACACACCATTACGTTGTGGTGTTCCGGGTGGCGTGAGATGCAAAACTATTCCGCATTGTTTCAAATGTAGACCAAACTCGTAACTCAAATATTCTCCTCCATGATCAGATCGTAGAAACTTTATTTTCTTGTTACAATGATTTTCCACTTCACTATGAAATTCTTTGAACTTTCCAAATGTTTTAGACTTATGTTTCATTAAGTAGACATACGCATATCTGCTCAAATCATCTGTGAAGGTGAGAAAATAGCGATACCCGCCGCGAGCCTAAATATTCATCGGACCACATACATCAGTATGTACCAACAAATCCATTGCTTGCTCCATTGTTCTGGAGAACGCCGTTTTAGTCATCTTGCCCATGAGGCATGGTTCGCAAGTACCAAGTGATTCATAATCAAGTGATTCCATAAGTCCATCAGTATGGAGTTTCTTCATGCGCTTTACACCAATATGACCCAAACGGCAGTGCCACAAATAAGTTGCACTATCATTATCAACTTTGCATCTTTTGGCTTCAACATGATGAATATGTGTATCACTACTATTTAGATTCATCACAAATAGACCACTCTTCAAGGGTGCATGACCATAAAAGATATTACTCATATAAATAGAACAACCATTATTCTCAGATTTAAATGAATAACCATCTCGCATCAAACAAGATCCAGATATAATGTTCATGCTTAACGCTGGCACCAAATAACAATTATTCAGGTCTAAAACTAATCCCGAAGGTAGATGTAGAGGTAGCGTGACGACGGCGATCACATCGACTTTGGAACCATTTCCCACGCGCATCGTCACCTCGTCCTTAGCCAGTCTTCGCTTAATCCGTAGTCCCTGTTTCGAGTTGCAAATATTAGCAACAGAACCAGTATCAAATGCCCAAGTGCTACTGCGAGCTCTAGTAAGGTACACATCAATAACATGTATATCACATATACCTTTGTTCACCTTGCCATCCTTCTTATCCGCCAAATACTTGGGGCAGTTCCTCTTCCAGTGACCAGTCTGTTTGTAGTAGAAGCACACAGTCTCAGGCTTAGGTCCAGACTTAGGTTTCTTCTCTTGAGCAGCAACTTGTTTGACGTTCTTCTTGAAGTTCCCCTTCTTCTTCCCTTTACCTTTTTTCTTGAAACTGGTGGTCTTGTTGACCACCAACACTTGATGCTCCTTTTTGATTTCTACTTCCGCAGCCTTTAGCATTGCGAAGAGCTCGGGAATTGTCTTATCCATCCCTTGCATATTATAGTTCATCACGAAGCTCTTGTAACTTGGTGCCAGTGATTGAAGAATTTTGTCAATGACACTATCATCCGGAAGATTAACTCCCAGTTGAATCAAGTGATTGTTATACCCAGACATTTTGAGTATATGTTCACTGACAGAACTATTCTCCTCCATCTTGCAGCTGTAGAACTTATTGGAGACTTCATATCTCTCAATCCGGGCATTTGCTTGAAATATTAACTTCAACTCCTAGAACATCTCATATGCTCCATGACGTTCAAAACGTCGTTGAAGCCCCGGTTCTAAGCCGTAAAGCGTGGCACACTGAACTATCGAGTAGTCATCAGCTTTGCTCTGCCAGACGTTCTTAACGTAGTCAGTTGCATCTGCAGCAGGCCTGGCACCCAGCGGTGCTTCCAGGACGTAATTTTCAGTGCAGCAATGAGGATAATCCTCAAGTTATGGACCCAGTCCGTGTAATTGCTACCATCATCTTTCAACTTTGCTTTCTCAAGGAATACATTAAAATTCAACGGAACAGCAGCATGGGTCATCTATCTATAACAACATAGACAAGCAAAATACTATCAGGTACTAAGTTCATGATAAATTTAAGTCCAATTTAATCATATTGCTTAAAAACTCCCACTTAGATAGATATCCCTCAAATCATCTAAGTGATCACGTGATCCATATCAACTAAACCATAACCAATCATCACGTGAGATGGAGTAGTTTTCAACGGTGAACATCACTATGTTGATCATATCTACTATATGATACACGCTCGACCTTTCGGTCTCAGTGTGCCAAGGCCATATCTGCATATGCTAGGCTCGTCAAGTTTAACCCGAGTATTCTGCGTGTGCGAAACTGTCTTACACCCATTGTAGATGAACGTTGAGCTTATCGCACTCGATCATCACGTGGTGTCTCGGCACGACGAACTTTGGCAATGGTGCATACTCAGGGAGAACACTTTTACCTTGAAATTTAGTGAGAGATCATCTTATAATGCTACCATCAAACAAAGCAGAATAAGATGCATAAAGGATAAACATCACATGCAATCAATATAAGTGATATGATATGGCCATCATCATCTTGTGCCTTTGATCTCCATCTCCAAAGCACCGTCATTATCACCATCGTCACCGGCGCAACACCTTGATCTCCATCGTAGCATCATTATTGTCTCGCCAACTATTGCATCTACGACAATCGCTACTGCTTAGTGATAAAGTAAGGCAATTACAGGGTGATTGCATTGCATACAATAAAGCGACAACCATATGGCTCCTGCCAGTTGTCGATAACTCCGTTACAAAACATGATCATCTCATACAATAAATAAAGCATGATGTCTTGACCATATCACACCACAACATGCCCTGCAAAAACAAGTTAGACGTCCTCTACTTTGTTGTTTCAAGTTTTACATGGCTGCTATGGGCTGAGCAAGAACCGTTCTTACCTACGCATCAAAACCACAACGATAGTTTGTCAAGTTAGTGTTGTTTTAACCTTCTCAAGGACCGGGCGTAGTCATACTCGGTTCAACTAAATTGGAGAAACTGACACCCGCCAGCCACCTGTGTGCTAAGCACGTCGGTAGAATCAGTCTCGCATAAGCGTATGCAGAATGTCGGTCCGAGCCGCTTCATCCAACAATACCGCCGAACCAAAGTATGACATGCTGGTAAGCAGTATGACTTGTATCGCCCACAACTCACTTGTGTTCTACTAGTGCATATAACATATATGCATAAACCTGGCTCGGATGCCACTATTGGGGAACATAGTAATTTCAAAAAAAATCCTACGCACATGCAAGATCATGCATAGCAATGAGAGGGGAGAGTGTTGTCCACATACCCTCGTAGACTGTTAAGCGGAAGCGTTATGACAACGCGGTTGATGTAGTCATACGTCTTCACGGTCGACCAATCCTTAGTACCGAACATACAGCACTTCCGCATTCAGCACACATTCAACTCAGTGACATCCCGTGAACTCACGATCCAGTAGAGCTCGAGGAAGAGTTTCGTCAGCACGACGACATGGTGACGATGTGTATGAAGCTACCGACGCAGGGTTCCGCCTAAGCACCGCTACGATATGATCGAGGTGGATTATGGTGGAGGGGGGCACCACACATGACTGGGGGAGATCAATGATCAACTTATATGTTCTAGGGTGCCCCCCTTCCCCCGTATATAAAGGATCAAGGGGGAAGGCCAGCCGGCCCTGTAGGGCGCTCCAGGAGGAGGAGTCCTCCTCCTAGTAGGAGTAGGACTCCCCTCTTTCCTACTCCTACTAGGAGGGGGAAAGGAAGGGGGAGAAGGAGTAGGAAAGGGGGACGCCCCCCCCTTCCTATTCCAATTCGGACTAGAGGGGGAGGGGGCGTGCAGCCCGCCCTGGCCTGCCCCTCTCTCTCCACTAGGGCCCAACAAGGCCCATTAACACCCACGGGGTTCTGGTAACCCCTCCGGCACTCCGGTAAAATCCTGATTTCACCCGGAACTCTTCCGATGTCCAAATGTAGGCTTCCGATAGATCAATCTTTATGTGTCGACCATTTTGAGACTCCTTGTCATGTCCGTGATCATATCCGGGACTCTGAACTACCTTCAGTACATCAAAACATATAAACTCATAATACCGATTGTCACAGAACTTTAAGCGTGCGGACCCTATGGGTTTGAGAACTATGTAGACATGACCGAGACATGTGTCTGGTCAATAACCAATAGCGGAACCTGGATGCTCATATTGGTTACTACATATTCTACGAAGATCTTTATCGGTCAAACCGTATAACAACATACGTCGTTCTCTTTGTCATCGGTATGTTACTTGCTCGAGATTCGATCGTCCGTATCTCAATACCTTGCTCAATCTCGTTACCGGCAAGTCTCTTTACTCATTTCATAATGCATCATCCCATAACTAACTCATTAGTTACATTGCTTGCAAGGCTTATAGTGATGTGCATTACCGAGAGGGCCTAGAGATACCTCTCCGACAATCGGTGTGACAAATCCTATTCTTGATCCATGCCAACTCCACGAACACTATCGGAGACACCTGTAGAGCACCTTTATAATCACCCAGTTACGTTGTGACGTTTGGTAGCACACAAGGTGTTCCTCCGGTATTCGGGAGTTGCAAAATCTCATAGTCATAGGAACATGTATAAGTCATGAAGAAAGCAATAGCAGTAAACTAAACAATCAAGTGCTAAGCTAACGGAATGGTTCAAGTCAATCACATCATTCTCCTAATGATGTTATCCCATTAATCAAATGACAACTCATATCTATGGTTAGGAAACTCAACCATCTTTGACCAACGAGCTAGTCAAGTAGAGGCATACTAGTGACACTATGTTTGTTTATGTACTCACACATGTATTATGTTTCCGGTTAATACAATTCTTGCATTAATAATAAACATTTATCATTATATGAGGAAATAACTAATAACTTTATTATTGCCTCTAGGTCATATTTCCTTCACTTTTCGGGTATTTCGGGATGTTCTTGACCGTTGTCTAGTGATCCACTCCTGGATTACTTTGGTACCTCCCTGCTAAACTAATAGCAAGGCACACATCAGGTCTGGTACACAGCATTGCATACATGATAGAACCTATGGCTGAAGCATAGGGAATACTTTTCATTTTCTCTCTATCTTCTGCAGTGGTCGGGCATTGAGTCTGACTCAACTTCACACCTTGTAACACAGGCAAGAACCCTTTCTTCGCTTGATCCATTTTGAACTTCTTCAAAACTTTATCAAGGTATGTGCTTTGTGAAAGTCCAATTAAGTGTCTTGATCTATCTCTATAGATCTTGATGCCTAATATATAAGCAGCTTCACTGAGGTCTTTCATTGAAAAACTCTTATTCATGTATCCTTTTATGCTATCCAGAAATTCTATATCATTTCCAATCAACAATATGTCATCCACATATAATATTAGAAACGCTACAGAGCTCCCACTCACTTTCTTGTAAATACAGGCTTCTCCAAAAGTCTGTATAAAACCATCTTCTTTGATCACACTATCAAAACGTTTATTCCAACTCCGAGAGGCTTGCACCAGTCCATAAATGGATCGCTGGAGCTTGCACACTTTGTTAGCACCCTTTGGATCTACAAAACCTTTTGGTTGCTTCATATACAACTCTTCTTCCAGAAATCCATTCAGGAATGCAGTTTTGACATCCATTTGCCAAATTTGATAATCATAAAATGCGGCAATTGCTAACATGATTCGGATAGACTTAAGCATCGCTACGGGTGAGAAAGTCTCATCATACTCAACCCCTTGAACTTGTCGAAAACCTTTTGCAACAAGTCGAGCTTTTTAGACAGTAACATTACCGTCAGCGTCAGTCTTCTTCTTGAAGATCCATTTATTCTCTATGGCTTGCCAATCATCGCGCAAGTCAACCAAAGTCCACACTTTGTTCTAATACATGGATCCCATCTCAGATTTCATGGCCTCAAGCCATTTTGCGGAATCTTGGTCACCATCGCTTCTTCATAGTTCGTAGGTTCGCCATGGTCAAGTAACATGACTTCCAGAACAGGATTACCGTACCACTCTGGTGCGGATCTTACTCTGGTTGACCTACGAGGTTCGGTAGTAACTTGATCTGAAGTTTAATGATAAATATCATTAGCTTCCTCACTAATTGGTGTAGGTGTCACAGGAACCGGTTTCTGTGATGAACTACTTTCCAATAAGGGAGCAGGTACAGTTACCACATCAAGTTCTACTTTCCTCCCACTCACTTATTTCGAGAGAATCTCCTTCTCTAGAAAGGATCCATTCCTAGCAACCAATGTTTTGCCTTCGGATCTGTGATAGAAGGTGTACCCAACAGTTTCCTTTGGGTATCCTATGAAGACACATTTCTCCGATTTGGGTTCGAGCTTATTAGGTTGAAGCTTTTTCACATAAGCATCGCAGCCCCAAACTTTAAGAAACGACAACTTTGGTTTCTTGCCAAACCACAGTTCATAAGGCGTCGTCTCAACGGATTTCGATGGTGCCCTATTTAACGT
This sequence comes from Triticum dicoccoides, assembly GCF_002162155.2. Lineage (NCBI taxonomy): Eukaryota > Viridiplantae > Streptophyta > Magnoliopsida > Poales > Poaceae > Triticum > Triticum dicoccoides. The sequence continues at coordinate 630,065,442 of NC_041383.1, forward strand.
GAATGCAACCGTGTCTAAAGCATAACCCCAAAACGATAGCGGTAAATCAGTAAGAGACATCATAGATTGCACCATATCTAGTAGAGTACGATTATGACGTTCCGGGTGGTGTGAGTTGCGAAACTATTCCGCATTGTTTCAAATGTAGACCAAACTTGTAACTCAAATATTCTCCTCCATGATCAGATCGTAGAAACTTTATTTTCTTGTTACGATGATTTTCCACTTCACTCTGAAATTCTTTGAACATTTCAAATGTTTCAGACTTATGTTTCATTAAGTAGATATACCCATATCTGCTCAAATCATCTGTGAACATGAGAAAATAGCGATTCCCACCGCGAGCCTAAATATTCGTCGTGAAGGAAATATGCCCTAGAGGCAATAATAAAGTTATTATTTATTCCCTTATATCATGATAAATGTTTATTATTCATGCTAGAATTGTATTAACAGGAAACATAATACATGTGTGAATACATAGACAAACATAATGTCACTAGTATGCCTCTACTTGACTAGCTCGTTTATCAAAGATGGTTATGTTTCCTAGCCATGGACAAAAGAGTTATCATTTGAGTAACGGGATCACATCATTAGGAGAATGATGTGATTGACATGACCCATTCCGTTGGCCTAGCACTTGATCGTTTAGTATATTGCTATTGCTTTCTTCATGACTTATACATGTTCCTGTAACTATGAGAATATGCAACTCCCGTTTACCGGAGGAACACTTTGGGTGCTACCAAACGTCACAACGTAACTGGGTGATTATAAAGGAGTACTACAGGTGTCTCCAAAGGTACATGTTGGGTTGGCGTATTTCGAGATTAGGTTTTGTCACTCCGATTGTCGGAGAGGTATCTCTGGGCCCTCTCGGTAATGCACATCACTATAAGCCTTGCAAGCAATGTAGCTAATAAGTTAGTTACGGAATGATGCATTACGTAACGAGTAAAGAGACTTGCTGGTAACGAGATTGAACTAGGTATTGGATACCGACGATCGAATCTCGGGCAAGTAACATACCGATGACAAAGGGAACAACGTACTTGTTATGCGGTTTGACCGATAAAGATCTTCGTAGAATATGTAGGAGCCAATATGGGCATCCAGGTTCCGCTATTGGTTATTGACCTAGAATAGTTCTAGGTCATGTCTACATAGTTCTCGAACCCGTAGGGTCCGCACGCTTGACGTTACGATGATAGTTATATTATGAGTTTATGAGTTTTGATGTACCGAAGGAGTTTGGAGTCCCGGATGAGATCGGGGACATGACGAGGAGTCTCGAAATGGTCGAGACGTAAAGATCGATATATTGGACGACTATATTCGGAGTTCAGAAAGGTTCCGAGTGATTCGGGTATTTTTCGGAGTACCGGAGAGTTACGGGAATTCGCCGGGGAGTATATGGGCCTTATTGGGCTTTAGGGGAAAGAGAGAGGAGAGGTTGGGCGCCCCCCAAGGCCTAGTCCGAATTGGACTAGGGGGAGGGGCTGCGCCCCCTCCTTCCTTCTCTTCTCTTCCCCCTTTCCTTCACTCCTACTCCTACTACTTGGAAGGGGGGAATCCTACTCCCGGTGGGAGTAGGACTCCTCCTTGGTGCGCCTCCTCCTAGGCCGGCCACCCCCTCCCTTGCTCCTTTATATACGGGGGCAGGGCGCACCCCATGACACACAAGTTGATCTACGGATCGTTCCTTAGCCATGTGCGGTGCCCCCCTCCACCATATTCCACCTTGGTCATATCGTCGCGGAGTTTAGGCGAAGCCCTGCGCCGGTAGAGCATCATCATCGTCACCATGCCGTCGTGCTGACGGAACTCATCCCCTACACTTTGCTGGATCGGAGTCCGGGGATCGTCATCGAGCTGAATGTGTGCTGAACTCGGAGGTGCCGTACGTTCGGTACTTGGATCGGTCGGATCGTGAAGACGTACGACTACATCAACCGCGTTGTCATAACGCTTCCGCTTATGGTCTACGAGGGTACATGGACAACACTCTCCCCTCTTGTTGCTATGCCATCACCATGATCTTGCGTGTGCGTAGGAAACTTTTGAAATTACTACGTTCCCCAACAGTGGCATCCGAGCCAGGTTTTATGCGTAGATGTCATATGCACGAGTAGAACACAAGTGAGTTGTGGGAGATACAAGTCATACTGCTTACCAGCATGTCATACTTTGGTTCGGCGGTATTGTGAGATGAAGCGGCCCGGGCCGACGTTACGCGTACGCTTACGCGAGACTGATTTCACCGTTACGAGCACTCGTGCTTAAAGGTGGTTGGCGGGTGTCTGTCTCTCTCACTTTAGCTGAATCGAGTGTGGCTACGCCCGGTCCTTGCGAAGGTTAAAACAGCACTAACTTGACGAACTATCGTTGTGGTTTTGATTCGTAGGTAAGAACGGTTCTTGCTAAGCCCGTAGCAGCCACGTAAAACTTGCAACAACAAAGTAGAGGACGTCTAACTTGTTTTTGCAGGGCATGTTGTGATGTGATATGGTCAAGACGTGATGCTATATTTTATTGTATGAGATGATCATGTTTTGTAACCGAAGTTATCGGCAACTGGCAGGAGCCATATAGTTGTCGCTTTATTGTATGAAATGCAAATGCCCTGTAATTGCTTTACTTTATCACTAAGCGGTAGCAATAGTCGTAGAAGCAATAGATGGCGTAAACAACAACGATGCTACGATGGAGATCAAGGTGTCACGCCGGTGATGATGGTGATCACGACGGTGCTTCGGAGATGGAGATCACAAGCACAAGATGATGATGGCCATATCATATCACTTATATTGATTGGATGTGATGTTTATCCTTTATGCATCTTATCTTGCTTTGATTGACGGTAGCATTTTAAGATGATCTCTCACTAAAAATTATCAAGAAGTGTTCTCCCTGAGTATGCACCGTTGCCAAAGTTCGTCGTGCCCAGACACCACGTGATGATCGGGTGTGATAAGCTCTACGTCCATCTACAACGGGTGCAAGCCAGTTTTGCACACGCAGAATACTCAGGTTAAACTTGACGAGCCTAGCATATGCAGATATGGCCTCGGAACTCGGAGACCGAAAGGTCGAGCGTGAATCATATAGTAGATATGACCAACATAGTGATGTTCACCATTGAAAACTACCCCATCTCACGTGATGATCGGTTATGGTTTAGTTGATTTGGATCACGTGATCACTTAGATGACTAGAGAGATGTCTATCTAAGTGGGAGTTCTTTAGTAATATGATTAACCGAACTTAAATTTATCATGAACTTAGTCCTGGTAATATTTTGCAAATTATGTTGTAGATCAATAGCTCACGTTGTTGCTTTCATATGTTTATTTTGATATGTTCCTAGAGAAAACTGTGTTGAAAGATGTTAGTAGCAATGATGCGGATTGGATCCGTGATCTGAGATTTATCCTCATTGATGAACAGAAGAATTATGTCCTTAATGCACCGCTAGGTGACAGACCTATTGCAGGAGCAGATGCAGACGTTATAATTAAATATGAACGTTTGGCTAGCTCAATATGATGACTACTTGATAGTTTAGTGCACCATGCTTAACGGCTTAGAATCGGGACTTCAAGGACGTTTTGAACGTCATGGACCATATGAGATGTTCCAGAAATTGAAGTTGATATTTCAAGCAAATACCCGATATGAAGTCTCCAACAAGTTCTATAGCCAATAGATGGAGGAGAATCGCTCAACAAGTGAGCATGTGCTCAGATTGTCTGTGTACTTCAATCGCTTGAATCAAGTGGGAGTTAATCTTCCAGATAAGATAGTGATTGACAGAATTCTCTAGTCACCATCACTAAGTTACTAGAACTTCGTGATGAACTATAGTATGCAAGGGATGACAAAAACGATTCCCAAGCTCTTCGTGATGTTGAAATCGACGAAGGTAGAAATAAAGAAAGAGCATCAAGTGTTGATGATTGACAAGACCACTAGTTTCAAGAAAAGGGCAAAGGGAAAGAATGGGAAACTTCAAGTAGAATGGCAAACAAGTTGTCACTCCCGTGAAGAAGACCAAAGCTAGACCAAAGCCTGAAACTGAATGATTACACTGCAAAGGAAATGGCCACTGGAAGCGGAAATGCCCTAAATATTTGGTGGATAAGAAGGATGGCAAAGTGAACAAGGGTATATTTGATATACAGGTGTTTGATGTGTGCCTTACTAGTGTTTATAGTAGCCCCTGAGTATTTGATACTTGTTCGGTTGCTAAGATTAGTAACTCAAAACAGGAGTTACATAATAAACAGAGACTAGTTGAGGGGAAGTGACGATGAGTGTTGGAAATAGTTCCAAGATTGATATGATCATCATCACACACTCCCTATATTTTAGAGATTGGTATTAAACCTAAATAAATGTTATTTAGCGTTTGTGTTGAGCATGAATATGATTTGATCATGTTTATTGCGATACGGTTATTGATTTGAAGTTAAAGAATAATTGTTATTCTGTTTACATGAATAAGACCTTCGATGGTTATACACCCAATGAAAATAGTTTGTTGGATCTCGATCGTAGTGATACACATATTCATAATATTGATGCCAAAAGATGCAAAGTTAATAATGATAGTGCAACTTATTTGTGGCACTGCCGTTTGGGTCACATCGGTATAAAGCGCATGAAGAAACTCCATAAAGATTGATTTTCGGAATCACTTGGTTATGAATCATTTGATGCTTGCGAACCGTGCCTTTTGGGCCAGATGACTAAAACTCCATTCTCCGGAACAATGGAACAAGCTACTGACTTATTGGAAATAATACATACCGACGTATGCGATCCAATGAGTGTTGATGCCCGTGGCAAGTATCGTTATTTCCTGACCTTCACAAGTTGATTTGAGCAGATATGGGTATATCTACTTGATGAAACATAAGTCTAAAATAGTTGAAAGGTTCAAAGAATTTCAGAGTGAAGTGGAAAAATCGTCGTAACAAGAAAATAAATTTCTGCGATCTGATTGCGGAGACGAATATTTGAGTTATGAGTTTGGTCTTCAATTAAAAACAATGTGGAATAGTTTCACAGCTCACGCCACCTAGAACACCACAATGTTATGGTGTGTCCGAACGTCGTAACCGCACTTTATTCGATATGGTGCGATCTATGATGTCTCTTACTGATTTACCACTATTGTTTTGGGGTTATGCATTAGAGACAGCTGCATTCATGTTAAAAGGGCACCATCTAAATCCGTTGAGACGACACCATATGAACTGTGGTTTAGCAAGAAACCCAAGTTGTTGTTTCTTAAAGTTTGGGGCTGTGATGCTTATGTGAAAAAGTTTCAGCCTTATAAGCTCAAACCCAAATCGGAGAAGTGCGTCTTCATAGAATACCCAAAGGAAACTGTTGGGTACACCTTCTATCACAGATCCGAAGGCAAGATATTCGTTGCTAAAAATGGATCCTTTCTAGAGAAGGAGTTTCTCTCGAAAGAAGTGAGTGGGAGGAAAGTAGAGCTTCATAAGGTAATTTGTACCTTCTCCCGAATTGGAAAGTAGTTCATCACAGAAATCAGTTCCAGTGATTCCTACACCAATTAGTGAGGAAGCTAATGATGATGATCATAAAGCTTCAGATCAAGTTACTACCGAACTTTGTAGATCTTCCAGATTAAGATCCGCACCAGAGTGGTACGGTAGTCCTATTCTGGAAGTCATGTTACTTGACCATGATGAACCTACGAACTATGTGGAAGCGATGATGAGCCCAGATTCCGCAAAATGGCTAGAAGCCATGAAATCTGAGATGGGATCCATGTATGAGAACAAAGTATGGACTTTGGTTGACTTGCCCGATGATCGGCAAGCCATTGAGAATAAATGGATCTTTAAGAAGAAGACTGACGCTGATGGTAATGTAACTGTCTATAAAGCTCGACTTGTCGCAAAAAGGTTTTCGACAAGTTCAAGGTGTTGACTACATTAGGATTTTCTCAACTGTAGCGATGCTTAAGTCTGTCTGAATCATGTTAGCAATTGCCACATTTTATGAAATCTGGCAAATGGATGTCAAAACTGCATTCCTTAATGGTTTTCTTAAAGAAGAGTTGTATATGATGCAACCAGAAGGTTTTGTCAATCCTAAAGGTGCTAACAAAATGTGCAAGCTCCAGCGATCCATCTATGGACTGGTGCAAGCATCTCAGAGTTGTAATATACGCTTTGATAAGTTGATCAAAGCATATAGTTTTGTACAGACTTACGGTGAAGCCTGTATTTACAAGAAAGTGAGTGGGAGCACTACAGCATTTCTGATAAGTATATGTGAATGACATATTGTTGATCAGAAATAATGTAGAATTATTCTGCAAAGCATAAAGGAGTGTTTGAAAGGAGTTCTTTAAAAGAAAGACCTCAGTAAAGCTACTTACATATTGAGCATCAAGATCTATTGAGATAGATCAAGACGCTTGATAAGATTTTCTCAATGAGTACATACCTTGATAAATTTTTGAAATAGTTCAAAATAGAACAGTCAAAGAAGGAGTTCTTGCTTGTGATGCAAAGGTGTGAAGTTGAGTAAGACTCAAGACCCGACCATGGCAGAAAATAGAAAGAGAATGAAAAGTCATTCCCTATGCCTCAGTCATAGGTTCTATAAAGTATGCTATGCTGTTAACCAGACCTATTGTATACCTTGCTCTGAGTTTGACAAAGGAATACAATTTTGATCTAAGAGTAGATCACTGGACATCGGTCAAGAATATCCTTAGTGAGGACTAAGGAGATGTTTCTCGATTATGGAGGTGATAAAAGAGCCCGTCGTAAAAAGTTACAACAATGCAAGCTTTTACACCAATCCAGATGACTCTAAGTCTCCATCTGGATACATATTGAAAGTGGGAGCAATTAGCTAGAGTAGCTCCGTGCAGAGCATTGTGGACATAGAATATTTGCAAAATACATACGGCTCTGAATATGACAGACCCGTTGACTAAACTTCTCTCACAAGCAAAACATGATCATACCTTAGTACTCCTTGGGTGTTAATCACATAGCGATGTGAACAAACCCTTTGGGTGTTCATCACATGATGATGTGAACTATGGGTATTAATCACATACAGATGTGAATATTGGTGTTAAATCACATGGGGATGTGAACTAGATTATTGACTCTAGTACAAGTGGGAGACTGAAGGAAATATGCCCTAGAGGAAATAATAAAGTTATTATTTGTTTCCTTATATCATGATAAATGTTTATTATTCATGCTATAATTGTATTAACCGGAAACATAATACATGTGTGAATACATAGACAAACATAATGTCACTAGTATGCCTCTACTTGACTAGCTCGTTTATCAAAGATGGTTATGTTTCCTAGCCATGGACAAAAGAGTTGTCATTTGATTAACAGGATCACATCATTAGGAGAATGATGTGATTGACATGACCCATTCTGTTAGCCTAGCACTTGATCATTTAGTATATTGCTATTGCTTTCTTCATGACTTATACATGTTCCTGTAACTATGAGATTATACAACTCCCGTTTACCGGAGGAACACTTTGGGTGCTACCAAACGTCACAACATAACTGGGTGATTATAAAGGAGTACTACAGGTGTCTCCAAAGGTACATGTTGGGTTGGCGTATTTCGAGATTAGGTTTTGTCACTCCGATTGTCGGAGAGGTATCTCTGGGCCCTCTCGGTAATGCACATCACTATAAGCCTTGCAAGAAATGTAGCTAATGAGTTAGTTACGGAATGATGCATCATGTAACGAGTAAAGAGACTTTCCGGTAACGAGATTGAACTAGGTATTGGATACCGACGATCGAATCTCGGGCAAGTAACATACCGATGACAAAGGAAACAACGTATGTTCTTATGCGGTTTGACCGATAAAGATCTTCGTAGAATATGTAGGAGCCAATATGGGCATCCAGGTTCCACTATTGGTTATTGACCGAGAATAGTTCTAGGTCATGTCTACATAGTTCTCGAACCCGTAGGGTCCGCACGCTTAACGTTACGATGACAGTTATATTATGAGTTTATGAGTTTTGATGTACCGAAGGAGTTCGGAGTCCCGGATGAGATCGGGGACATGACGAGGAGTCTCAAAATGGTCGAGATGTAAAGATCAATATATTGGACGACTATATTCGGACTTCAGAAAGGTTCCAAGTGATTCGGGTATTTTTCGGAGTACTGGAGAGTTACGGGAATTCGCCGGGGAGTATATGGGCCTTATTGGGCTTTAGGGGAAAGAGAGAGGAGAGGTTGGGCGCCCCCCAAGGCCTAGTCCGAATTGGCCTAGGGGGAGGGGCTGCGCCCCCTCCTTCCTTCTCTTCTCTTCCCCCTTTCCTTGACTCCTACTCCTACTACTTGGAAGGGGGGGGGAATCCTACTCCCGGTGGGAGTAGGACTCCTCCTTGGTGCGCCTCCTCCTAGGACGGCCACCCCCTCCCTTGCTCCTTTATATACGGGGGCAGGGGGCACCCCATGACACACAAGTTGATCTACGAATCGTTCCTTAGCCGTGTGCGGTGCCCCCCTCCACCATATTCCACCTCGGTCATATCGTCGCGGAGTTTAGGCGAAGCCCTGCGCCGGTAGAGCATCATCATCGTCACCACGCCGTCGTGCTGACGGAACTCATCCCCGACACTTTGCTGGATCGGAGTCCGGGGATCGTCATCGAGCTGAACGTGTGCTGAACTCGGAGGTGCCGTACGTTCGGTAGTTGGATCGGTCGGATCATGAAGACATACGACTACATCAACCGTGTTGTCATAACGCTTCCGCTTACAGTCTACGAGGGTACGTGGACAACACTCTCCCCTCTCGTTGCTATGCCATCACCATGATCTTGCGTGTGCGTAGGAAATTTTTGAAATTACTACATTCCCCAACACATCGGACAACATACATCAGTATGTATGATTTCCAACAAATCCATTGCTTGCTCTATTGTTCCGGAGAACGGCGTTTTAGTCATCTTGCCCATGAGGCATGGTTCGCAAGTACCAAGTGATTCATAATCAAGTGATTCCAAAAGTCCATCAGTTTGGAGTTTCTTCATGCGCTTTACACCAGTATGACCCAAATGGCAGTGCCACAAATAAGTTGCACTATCATTATCAACTCTGCATATTTTGGCTTCGACATTATGAAAATGTGTATCACTACTATCGAGATTCAACAAAAATAGACCACTCTTCAAGGGTGCATGACCATAAAAGATATTACTCGTATAAATAGAACAACCATTATTCTCAGATTTTAATGAATAACCGTCTCGCATCAAAAAAGATCCAGATATAATGTTCATGCTCAACGCTGGCACCAAATAACAATTATTCAGGTGTAAAACTAATCCCGAAGGTATATCTAGAGGTAGCGTGCCGACGACGTTCACATCGACTATGGAACCATTTCCCACACGCGTCGTCACCTCGTCCTTAGCCAATCTTTGCTCAATCCGTAGTCCCTTTTCGAGTTGCAAATATTAGCAACAGAACTAGTATCAAATACCCAGGTGCTACTACGAGCTTTAGTAAGGTACACATCAATAACATGTATATCACATATACCTTTGTTCACCTTGCCATCCTTCTTATCCGCCAAATACTTGGGGCAATTCCGCTTCCAGTGACTAGTCTGTTTGCAGTAGAAGCACTCAGTCTCAGGCTTAGGTCTAGACTTAGGTTTCTTCTCTTGAGAAGCAACTTGTTTGCTGTTCTTTTTGAAGTTCCCCTTCTACTTCCCTTTACCCTTTTTCTTGAAACTGGTGGTCTTGTTGACCATCAACACTTGATGCTCCTTCTTGATTTCTACCTCCACAGCCTTTAGCATTGCGAAGAGCTCGGGAATTGTCTTATCCATCCCTTGCATATTATAGTTCATCACTAAGCCCTTGTAGCTTGGTGGCAGTGATTGAAGAATTCTGTCAATGACACTATCATTCGGAATATTAACTCCCAGTTCAATCAAGTGGTTATTATACCCGGACATTTTGAGTATATTTTCACTAAGAGAACTATTCTCCTCCATCTTGCAGCTGTAGAACTTATTGGAGACTTCATATCTCTCAATCCGGGTATTTGCCTGAAATATTAACTTCAACTCCTGGAACATCTCATATGCTCCATGACGTTCAAAACGTCGTTGAAGTCACGGTTCTAAGCCGTAAAGCATGGCACACTGAACTATCGAGTAGTCATCAGCTTTGATCTGCCAGACATTCTTAACATCGTTAGTTGCATCTGCAGGAGGCCTGTCAGCTGGCGGTGCTTCCAGGACGTAATTCGTCTGTGCAGCAATGAGGATAATCCTCAAGTTATGGACCCAGTCCGTGTAATTGCTACCATCATCTTTCAACATTGCTTTCTCAAGGAACACATTAAAATTCAACGGAACAACTGCACGGGCCATCTATCTACAACAACATTGACAAGCAAAATACTATGAGGTACTAAGTTCATGATAAATTTAAGTTCAATTAATCATATTAATTAAGAACTCCCACTTAGATAGACATCTCTCTTATCATCTAAGTGATCACGTGATCCAAATCAACTAAACCATAACCGATCATCACGTGAAATGGAGTAGTTTTCAATGGTGACCATCACTATGTTAATAATATCTACTATATGATTCACATCCAACCTTTCGGTCTTAGTGTTCTGAGGCCATATCTTCATATGCTAGGCTCATCAAGTTTAACCCGAGTATTTCTGCGTGTGCAAAACTGGCTTGCACCCATTGTATGTGAACGTAGAGCTTATCACACCAGATCATCACGTGGTGTCTCGGCACGACGAACTTTGACAACGGTGCATACTCAGGGAGAACACTTGTCCCTTGAAATTTAGTGAGAGATCATCTTATAATTCTACCGTCAATCAAAGCAGAATAAGATGCATTAAGGATAAACATCACATGCAATCAATATAAGTGATATGATATGGCCATCATCGTCTTGTGCCTTTGATCTCCATCTCCAAAGCACCGTCATGATCACCATCGTCACCAGCGCGACACCTTGACCTCCATCACAGCATCGTTGTCATTTCGCCAACTATTGCATCTACGACTATTGCTACCGCTTAGTGATAAAGTAAAGCAATTACAGGGTGATTGCATTGCATACAATAAAGAGACAACCATATGGCTCCTGCCAGTTGCCGATAACTCTGTTACGAAACATGATCATCTCATAAATAAAACATAGCATCATGTCTTGACCATATCACATCACAACATGCCCTGCAAAAACTAGTTTGATGTCCTCTACTTTGTTGTTGCAAGTTTTACGTGGCTGCTACGGGCTGGGCAAGAAACATTCTTACCTACGCATAAAAACCACAACGATATTTCGTCAAGTTAGTGTTGTTTTAACCTTCTCAAGGACCGGGCGTAGTCACACTTGGTTCAACTAAAGTTGGAGAAACTAACACTCGCCAGCCACCTGTGTGCAAAGCACGTCGATAGAACCAGTCTCACGTAAGGGTACGCATAATGTCGGTCCGGGCCGCTTCATCCAACTGTTGGGGAAGGTTGCAGAAAACAAAAAATTTCCTACGGTTTCACCAAGATCCATCTATGAGTTCATCTAGCAACGAGTCATTAGATGCATCTACGTACCTTGTAGATCGCGAGTGGAAGCGTTCAAAGAACGGGGATGATGTAGTCGAACACGACGTGATTCGAATCACCGGAGATCCTAGCACCGAACGGACGGCACCTCCGCGTTCAACACACGTACGGAACAGCCACGTCTCCTCCTTCTTGATCCAGCAAGGGAGGGAGGAGAGGTTGAGGGAGATGGCACCAGCAGCAGCACAACGGCGTGGTGTTGATGGAGCTGCAGTACTCCGGCAGAGCTTCGCTAAGCACTATGGAGGAGGAGGAGGTGTTGGAGAGGGAGAAGGAGGCAACCAAAGGCCAAAGGTATGAAGTCCCTCCTCTCCCCCACTATATATAGGAGGGCCAAGGGGGGGTGGCCGGCCCTAGGAGATCCAATCTC
>NC_041383.1:630077911-630118106 GCF_002162155.2 Triticum dicoccoides
CCCCTCCTAGGACTCTTCCCCCCTCAAACCCTAGGCGCATGGGCCTATGTGGGGCTGGTGCCCTTGGCGCATGTAGGCCAAGGAGCACCCCCTACAGCCCATGTGGCCCCCCGGGACAGGTGGACCCACCCGGTGGACCCCCGGGACCCTTCCGGTGGTCCCGGTACAATACCGATAACCCCGAAACTTGTCCCGATGCCCGAAACAGGACTTCCCATATATAAATCTTTACCTCTAGACCATTCCGGAACTCCTCGTGACGTCCGGGATCTCATCCGGGACTCCGAACAACATTCGGGTTACTGCATATACATATCCCTACAACCCTAGCGTAACTGAACCTTAAGTGTGTAGACCCTACGGGTTCGGGAGACATGTAGACATGACCGAGATCGCTCTCCGGTCAATAACCAACAGCGGGATCTGGATACCCATGTTGGCTCCCACATGCTCCACGATGATCTCATCGGATGAACCACGATGTCGAGGATTTAATCAACCCCGTATGCAATTCCCTTTGTCAATCGATATGTTACTTGCCCGAGATTCGATCGTCGGTATCCCAATACCTCGTTCAATCTCGTTACCGGCAAGTCACTTTACTCATACCGTAATGCATGATCCCGTGACCAGACACTTGGTCACTTTGAGCTCATTATGATGATGCATTACCGAGTGGGCCCAGTGATATCTCTCCGTCATACGGAGTGACAAATCCCAGTCTCGATCCATGTCAACCCAACAGACACTTTCGGAGATACCTGTAATGCACCTTTATAGTCACCCAGTTACGTTGTGACGTTTGATACACCCAAAGCACTCCTACGGTATCCGGAAGTTACACGATCTCATGGTCAAAGGAAAAGATACTTGACATTAGAAAAGCTCTAGCATACGAACTACACGATCTCACGCTATGCTTAAGATTGGGTCTTGTCCATCACATCATTATCCTAATGATGTGATCCCGTTATCAATGACATCCAATGTCCATAGCCAGGAAACCATGACTATCTATTGATCAACGAGCTAGTCAACTAGAGGCTTAGTAGGGACATGTTGGTGTCTGTTATTCACACATGTATTACGATTTCCGGATAATACAATTATAGCATGAATAAAGACAATTATCATGAACAAAGAAATATAATAATAATGCTTTTATTATTGCCTCTAGGGCATATTTCCAACAGTCTCCCACTTGCACTAGAGTCAATAATCTAGTTACATTGTGATGAATCGAACAGCCATGGAATTCTGGTGTTGATCATGTTTTGCTCTAGGGAGAGGTTTAGTCAACGGATTCACTACATTCAGGTCCGTATGTACTTTACAAATCTCTATGTCTCCATCTTGAACATTTTCACGAATGGAGTTGAAGCGACGCTTGATGTGCCTTGTCTTCTTGTGAAACCTGGGCTCCTTGGCAAGTCCAATAGCTCCAGTGTTGTCACAGAAGAGCTTGATCGGCCCCGACGCATTGGGTATGACTCCTAGGTCGGTGATGAACTCCTTCACCCATATTGCTTCATGTGCTGCCTCCGAGGCTGCCATGTACTCCGCTTCACATGTAGATCCCGCCACGGCGCTCTGCTTGCAACTGCGCCAGCTTACTGCCCCACCATTCAAAATATACATGTATCCGGTTTGTGACTTAGAGTCATCCAGATCTGTGTCGAAGCTAGCGTCGACGTAACCCTTTACGACGAGCTCTTCGTCACCTCCATAAACGAGAAACATTTCCTTAGTCCTTTTCAGGTACTTCAGGATATTCTTGACCGCTGTCCAGTGTTCCTTGCCGGGATTACTTTGGTACCTTCCTACCAAACTTACGGCAAGGTTTACATCAGGTCTGGTACACAGCATGGCATACATAATAGAACCTATGGCTGAGGCATAGGGGATGACACTCATCTCTTCTATATCTTCTGCCGTGGTCGGACATTGAGCTGAGCTCAATTTCACACCTTGCAAAACAGGCAAGAACCCTTTCTTGGACTGATCCATTTTGAACTTCTTCAAAATCTTATCAAGATATGTGCTTTGTGAAAGACCTATGAGGCGTCTCGATCTATCCCTATAGATCTTGATGCCTAATATATAAGCAGCTTCTCCAAGGTCCTTCATTGAAAAACTCTTATTCAAGTAGGCCTTAATGTTGTCCAAAAGTTCTATATCATTTCCCATCAAAAGTATGTCATCTACATATAGTATGAGAAATGCTATAGAGCTCCCACTCACTTTCTTGTAAACACAGGATTCTCCATAAGTCTGTGTAAACCCAAACGCTTTGATCATCTCATCAAAATGAATGTTCCAACTCCGAGATGCTTGCACCAGCCCATAAATCGAGCGTTGGAGCTTGCACACCTTGTCAGCATTCTTAGGATCGACAAAACCTTCCGGCTGCATCATATACAATTCTTCCTTAAGGAAACCATTAAGGAATGCCGTTTTGACGTCCATTTGCCAAATTTCATAATCATAAAATGCGGCAATTGCTAACATGATTCGGACGGACTTCAGCTTCGCTACCGGTGAGAAAGTCTCATCGTAGTCAACCCCTTGAACTTGTCGATAACCCTTAGCGACAAGCCGAGCTTTATAGATGGTCACATTACCATCCGCGTCTGTCTTCTTCTTAAAGATCCATTTATTTTCTATGGCTCGCCGTTCTACGGGCAAGTCAGTCAAAGTCCATACTTCGTTTTCATACATGGATCCTATCTCGGATTTCATGGCTTCTAGCCATTTGTCGGAATCCGGGCCCGCCATCGCTTCTTCATAGTTCGAAGGTTCACTGTTGTCTAACAACATGATTTCCAAGACAGGGTTGTCGTACCACTCTGGTGCGGAACGTGTCCTTGTGGACCTTCGAATTTCAGTAGGAGCTTGATCAGAAGTATCTTGATCATCATCATTAACTTCCTCTCTAGTCGGTGCAGGCACCTCAGGAACATTTTCTTGAGTTGCGCCATTTTCCGGTTCAAGAGGTAATACTTCATCAAGCTCTACTTTCCTCCCACTTACTTCTTTCGAGAGAAACTCTTTCTCCAGAAAGGACCCATTCTTGGCAACAAAGATCTTGCCTTCGGATCTGAGGTAGAAGATATACCCAATAGTTTCTTTAGGGTATCCTATGAAGACGCATTTTTCCGATTTGGGTTCGAGCTTTTCAGGTTGAAGTTTCCTGACATAAGCATCGCATCCCCAAACTTTTAGAAACGACAGCTTAGGTTTCTTCCCAGACCATAATTCATACGGTGTCGTCTCAACGGATTTCGACGGTGCCCTATTTAAAGTGAATGCGGCAGTCTCTAAAGCATAGCCCCAAAAGGATAGTGGTAAATCGGCAAGAGACATCATAGATCGCACCATATCTAATAGAGTGCGATTACGACGTTCGGACACACCATTACGCTGAGGTGTTCCAGGCGGCGTGAGTTGTGAAACTATTCCACATTTTCTTAAGTGTGTACCAAACTCGTGACTCAAGTATTCTCCTCCACAATCTGATCGTAGAAACTTGATTTTCCTGTCACATTGATTCTCAACTTCACTCTGAAATTCCTTGAACTTTTCAAATGTCTCAGACTTGTGTTTCATTAAGTAGACATACCCATATCTACTCAAGTCATCAGTGAGGGTGAGAACATAACGATAGCCACCGCGAGCCTCAACACTCATTGGACCGCACACATCAGTATGTATGATTTCCAATAAGTTGGTTGCTCGCTCCATTGTTCCTGAGAATGGAGTCTCGTTCATTTTACCCATGAGGCATGGTTCGCACGTGTCAAATGATTCGTAATCAAGAGACTCTAAAAGTCCATTAGCATGGAGCTTCTTCATGCGTTTGACACCTATGTGACCAAGGCGGCAGTGCCACAAGTATGTGGGACTATCACTATCAATCTTACATCTTTTGGTACTTACACTATGAATATGTGTAGCATTACGCTCGAGATTCATAAAGAATAAACCATTCACCATCGGAGCATGACCATAAAACATATCTCTCATATAAATAGAACAACCATTATTCTTGGATTTAAATGAGTAGCCATCTCGAATTAAACGAGATCCTGATACAATGTTCATGCTCAAACTTGGCACAAAATAACAATTATTGAGGTTCAAAACTAATACCGTAGGTAAATGCAGAGGTAGCGTGCCGACGACGATCACATCGACCTTGGAACCATTCCCGACGCGCATCGTCACCTCGTCCTTCGCCAGTCTCCGTTTATTCCGCAGCTCCTGCTGTGTGTTACAAATATGAGCAATGGCACCGGTATCAAATACCCAGGAGTCACTACGATTACTGGTAAGGTACACATCAATTACATGTATATCAAATATACCTTTGGTTTTGCCGGCCTTCTTGTCCGCTAAGTATTTGGGGCAGTTCCGCTTCCAGTGACCACTTTCCTTGCAATAAAAGCACTCAGTCTCGGGCTTGGGTCCATTCTTTGGCTTCTTCCCGGCAGCTTGCTTGCTGGGCGCGGCAACTACCTTGCCGTCCTTCTTGAAGTTCTTTTTACCCTTGCCCTTCTTGAACTTAGTGGTTTTATTGACCATCAACACTTGATGTTCCTTCTTGACTTCTACCTCTGCTGATTTCAGCATAGCAAATACTTCAGGAATGGTCTTTTCCATCCCCTGCATATTGAAGTTCATCACAAAGCTCTTGTAGCTTGGTGGAAGCGACTGGAGGATTCTGTCAATGACCGCATCATCCGGGAGATTAACTCCCAGCTGAGTCAAGCGGTTATGTAACCCAGACATAGTGAGTATGTGCTCACTGACAGAACTATTTTCCTCCATCTTACAGCTGAAGAATTTGTCGGAGACTTCATATCTCTCGACCCGGGCATGAGCTTGGAAAACCATTTTCAGCTCTTCGAACATCTCATATGCTCCATGTCTCTCAAAACGCTTTTGGAGCCCCGGCTCTAGGCTGTAAAGTATGCTGCACTGAACGAGGGTGTAGTCATCGGAACGTGCCTGCCAAGCGTTCATAACGTCTTGTTCTGCAGGGAGAACAGGTGCGTCACCCAGCGGTGCTTGTAGGACATAATCTTTCTTGGTAGCTATAAGGATGATCCTCAGGTTCCGGACCCAGTCCGTATAGTTGCTGCCATCGTCTTTCAGCTTGGTTTTCTCTAGGAACGCGTTGAAGTTGAGGACTACGTTGGCCATTTGATCTACAAGACATATTGTAAAATATTTAGACTAAGTTCATGATAATTAAGTTCATCTAATCAAATTATAATGAACTCCTACTCAGATTTGACATCCCTTTGGTCATCTAAGTGTTACACGATCCGAGTCGACTAGGCCGTGTCCGATCATCACGTGAGACGGACTAGTCATCGTCGGTGAACATTCTCATGTTGATCGTATCTTCCATACGACTCGTGTTCGACCTTTCGGTCTCCGTGTTCCGAGGCAATGTCTGTACATGCTAGGCTCGTCAAGTTAACCCTAAGTGTTTTTGCTGTGTAAAACTGTCTTACACCCGTTGTATGTGAACGTAAGAATCTATCACACCCGATCATCACGTGGTGCTTCGAAACGACGAACTGTAGCAACGGTGCACAGTTAGGGGAGAACACTTCTTGAAATTTTGTAAGGGATCATCTTATTTACTACCGTCGTCCTAAGTAAACAAGATGCATAAAACATAATAAACATCACATGCAATTATATAAAGTAGTGACATGATATGGCCAATATCATATAGCTCCTTTGATCTTCATCTTCGGGGCTCCATGATCATCTTGTCACCGGCATGACACCATGATCTCCATCATCATGATCATCGTGTCTTCATGAAGTTGTCACGCCAACGACTACTTCTACTTCTATGACTAACGCGTTTAGTAATAAAGTAAGGTATTTTACATGGCGTTCTTCAATGACACGCAGATCATACAAAAAATAAAGACAACTCCTATGGCTGCTGCCGGTTGTCATACTCATCGACATGCAAGTCGTGATTCCTATTACAATAGCATGAACATCTCATACATGACATATAGATCATTCATCATTCATCACAACTTTGGCCATATCATATCACAAAGCACTTGCTGCAAAAACAAGTTAGACGTCCTCTAATTGTTGTTTGCAAGTTTTACGTGGCTGAAGTAGGGTTCTAGCAAGAACGTTTTCTTACCTACGTGAAACCACAACGTGATTTGTCAACTTCTATTTACCCTTCATAAGGACCCTTTTCATCGAATCCGCTTCAACTAAAGTTGGAGAGACAGACACCCACCAGCCACCTTATGCAACTTGTGCATGTTAGTCGGTGGAACCGGTCTCACGTAAGCGTACGTGTAAGGTTGGTCCGGGCCGCTTCATCCCACAATACCGCTGAAGCAAGATAAGACTAGTAGCGGCAAGAAAGTTGACAAATCTACGCCCACAACAAATTGTGTTCTACTCGTGCAAGAGAACTACGCATAGACCTAGCTCATGATGCCACTGTTGGGGAACGTTGCAGAAAACAAAAATTTTCCTACGGTTTCACCAAGATCCATCTATGAGTTCATCTAGCAACGAGTCATTAGATGCATCTACGTACCTTGTAGATCGCGAGCGGAAGCGTTCAAAGAACGGGGATGATGTAGTCGAACACGACGTGATTCGAATCACCGGAGATCCTAGCACCGAACGGACGGCACCTCCGCGTTCAACACACGTACGGAACAGCCACGTCTCCTCCTTCTTGATCCAGCAAGGGAGGGAGGAGAGGTTGAGGGAGATGGCACCAGCAGCAGCACAACGGCGTGGTGTTGATGGAGCTGCAGTACTCCGGCAGAGCTTCACTAAGCACTATGGAGGAGGAGGAGGTGTTGGAGAGGGAGAAGGAGGCAACCAAAGGCCAAAGGTATGAAGTCCCTCCTCTCCCCCACTATATATAGGAGGGCCAAGGGGGGGTGGCCGGCCCTAGGAGATCCAATCTCCTAGGGGGGCGGCGGCAAAGGGGGGTTTCCCTCCCCCCCAAGGCACCTAGGAGGTGCCTTCCCCTCCTAGGACTCTTCCCCCCTCAAACCCTAGGCGCATGGGCCTATGTGGGGCTGGTGCCCTTGGCCCATGTAGGCCAAGGCTCACCCCCTACAGCCCATGTGGCCCCCCGGGACAAGTGGACCCACCCGGTGGACCCCCGGGACCCTTCCGGTGGTCCCGGTACAATACCGATAACCCCGAAACTTGTCCCGATGCCCGAAACAGGACTTCCCATATATAAATCTTTACCTCCGGACCATTCCGGAACTCCTCGTGACGTCCGGGATCTCATCCGGGACTCCGAACAACATTCGGGTTACTGCATATACATATCCCTACAACCCTAGCGTAACCGAACCTTAAGTGTGTAGACCCTACGGGTTCGGGAGACATGTAGACATGACCGAGATCGCTCTCCGGTCAATAACCAACAGCGGGATCTGGATACCCATGTTGGCTCCCACATGCTCCACGATGATCTCATCGGATGAACCATGATGTCGAGGATTTAATCAACCCCGTATGCAATTCCCTTTGTCAATCGATATGTTACTTGCCCGAGATTCGATCGTCGGTATCCCAATACCTCGTTCAATCTCGTTACCGGCAAGTCACTTTACTCGTACCGTAATGCATGATCCCGTGACTAGACACTTGGTCACTTTGAGCTCATTATGATGATGCATTACCGAGTGGGCCCAGTGATATCTCTCCGTCATACGGAGTGACAAATCCCAGTCTCGATCCGTGTCAACCCAACAGACACTTTCGGAGATACCTGTAATGCACCTTTATAGTCACCCAGTTACGTTGTGACATTTGATACACCCAAAGCACTCCTACGGTATCCGGGAGTTACACGATCTCATGGTCAAAGGAAAAGATACTTGACATTAGAAAAGCTCTAGCAAACGAACTACACGATCTCACGATATGCTTAAGATTGGGTCTTGTCCATCACATCATTATCCTAATGATGTGATCCCGTTATCAATGACATCCAATGTCCATAGCCAGGAAACCATGACTATCTATTGATCAACGAGCTAGTCAACTAGAGGCTTACTAGGGACATGTTGGTGTCTGTTATTCACACATGTATTACGATTTCCGGATAATACAATTATAGCATGAATAAAGACAATTATCATGAACAAAGAAATATAATAATAATGCTTTTATTATTGCCTCTAGGGCATATTTCCAACACCAACAATACCGCCGAACTAAAGTATGACATGCTGGTAAGCAGTATGACTTTTATCACCCACAACTCACTTGTGTTCTACTCGTGCATATAACATCTATGCATAAACATGGCTCGGATGCCACTATTGGGGAACGTGGTAATTTCAAAAAAATCCTACGCACACGCAAGATCATGGTGATGCATAGCAACGAGAGGGGACAGTGTCGTCTACGTACCATCGTAGACCGTAAGCGGAAGCGTTATGACAACGCGGTTGATGTACTCGTACGTCTTCACGATCGACCGATCCTTAGTACCGAACGTATGGCACCTCCGCATTCAGCACACGTTCAGCTCGGTGACGTCCCGCGAACTCATGATCTAGTAGAGCTTCGGGGAAGAGATTCGTCAGCACGACAACGTGGTGATGGTGTTGATGAAGTTACCAACGCAAGGCTTCGCCTAAGCACCGCTATGATATGACCGAGGTGGATTATGGTGGAGGGGGGCACCGCACACGGCTAAGAGATCAATGATCAATTGTTGTGTCTTGGGGTGCCCCCTACCCCCGTATATAAAGGAGCTAGGGGGAGGCAGCCGGCCAAGGAGGAGGGCCCGCCAAGGGGGGAGTCTACTCCCACCGGGAGTAGGACTCCTTTCCTAGTTCAAGTAGGAGAAGGGGGAAGGGAAGGAGAGAGGAGGAAGGAAAGGGCCCCCCCCTCCTTGTCCAATTCGGACTAGAGGGGGAGGGGGCGCGGCCTTCCCTGGCCACTCCTCCTCTTCTCCAGTAAGGCCCAATAGGCCCATTACACTCCCCAGGGGGTTCCGGTAACCCCCCGGTACTCCGGTATATGTCTGAAACCTCCCGAAACACTTCCAGTGTTCGAACAGAGTCGTCCAATATATCAATCTTTATGTCTCAACCATTTCGAGACTCCTCGTCATGTCCGTGATCATATCCGGGACTCCGAACTACCTTCGGTAGATCAAAACACAAAAACTCATAATAGCGATCGTCACAGAACTTTAAGCGTGCGGACCCTACGGGTTCGAGAACTATGTAGACATGACCGAGACATGTCTCAGGTCAATAACCAATAGTGGAACCTGGATGCTCATATTGGTTCCTACATATTCTACGAAGATCTTTATCGGTCAAACCGCATAACAACATACGTTGTTCCCTTTGTCATCAGTATGTTACTTGCCCAAGATTCGATCGTTGGTATCTCAATACCTTGCTCAATCTCGTTACCGGCAAGTCTCTCTACTCATTCCGTAATGCATCATCCCCAACTAACTCATTAGTCACATTGCTTGCAAGGCTTATATTGATGTGCATTACCAAGAGGGCCCAGAGATACCTCTCCGAGAATCAGAGTGACAAATCCTAATCTCGATCTATGCCAACTCTACGAACACCAACGGAGACACCTGTAGAGCACCTTTATAATCACCCAAATACGTTGTGACGTTTGGTAGCACACAAAGTGTTCCTCCGGTATTCGGGAGTTGCATAATCTCATAGTCATAGGAACATGTATAAGTCATGGAGAAAGCAATAACAGTAAACTAAACAATCAAGTGCTAAGCTAACGAAATGGGTCAAGTCAATCACATCATTCTCCTAATGATGTGACCCCGTTAATCAAATGACAACTCATGTCCATGGCTAGGAAACTCAACCATCTTTGATCAACGAGCTAGTCAAGTAGAGGCATACTAGTGACACTATGTTTGTCTATGTATTCTCACATGTATTATGTTTCCGGTTAATACAATTCTAGCATGAATAATAAACATTTATCATGATATGAGGAAATAAATAATAACTTTATTATTGCCTCTAGGGCATATTTCCTTCAGGTGCCACAACACTTCTGCTTCCGTTGACAATGTCATATTCAATCTCAGTGACGATGTCTTGATCAAGGTCAATCGCTAATCGATCACCATTATTTTCTTGGCTAGAGGGTTTCTACATGAATATTGAAGCGTATGCATGGTGATGATTAACATATACACCACGTACTGCCAATTATGTTATGCTAACTATTGAGATGCTTTGTTCCTTTCTATTCCTACCATCCTGTAACTTCCAGACATTCAGCTTGGAGATATTGTACTATGTATACTGAAATTGGCGTATCTAATGAAATTCTATTTGATGATGGAGATTAAAGACATATGTAAATTAAGTTCCCGATTTAATGATTGGTGATTATCAAGGTCCTTGGTTCCTTTTATTCTAGCCGATTGCCGTTATTGTCTTAGCTATATGGTTAGTTCCTACATCATTGGACATATACAACACATGCTGCCATTTCTGTTATGCTAACTCTTGAAATGCGCTGCTCCCTTTTATTTCTGGCATGTTGTTAACTTCCAAACATTTAGTTTGGAGGTACTGTGCTAATTTGCATATATACTAATTAAATTATGTCCAATGCTGGAGATAAAAACATATGGCGATGATTTCAACGGTAGCACATGTTGCTGTTTTTTGTCATGCAAACTGTTTAATGTTCTGTCTTTTCAGTTACATAGATTCATTATTCATGCCTCAGGCCATCTACGTACTGGAATAGGCAACAAATGGAGGAGGGTAGACTATAGACATTTTCACCGTGTTGTTTCTTTCACGGAAACCATTTTATTATGTACATGGTTGTTTAATATCTTTATATTACTATTTGATGTTTCGCTTTAACCAGAAACTTGTGCTAGGTGCTTCCCACAGACATTTTTTCTATTTAAAAAATTGGTCAGGGGACGAATGAAGTAACAAAGATTATGTTGGTCCATAGAGCCCTACTACATTCCTTTCCTGGCGAGTCTACTTGTTGCACGTCAGGTAGCATGCATAATACTTTTTCTTTGGCATCCACATTAATTAAACTTTTGCCCAGTTTCCATGCTGAAATATATTGAAACATACACTACTAAGGAAAAGCCTATACACAGAATCTTACCAGCAGCGCTCTTCAAAATACCACGCTACTGCTATTTAGCAGCAGCGCGTGTCGCCAAAACGCGTTGCTGACAGGAAAATAGCAGTAGCGCGTCCACCGCATACAGCGCTACTGCTATAGTTGCCATGACCTCGCCCCCCCGCTAGTTATAGCAGTAGCGCACTTTACTAAACAGCGCTACTGCTATTCAGGTTAGCTGTAGCGCATTTTGGCAAACGCGCTACAACTATCCCTACCTTATCCCCACGCGCACGACTGGCCCTCTCACTCACACTCTCACTCTCGCCCACGTAACCGTCGTCGTGCGTCGCCGCCGCCGCCGCCTTCGTCCGTCCGCCGCCGAGGTACTCCCCTCCTTCCGTCCCTCCTCCATCCTCCTCGCACATCCTCCCTCCGCCTGCGGCCACCCCTCCCTCCTCCGCCGCCGCCCTCCTCCCTCCGCCTGCAGCCGCCCCTCCTCCCTCCTTCGCCGGCAGCCCTCCTCCCACCGCCCTCGACCTCGCCGCCCCTAGCTACCTCTCCGTCGCCCCCCACCCCCTGCCACTAGTTAGTACTAGATTTAGTAGTAGTAGATGTTAAATTAGGGTTAGCTAGTACTAGATGTTACTTAGTTAGTACTAAATTTTTAGTAGTAGTAGTAGTGGTAGTTGAACTACTTTAGTTGTAGTTGAACTAGTTTAGTAAGTAAATTAATAAACTAGTTGAACTAGTTGAATTAATAGAACTAATCTATTTTAGTAAGATAATTAATATAAATAGTTGAACTACTTTATTTTTAGAAAGAACTAGTTTTTTTCTATTTATAGTAAGTTTATATTTAGTAAGAACTAGTTGAATTAATAAAACTAGTTGAACATGTCATATTTGTTGTTATTTTTTAGTTTAAGCGATTATTCGGGATGTATTAGTGATAACTTATATGGTTTCAGGTGACCTCCGTCGTCCCCGTTACCGACCCCCTCCGACATCCGCGCCGTCGTCCCAGTCACCGACCCCCTCCGACATCGAGGTGAGACCAGCCAAATATCCTTGTATATATTGTGTTATTGCTCAAATAGGATATGTGGTTGCCCAAGTGGCCGTTCATGTTCAGTTTACATCTCCGAGTGGCCTATGTTTTGCTGGAGTGTTGATTAATTTCTGTTCCGGCAAATTTCAGGCGCTCGATATGTCCTTTTTTAGCAAAGGTCATGCCAGATTTTGTCGTGAATTCTGGCATGACTTGTGCTAGATTATGTACAAGTTTAATCTTTGAATTATGATTGTAGGAAATGTCGTACTCGGACGACGACGGTCTCCCGAGGGAGTGTAGGTGGTGCCACGACGATCGAGGTATGTGCAACAGGTTCGTTCAGCTGGACGAAGATCGGCGCTTCAGCATTAAGCTCGAGGAGACCTTCGATTGTGAAACGGTACGCAACAACAACAAGTGTTTTTTTCATAATTAAGCATGACTTCAACTATTTCAATGTCTAATTTTCATATTTTACAATTCGACTAGCTTATCCCATGCCATGCAAGACGCTATGTCTTGGAGAGGATGGGTTTTGAAGACCATGAAAATTTAGAAACAAATAAAATACACCTAAGGACCCATCATGATATGGATTTTGAAGTAAATCTGTGCAATGGTCAGAGCGTAACCCATTTTGGTTGCCAAAATTGGGAAGCACTTTGCAAAATGTATGGTTTTTATGAGGGTATGGTTGTCACCATGGATCTTGGTGGTCCTGACAGCGAGGAAGACAATATGGACATTTGGGTCCTTGTTGATACGCTTCCGATTGTACCGCTATTTCTCAAACATAGTTATTAACTATTTATATTGTTTATTTCAAAATAGTTGATAGCTTATTTCCATTGACAGCTTATTTTGATTCTTCAAAGACTGTGCGGAAGATGGTAGATAAAACCCACTACACCGATGGCACCGAATTAACGTATAAGGAGAAAAATCATCTGATCGCATTTTGTACTCTTCTTGAGAATTACAGTGACTATTATCGAACTCCTCCAAATTATGGTGAATACGTGCCACTAGTGCATGTGTTGAACCACGATAACTTCTCTGGAGATACCCTGGTAAGATTTTTGTACTATTACGACATCCGTGCATCTTTTGCGTACTTCTAAAACTAGTACATCATTGCTAACTACGAAGTTATTGTTATGTTTTTCAGCAGAAACTCCCGATGGATTGTGTGCCTCATCTGATGTCTCTGCATGGTCGCCTCTCAGTTCTGAACATACTGCCAGGTAAATCTACGGAGCTCACCTGTGCATATCGGATTTCTAAAACCCGTGAACACATGATCATCAAAGAATGGAAGAAATGTATGGACATTCGCAAGGAGGTTCTTGGAAGTAACATTCAGCGAAAGGCAAGAATTGGAGACTGGCTAATCTCCATTCTCCATAATGGAGAGTCAGGGGCTATCTTGTTTTTTGCTATTTTACCTTAGAAAATGTAGTAGGTCTTAATCGAATGTAATAGGTCCTGTCGGTGTCAAAACCGGCGGATCTCGGGTAGGGGGTCCCGAACTGTGCGTCTAGGCGGATGGTAACAGGAGACGAGGGACACGATGTTTTACCCAGGTTCGGGCCCTCTCGATGGAGGTAAAACCCTACGTCCTGCTTGATTAATATTGATGGTATGGGTAGTACAAGAGTGGATCTACCATGAGATCAAGGAGGCTAAACCCTAAAGCTAGCCTATGGTATGATTGTTGTAATGTATGTTGTCCTACGAACTAAAGCCCTCCGGTTTATATAGACACTGGAGGAGGCTAGGGTTACACAGAGTCGGTTACAATGGTAGGAGATCTACATATCCGTATTGCCAAGCTTGCCTTCCACGCCAAGGAAAGTCCCATCCGGACATGGGACGGAGTCTTCAATCTTGTATCTTCGAAGTCTTGGAGCCCGGTGGACGATGATAGTCCGGCTGTCCGGACACCCCCTAGTCCAGGACTCCCTCGGTAGCCCCCGAACCAGGCTTCAATGACGATAAGTCCAGCGTGTATATAGTCTTCGGCGTTGCAAGGCGGGTTCTCCCTTCAAGTTCCATGTACCTGCCGAACAGTGTCCGGCTTTATCATAAATACTGTGTTTCTCAGCTTTTACGCCCAATAATGGCCTTTTTCCACGCGTCGCACGAATGCGAAAAGCCAGGGTGTCTTTTTATGTTTCACCCCCTAGTCGTGCGAGTCGTTCGCCTACAAAAGAGGCAAAAATCCAGATCCAAACCACACCATCTTCCTCCCGCGAATAGTTCATCGGAGCGCCCTTGACCTAAAAATCCATTCCATCATGGACCGTCAACGCGGCTCCTCTTCTCGCGCTCCCAGCCCACCGCCAGGGGATTGGAGGAGGTGCTCTGTTTCGCACAACGAGCTAGCGAAGCTCCAAGCGGGGGGATATCTCCCTCCGGCCTTCATCGTCCCAGTCCGAGCCGGACTGGTCACTTATCAAGGTGGGAGGCAAGCGGAGGCTACCCCAAGCCCCAATAAAGGGGAGCGAGTATGCTTCGTCCCTTATCTGATAAGGGGACTCGGATTCCCAATACATCCGTTCCTCCGCGGGCTCCTGGAGTTCTACGGACTCCAGCTCCACCACCTCACACCTGCCTCTGTCCTGCATATCGCGGGCTACGTAGCTCTTTGCGAGTTGTTCCTGGGCATTGAGCCCCATTTTGCATTGTGGAAGAGGCTGTTCTGCCTCGTACCCCGTTCTCACGAGGGGTCCATATATCAAGTGGGCGGCACCGAAATATGGCGCATTGCCGGGACCGGATACCCATCCGGTACTCCCAAGAAGGTGTCTGAAGATTGGCCTTCAGAGTGGTTTTACATAGGAGACGCTCCGCTGCCGGACCCAGTCCGGATTGGCCTCTCGGAGTTTAGTGCTGCTCCTCTAAAGAAACGCCTCAGCTGGCGCCCACGGAGCCCCGATTGGAGGAAGCCAAGAGCGTCCATTACTTGATGGGCCGAATAAGATTAATGGCCCATTCTGGTTTGACCATGATTGGAGTCATGGCGACATGCATCATGCGAGGGGTACAGCCATTGCAATACAGAGGCCACCCCATGTGGGATTTCAACAAGGAGGACGATGCCACCCGTCATGGCCGCAAAGGGCCGGATTCGACCGAGGATCTGGTGGAGATCCTTTCTAGCCTGTACAAGGGGGAAAATGAGGACTTCCTTCGAACGAACCCTTTGAATGGGTTTTCCATGAACAACCCTAGAGGATGGGTAAGCGAACACCTTTAAGGGCTCAACCCATGCTTTTGAAGTTTAAGCTTCTTACATTATGTCTTCGGCGCAGGATCTACGCCAGACTGTGGAGGTAAGTCTTGCTCCGCAACCCGAGGATCCAGAAAGATCCCTGGATCCGGCCTCCGAAGAGGATCCGGACATCAAGGTGGAGCTGATCGACGGGGTATTTCACCAGCTCAGCATGGATAATGCTTTGGTTGCCATTACGGCGGACTACCCCGGACTGTATCCAGCTTCCCAGGTGACAGTGACCGAGGTCCGGACACCATTATCTCTTCCTTGCCCATTTCTAACCTTCGTGAACGATGGTATTTTACAGGAAGCGCCTTCACGGCGGGAAGCCGAGCCCGCGGCGGCTGACCAACAGAGGTCAGTCCGGACCAGCAGGCGGAAAAGGAGCGCGGTGCGGACGGAAACGTCGCCGCAAAGGTATAGCTCATATTTGAATTTTCAGAGCAACGTTCCTAGGAAGCGTCTGAGTGCTCATGATCTTTATAGGAGAAAAAGCGCTCGCTGGACTGCGGGCGCGGAAGTTGCTGATCCAACCTACATCGGCCAGGCTCCAGCGCCCGGCCTGGAGGGGGAGGCAAGCGCAAGACGCGGGCCAGATCCTTCTCCAACGGAGGACACCGACAGACTGTCCGCCACCAAGTCTGAGGTGGAGAGCACCATGAACCATAGGCGCCGCCGGATAGTGTTTCGTGAAGCGTGCTTCTCCCCTGAGGCATTGGACGCCTTTAATGCAGGGGATGCGCACCTCCGTGCTGCTCAAGATGGTTTTACCAGAGCCACGGAGCAGTATGTGAAAGACATACGGGTAAGGGAATTTTGATGGTTATATATACCAGTAGCCCCCGAGACTTGAAGCAGTTATGTTAACAAATTTAAGGATCAATTAAAACGCAGGCTCTTACCGAGAAGAATGCCGAGTTGTCTCAGGAGCTGCAAGAATGCAAGGCCCAACTTGAGGCCGCACTTGCTACCGCAGGAGGAGACGCAGAGACCCCTCCTAGTAACACATTTTTATTAATAAATATAAGCACTCTGCGGCGTGCGCGCAAGTCTAATAATGACTGTGCAGGTACCGCCGGACAAGATCCGGACAGGCAAGGATTACTGCGCCAGTGAAGGCTGGCGAGAGTGTGCTGAGTAGGGTGCAGCAAGAAAGGAACAAACTCCAGGATGCCAACGCCAAGCTCGGAGAAGAGCTGAAAGGCGCTCGCGCCGGGCTGTCCGGCTCCGTTAAGGAGAATGAGCGGCTTCGTCGCGGCATTTATAGTAAGTGCTTGAGCGGACTCCTTTGAAAAGAAGAGTTCGGCGAGGAAATATATTGACATGATATGTCTTGTAGGTATACTCACAGGTCGCCCTGCAGAGGAGATGCCCATATCAACGGGTGATCAACTTCCCGAACTATTGCAACTGCTCGAACGAGTTCGGCAGGCAATGAGCGGCGTCGTCCAGGCTTTATGGCCAGCCCTCTCCCTACCCGAGGGCCTTGGGGAGCTTGCGGAGAAGCTTCGGGGAGTGCGGCAGCGCTTCCGTTTATGGAAGATTTCAGCTTGCCGTCAAGGTGCCAGGGAGGCTTGGGCCATGGTGAAGACGCGTTACAAGAAGGCGGATCCCAACCACATGGCCGAAGTTGGACCGGTGGGGCCCGATGGGAAGGAGATCCCTGTGAGTTTAGTATACAGCCAAGTAGAGTTGGCTGCTAAATTTTCCCAACGGGACTGTAAATTAGACAGCCTGTTAGACGGGATTGAGGAGGAATACAATCAGTAAATTTGACAATGTATGTTTTCCTGTAAAGTGACATGTGAAATGCCTTCTAGCCGGATTGTAGATCGTTTGTCTTTGCCGACCTTTTCGCTTCAACCTCGGGACCCTAGAGTCCGGAGTGTGTCCGAATACCTCTTTGGTTAAGAAACAACCATGGTATGCATGGAGACCAGGCGTAGGGGTCATTAGTGCTTTATCAGACAAGTGCCCAACTAGTTATGTTATATTACATGGTTAGTAAGAAACATCTTCCAGGGAGAATAGTTCCGTTAAGGGTTCCTTTCCCTGGGAGGCATGCCCTAAAGTGCATGTCCGGACTGCAAAGAAAGCAGAAAAACATCTGGGGGCGGATAAATAAATAGGTAAAAAGTCATCTTTTAAGTCACCGACCGAATATTCCCTTAAGAACGCTAGCTTTCGGCTTCACCCAGTCTGAGGTACACATCCGGCTGACCCGGCAGTAACAATCGCGGAGGTGCTCCCTTTACCTCCTAGCCGAACAATCGGGAACGTAGGGGTAAGCACAGGAGCCAGGCAACCCAGCTTGGCCAAAACTTAAGTCATATCGATGCATATAATGGTGAGTAAAAGGTACATGTGGAAGCTTGACACATGTGCTGGGTATGAAACCCTTATAATTGAGCTTCTGTAAAAGAAGCCCCCAGGAATAATGAGTGCGGATGGCACATCACGTGTATGCGAAAAATACGAAAATAGGCCCATAAGGACTTGTGAATAAAAAGGTATGAAAAGAGAAACAAAAGACAACCGAAGTGTAAAAGTTTGGACGGGGGAAGGGGACGAACTCTTAGTCCGGCGCTAGGCATAGAATCGTCGGAGGCGGGCTGCGTTCCATGGGTTCGGCTCGAGCCGGTTATCCGACGCATTTCGTAGACGGTATGCTCCGCCGGTCAGGACTTGATCGATAATGAAGGGACCCTCCCATTTGGGCTTGAGCTTGTCCTTTTTCTTGTCCGGCAGGCGTAGAACTAGTTCACCAACGTTGTAAGTCTTGGCCCGTCCTTCTCTGCTTTGATATCTTCGGGCCTGCTGCTGATAGAATGCGGAACGAGCCTTGGCGACGTCACGTTCTTCCTCCAGTCTGTCCAAGCTGTCCTGTCGATCAAGCTCGGCCTCTCTTTCCTTGTACATGCGCACTCGAGGTGAGTCATGAATAATGTCGCAGGGCAAGACTGCCTCTGCACCGTATACCATAAAAAATGGTGTGAATCCGGTAGTGCGGTTAGGCGTTGTCTACAGCCCCCAGAGTACGGAGTCGAGCTCCTCGACCCAATGCAAGTCAGATTTAGTAAGTGACCGCACTAGTCTGGGTTTAATGCCTCTCATTATGAGACCATTTGCTCGTTCCACTTGACCGTTTGTTTGAGGGTGATAGACTGAAGCGTAGTCGAGCTTGATGCCCATATTCTTGCACGATGACTTAACCTCGTCGGCTGTGAAGTTCGTGCCGTTGTCAGTGATGATGCTGTGGGGGACTCCGTAACGGTGTACTACCCCGGATATAAAGTCTATCACTGGTCCGGACTCTGCCGTCTTGACCGGTTTGGCCTCTATCCATTTGGTGAATTTATCCACCATGACCAATAGGTATCTTTGCTTGTGGGTTCCCCCTTTAAGGGGTCCAACCATATCAAGCCCCCAGACCACGAACGGCCAGGTAATGGGTATAGTTTTGAGGGCGGTGGGCGGCACGTGGCTCTGATTAGCAAAGAGCTGACAACCAACGCATTTCTGGACTAAGTCCTGGGCATCTGCCCGGGCCGTCGGCCAATAAAATCCTGTACGGAATGCCTTTCCTACAAGGGCCCGGGCTGCTGCGTGGTGTCCGCCTAGTCCGGCATGAATTTCAGCCAGGAGGTTTCACCCTTGCTCTTCGGAGATACACCTTTGAAGGA
Organism: Triticum dicoccoides; assembly: GCF_002162155.2. Classification (NCBI taxonomy): domain Eukaryota; kingdom Viridiplantae; phylum Streptophyta; class Magnoliopsida; order Poales; family Poaceae; genus Triticum; species Triticum dicoccoides. The sequence continues at coordinate 630,097,062 of NC_041383.1, forward strand.
CTCCGGTTGTACTTCTCTTATAAAGTTCTCCCTCATGGACCTTGTAGGCTTTCGATCGCCGGACTATGCAGCGGGCCTCGTTTTGGTCTTCGGGAAGTTCCTGCCTAAGCAAGTAGGCTAGGAATGGTTCTGTCCACGGGGCGATTACTGCCATTATGACGTGGGCTGAAGGTGTTATGTCATCGGCTGGATCGCCGATTGGCGCGGTTTTTTCCGGTTTGTCACTTCCGGGCTCCTCTTCCCATAGTACGGATGGCTTGAAGAGCCGTTCCAGGAAGATATTTGGAGGGATAGCATCACGTTTGGCACCGATGCGTGCCAGTACGTCGGCCGCTTGGTTATTATCTCGGGCTATGTGATGGAATTCGAGTCCTTCAAACCGGGCTGACATTTTTAGGACAGCGTTGCGATATGCTGCCATTTTTGGATCCTTGGCGTCAAAGTCTCTGTTTATTTGGAATATTGCAAGGTTTGAATCCCCACGCACCTCTAGGCGTTGAATGCCCATGGAGACCATGTAACAGGGCCTCATATTCGGCTGCGTTGTTGGAGTCCGTGTACATTATTTGAAGTACATACTGGACTATGTCTCCGGTTGGGGACGTCAATACGACGCCAGCCCCCAGTCCGGCCAACATTTTAGAGCCGTCGAAATGCATAGTCCAACTGGAGTATGTGCCGTACTCTTTAGGGAGTTCGGCTTCGGTCCATTCGGCGACAAAGTCCGCCAAAACTTGTGACTTTATAGCTCGCCGAGGTTTGTAAGTTATATCGAATGGTAAGAGCTCAATGGCCCATTTTGCAATCCTGCCCGTTGCGTCGCGGTTATTTATAATGTCATTGAGTGGTACTTCAGAGGCCACTGTTATCGAACACTCTTGAAAGTAGTGCCGGAGCTTCCGGGACGCCATGAACACCGCATATGCTATCTTCTGATAGTGCGGGTAACGGGACTTGCAGGGGGTTAACACAGTGGATACATAATACACTGGTTTTTGAAGAGGGAATTTGTGCCCTTCTGTCTCTCATTCGACGACGAGGACCGCGCTTACAACTTGATGCGTTGCTGCGATGTATAACAACATTGGTTCGCCCAGATTAGGCGCAGCCAGGACCAGATTTGTTGCCAATATGGCCTTTATTTCTTCGAGTCCGGCAGTGGCAGCGTCCGTCCACTCTAAGTGTTCGGTGCGCCTGAGGAGGCGATAGAGGGGCAACGCTTTTTCTCCTAGACGGGAGATAAAGCGGCTTAGAGCTGCCACGCATCCTGTTAGTTTTTGTACTTGTTTGAGGTCTTTTGGAATGTCCAACTGTGACAGGGCTCGGATTTTGCCTGGGTTTGCTTCGATTCCTCTACCGGATACAATGAAGCCCACCAGCTTTCCGGCTAGTACGCCGAAAATGCATTTTTCCGGGTTCAGCTTGATGTCATATGCTCTGAGGTTGTCGAACGTGAGCCTCAAATCGTCTACTAGAGTTTCGACGTGTTTTGTTTTGACGACTACGTCATCTACATATGCCTCGACTGTTTTGCCGATCTGGGTGGCTAGGCATGTTTGAATCATGCGCTGATATGTTGCCCCGGAGTTTTTAAGTCCGAAGGGCATCGTGTTGAAGCAGAATGGTCCGTAAGGAGTGATGAATGCCGTTGCGGCTTGGTCTGTTTCTGCCATCTTGATTTGATGGTAGCCAGAGTATGCGTCGAGGAAGCACAATAAATCGTGCCCTGCGGTAGCATCGATAATTTGCACGATCGATGGCGTTTAATATTCCCTTATCCGTGCAATTATTGCAGAAGAGTGAGATTGTGTTTTCCTCTTGGCAGTCCTTTATCCTGTCCATAACCAGGAGGAATCTAGCCCAGTAGTGATGTACTGTTTCTGCGGGCTCTTGCCGTATTAGAGATAGATCGCATATGTCTGGGCGGGTGGGTGGACTAAAATCCGGATCCTTGCCCATCTTGGGGCTTAAAGGCCAAGGAGTTTCCGAATTCGGAAGCTTGGGTTGCTGGACACGATCCAGCGAGTCCGGAGCGATGCATGGTTTTAAGTTCAATGCTCGATTGAAGTCCGTCCCTCCGCAGAAATCCGGCATGGAGGGTTCGGGAATCCGGATGTGACTAGTTTTCAATATAGGCGAAGAGTTGTCGTATTGCTCCTCCACCACTGCTATGTGGTGGGTGGCCTGGGGAGAGTTAATCTCTCTCAGATCGGTTTTAAGCCCAATCTGATTGTAGTCTATAGCGATTCCTAGGGCGGCGATGCGATCCAAGAGCTCGTTAACAGACGAGAGCTTTATTGGATCCAACTGTTCGGCAGCTTTCGAGCTGACGTGGAGATTGCTTCTGACGACTTGAGAGGTCATTGTCGAAGCGGCGGCCGGACAGGCGGTCATAAGAAAACCACCTAGCCGGATAGTTTGGCCGGCGGCCAAGGCCCCTTCGGCGAAAACACCGTCTTTGAAGACGGGTGGAGGCATCCTCCCTATTGGTGACGACACAGAGGAACTCTCAATGAAAGCACCAATGTCGGTGTCAAAACCGGCGGATCTCGGGTAGGGGGTCCCGAACTGTGCGTCTAGGCGGATGGTAACAGGAGACGAGGGACATGATGTTTTACCCAGGTTCGGGCCCTCTCGATGGAGGTAAAACCCTACGTCCTGCTTGATTAATATTGATGATATGGGTAGTACAAGAGTGGATCTACCACGAGATCAAGGAGGCTAAACCCTAAAGCTAGCCTATGGTATGATTGTTGTAATGTATGTTGTCCTACGGACTAAAGCCCTCCGATTTATATAGACACCGGAGGAGGCTAGGGTTACACAGAGTCGGTTACAATGGTAGGAGATCTACATATCCGTATTGCCAAGCTTGCCTTCCACACCAAGGAAAGTCCCATCCGGACACGGGACGGAGTCTTCAATCTTGTATCTTCGTAGTCTTGGAGCCCGGCGGACGATGATAGTCCGACTGTCCGGACACCCCCTAGTCCAGGACTCCCTCAGGTCCTATGAGGTACAATATGTTTATTATGTGGTAATGTGTTAGAGTTGATAATGATGATCTTGAGGAGGTGTTATGTCATGTCAATGATAAAAATGATGATCTTGAGGAGGTGTTATATGACAATGATGTATTATGATGCTAAGTTGTTAATGATATGATGATGATGATATTATTATATCATTGGGTGAAAGAACCGCGATTAGTTTCAAGTGGATGGACATCCACTTGAAACTAGTCCACGGTTCTTTCACCCCATGATGTAATAACTCATTATGATGTAAAAACAATCTCTAAATTCCTGTTGTATGAAAACTTGTGTAAAGGTGTATGAATACAACATGAAAAAGAAAAGAAATAAAATACTAAATAATAGTAGTAGCGCGGGTGAGGAGAAGCGCTACTACTAATTACCAGTAGCGATGTTCTGAAGAAGCGCTGCTACTAAGTCAATTTAGCAGTAGCGTGGGTCAAGACGCGCTATTGCTAAGCATTAGCTGTAGCGCCTTATCAGTAGCACTCCTGCCCGCGCTACTGATAGGCCCAAAACCCGCGCTGCTGCTAGGCTTTTCCCTAGTAGTGATATCCCTTATTGTCTATTGTTCTGCTAAGTGAGCCAATTGTCTTTCGTTGGCTAATTTTGTCTTTTTTCATTCAAGGCTAAAAAGGGAATATTGTCGCTCGCTGTCTACCCACTTCGACCAGGTTCATATGACATGGCACATGAGCAGTTAGGCAATGAGATGCGAGTGAAACTATGAGATGACCGAGTGTAACATCCCAAATTTTCAATTTGGAATGTTATACACTAGATCATCATTGCGTGTCATATTTTATTGCATTTTGGCTTGATCCTAAAAATCCTACGCGATTAAGGACCGACGGAGAGAGTTGGGGATTTCATTACTTTCATAATTGAGTTTCCTCAAATTTTGAAAAGAGGATCATTTGATTTTCATTATTTTCTCTTCGAATATTTCTTGTATAAAAATAGAAGAGAGGGGATAAAATGACTTTCCTAAAATAAAGAAATATTGGAGATTTAACATTAAAATCAAATAAGAATTTTATTCGGAGTTTTATCGCTATTTTATTTGAATTAGGAAAAAATATGCATTTTTCAAAGTTGCATTAGAGGCCCAAATAAATGTTCACTTTGTCCGCTATATTTTTAGAGGACGGGAAAAATTTATTTCAGGATTTTTGGAGTCCGTTTAGTATTTCTTTTATTTGTTTTCTACGCGGAATTATTTAAAAAGACGAAACCGACTTAATGGGCCGTGGGCAACCCGGACTCCCGTCGCCTCAGACTTTAAAAGTCGCCCCACCGAGCCCACCAGCCCACCGCCGCCATCCAAACCCTAACCATAGCCCAAACCGCCGCCGCCGACGCCGCCGCGCCACCTCCCGCCGCCATCCCCGCCGCCGCCGGACCCCGCCGCCACCACCCGCCGCCCCGCCGACCCCGCCGCCGGAGCTGACCACCGCCGCCGTTGTCCCGATCTACGGGGTAGCCGTCGGTTTATTAATAAAAGCCGTTCGGTTTTCTTTTTAAGAACGCGCAGTTATTTTTATTATTAGATCGTTTTTCAGTTTAGTTATTTAGCAAACGCCCATTCGTTCGTTCGCTTTAACGAACGATTTTCATCATTTAGTCGCAGATAGCAAACGTTCATTCGTTAGCCTGTTCGTCAGTTTTCTTTTTCCAGGGTTTTTTCCGCGATTATTTTCGATCACGATTTTTGCCCTAATTTTCGTTTTAGTTTATCTTTTTGCTCGTTTATCAGAATCAGGCGATTCAAACGCCTAGAGTTTCGTCTTGAAGCCCTCTTTCTGTTTAACCAACTTAAACAAGTTTTTGCTACTGTAAAACTTGACTTAAGTCCAAATTAGTAAACGGAGCTTGTTTCTTTCGCAGTTTGAGTTTCGTTGCTTCGTTTGATTTGATTCTTTTTGCAAACCGGAGTTCTTAAGTTGAACTTTCTGGTTAGATCTCTTATTTGAGTTTTACCCGTGCTTCTAGTTGATTGCTTATTGTGTGCTTGTTTGTTTGTTGGCGATAGAATACCCAGAGTGTGAAGCGTGCTACTACGAGTCTCTAGGTTTCACGGATCATCAGCAAGGCAAGTAACACTTTGATCATACCTCTTTACTACCCAATTTTATTGCATTAGATCAATCCTCAAACAATTTCATGGTTAGGGTCTTATTAATATGTGGGTTTTGGGAAGTAGATGAGGTAGTACCTATTGTCCTTCTTATTATCAAACCTTGGGAGTTACTTCTACGTTGCTTATATTGCTATGCTATGCTTGTAGACATGGATTGGGTGAGTATATCCATGACAGATGTGAGTATTATTATTTAATGGTTCACTTAAGGTGGCTACTTTAATACACATCTGGGTGGATTGAGGCGCCTGGGGAACCCAGTGTTGCCTGTTTTTTTGGAAATCCCGGGGTACCGTGTGATTCTCCTATGGATCGCCACCCAGGCTCAAAGGGATCATAAGATTATTCATGCTAGAAACTTCCGTGTGCAGCCACAAGCTATTATGGGCTCTAGCATAGTTGAGTAAGTTGCAAGACCTTTTTCAGTGGTGGGCTAGCAGATGTAGGGTAAAGTAGGTGTAACTGTCCACCAGGAGTAAAGAGTTATTGTTTCAGAAAGACTGTGTCTCGTTTCTCCGACCATGGATGTATTCGAGTCTGGTGGGGAAAAGTGCGCAAACCTCTGCAGAGTGTATAAACTAATCATGGTTAGCCGTGTCCCCGGTTATGGACGTTTTGAGTATCTAGTTCTTGGATTATCATGTGGATCTCATCACTCTTAATATAATTTGATTGGGTTTAATGATGATGCTTAATTGGGATTGAGTTGGGTGAACCTTCTCAATGTTTAACAACCACCATGGTAGTTAAATAAAATGTATTCCTTTGTTGTAGGGAAATATTGGCTTTATGCAAAATTGTAACCATTGAGCTTCCACCAGCCATATATGCATGTAGTGATAGCATTATTTTGTTCATTACTCTCTTCTGTTACATTGCCAGCATATTCCATGTGCCGACCCATTTCGGGCCGCAACGTTCATATTGCAGACTTTTCAGACGACGAGTAAGGTGCCTTAGGTCGTGATCTTTCACTCAGTGATGCCGTTGGAGTTGATGGTTCACTTTATCTTCCAAGCCTTCCGATGTTATCATTTTAGATGGCCTTAAGCCATATTTATTGTAATAAGTTCTCTTTTGAGACATTCAATGTAATAAGTGTGTGATTGCTACTCTGTTATAAATCCTTCAAGTACTATGTGTGTCAGCATTACCGATCCAAGGATGACGCTGATGCACAGAGATCAAAATGTTTGAGGTCTGGTCGCTACAAGATGGTATCAGAGTACACGCTGACTGTAGGACAAGACCGCTAAGCTAAAGCCCTAGATCACAACTCTCTTCTCATTTCTGACTCCTCTCCCTTTTCTACTCTTTAGGATGGCGGATGCAACGAACACGTTCGCACAACCGGATGAAGATACACCTTTTGGACGCCACTTGAAGAAAGTCACTAGATACCTGAACATCGGAATACCAAGTTTCACTGGGACCTACATTGCCACTTTACCGGAAGAGGAGCATTGGATGATTCGAGTTCAAGTTCCAGGAAGGACATTCATGCCAGTCACTGAGCCCATAGAGTTTTCCTTTGATGCACCAACCTGGAGTCTAGGAAAGAGCATGGCAGCCCACATCACCATGGGATGCATTGGAGAAGTTTACCACCAGGATCTCAAGGATACTATCTACTAGATTTGTGGGGGCCGAGATGAGCAATGGGTGATGATCAGCACCAGGAAGGATAGATCCATTGCAGCTTTCATCCAGGAGTTAAACCAGCACATTCGTCGCCAGGAGAACCAGATGTGCGCAGGCATGATAGATATAAAGAAGGCAATGACCAGGATCATGGAGCTGGAGGAAGAACTCAAGTCTACACGCGATGGATATGAGGAGGAAATGACGATACTCATGGCGAAGAATGACGATCTGAAGAAGCTAGGAATATTCATGGGAGACCCCATGCCAGGGGGAGATGACGATGATTCCACTTGCCCGGAGAACTACATCATCATCAACGACACCGACTCGGACCCTGACGATAGCGATGATGACTTTGTTGATGAAGCTGGAGCAGATATCATGGAGTCTTCCACTGCTCAATGTTTCTAGTCGACCACCATAACAGTAGTAGTATTCCCCCATGTATATAGTATAGTCCGAGCACTTTTGTAACGATAGTTAGACCGTTGTATGCCCTTGTTTGAATTGATTGAAGTGATATTGATTGTGTTTGTCTCATGTGCATATGGGTAGTGTTTCCCTCTAGACCGCATTCTATTCTGTTTCCTCATCTATTCTAAACCCATTAGATGCCTCCGAGACGTGACAATGGATTTGTTTTCCCACGGAGCTCACTCAGTTGATCCAACAGCATAATGCATTGATGCAGATACTAGTCCAGAATTAGAATCAGGGGAACAACAACAACAACAACCCACCACCACCACCACCACCTGTTGATCACTTAGCCCGTTTCTTGAGGCTGAATCCGCCGGTGTTCTCCAGTAGCATTGAGCCGATAGTTGCAGATGATTGGCTCTACAAGATTGGAAGGGAGTTGACCACTGCAGGATGCACAGATGCGGAGAGAGTGCATTTTGCCGCACACCAGCTTGATGGACCCGCAGCATCATGGTGGGAGAATTTCACAGTTACTTACCCTGTCGACACTGTCCCATGGGACTGATGTCTACTACACAACCTTCTTCTTGTAGACATTGTTGGGCCTTCAAGTGCACAAGTTTGTAGGACAGTAGCAAATTTCCCTCAAGTGGATGACCTAAGGTTTATCAATCCATGGGAGGCGTAGGATGAAGATGGTCTCTCTCAAACAACCCTGCAACCAAATAACAAAGAGTCTCTTGTGTCCCCAACACACCCAATACAATGGTAAATTGTATAGGTGCACTAGTTCGGCGAAGAGATGGTGATACAAGTGCAAAATAGATAGTAGATATAGGTTTTTGTAATCTGAAAATATAAAAACAGCAAGGTAACTAATGATAAAAGTGAGCGTAAACGGTATTGCAATGATAGGAAACAAGGCCTAGGGTTCATACTTTAACTAGTGCAAGTTCTCTCAACAATAATAACATAGATAGATCATATAACAATCCCTCAACATGCAACAAAGAGTCACTCCAAAGCCATTAATAGCGGAGAAGAGATTATGGTAGGGTACGAAACCACCTCAAAGTTATTATTTCGGATCAATCTATTCAAGAGTTCGTACTAGAATAACACCTTAAGACACAAATTAACCAAAACCCTAATGTCACCTAGATACTCCATTGTCACCTCAAGTATCCATGGGCATGATTATACGATATGCATCACACAATCTCAGATTCATCCAACCAACACAAAGTACTTCAAAGAGTGCCCCAAATTTCTACCGGAGAGTCAAGAAAACGTGTGCCAACCCCTATGCATAGGTTCATGGGCAGAACCCGCAAGTTGATCACCAAAACATACATCAAGTGGCACGTGATATCCCATTGTCACCACAGATAAACACGGCAAGACATACATCAAGTGTTCTCAAATAAAGACTCAATCCGATAAGATAACTTCAAGAGGGAAACTCAATTCATCACAAGAGTGTAGAGGGGGAGAAACATCATAAGATCCAACTATAATATCAAAGCTCGCGATACATCAATATCGTGCCATAGAGAGAACACGAGAGAGAGAGAGAGAGAGAGAGAGAGAGATCAAACACATAGCTACTGGTACATACCCTCAGCCCCGAGGGTGAACTACTCCCTCCTTGTCATGGAGAGCGCCAGGATGATGAAGATGGCCACCGGTGAGGGATTCCCCCTCCGGCAGGGTGCCGGAATGGGAGCCCGAGAGGTTTTTGGTGGCTACAGAGGCTTGCGGCGGCGAAACTCCCGATCTATCTTCTCCGTGGATGTTTTTAGGGTACGTGGGACTATATAGGCGAAAGAAGTCGGTCTGGGGGTGCTCGAGGGGCCCACGAGACAGGGGGCGCGCCCAGTAGGGGGGGCGCCCCCTATCTCCTGGCATCCTCGAGGATCTTCTGACGTGAACTCCAAGTCTCCAGGATCATATTCTTCCAAAAAATCACGCTGCCGAAGGTTTCATTCCGTTTGGACTCTGTTTGATATTCCTTTTCTTCGAAATACTGAAACAGGCAATAAAACAGCAATATGGGTTGGGCCTCCGGTTAATAGGTTAGTCCCAAAAGTAATATAAAAGTGTATAATAAAGCCCGTAATCATTCAAAACAGATAATAAAAGAGCATGAATGCTTCATAAATTATAGATACGTTGGAGACGTATCAGCATCCCCAAGCTTAATTCCTACTCGTCCTCGAGTAGGTAAATGACAAAAGAAAGAATTTATGAAGTGTGAATGCTAGAAGGTGCACAAGTTTGATCAATGATAATTTCAATCACCTTTTCTAGCATGATAATATGTCATAACAGTAGTTCATCTCATAAAACTTCTCGCGATAAAGTAACAAGCAATTCACATGTCAAAGCATAGACCATAAACATTCTTGAAAACTAGCAAACTATGTCCTGAGTCATCAAATGATTACAATTCATCTTATTTTCAGGAATAGCAAACTCCACATACTCAACTATCATATAATCTTCTACAATTGCTAACACTCACGCAATACTAATGGTTATGGAGTTTCAATCGGACACTGAGAAAGATAGGGGCTAGTGTTGCCTCCCAAAGTATTCACCTTTGGGTGATGTCAACAATAATAGTTCATGCTAACTTACATCCAATTGGATATATATATATCAGGATATTCCCAACACGAGGTGCTTGCCAAAGGATAAAATGAAAAAGGGAAAGGTGAAGATCACCTTGACTCTTGCATAAAGTAAAAGACATAAAGTAAAAGATAGGCCCTTCGCAGAGGGAAGCAGAGGTTGTCATGCGCTTTTAGGGTTGGATGCAAAAAATCTTAATGTGAATGAATGTCACTTTATATTTCCACTTGTATATGGACCTTTATTATGCAGTCCGTCGCTTTTATTGCTTCCATAACAAGATCGTATAAAGCTATTTTCTTCACACCAAAAGATCATACATATTTAGAGAGCAATTTTTATTGCTTGCACCGATGACAACTTACTTGAAGGATCTTACTCAATCCATAGGTAGGTATGGTGTACTCTCATGGCAAAACTGGGTTTAAGGATGTTTGGAAGCACAAGTAGTATCTCTACTTGGTGCAAGGAATTTTGGCTAGCATGAGGGGGAAAGGAAAGCTCAACATGTTTGAATGATCCATGACAATATACTTTAACTGAGATGTCGGAAAACATAACCCATTACGTTGTCTTCCTTGTCCAACATCAACTCTTTAGCATGTCATACTTAAATGAGTGCTCACAATTATAAAAGATGTCTAGGGTAGTATATTTATATGTGAAATCTCTCTTCCTTCAATATTCTTTCATGAATTTTTCAAATGACCAATACAATGCTTGCTAACCTTCAATAAATTTACAACCTCTACTTCTTAGATGTGAAGTCATAACTCCCCATGGGATAAGCAAATGAGACATATATAAATTCAGATTTATGACATTCAACTCATTCAACCATTTACTCATAGGATATAAGTGAAGCACACGAGTAAATGACAAACTACTCCAAAAAGATATAAATGAAGATCAATGAGTAGCTAAATAATTATGTAACTATATGAAGACTCTCTCTCATTTAAGAATTTCAGATCTTGGTACTCTAATCAAACAGCAAGCAAAACAAAATAAAATGACATTGCAAGGATAGCACAACTCATGTGAAGAAGCAAAAACTTAGGCTCAACCGATACTAACCGATAGTTGTTGAAGAAGAAAGGTGGGATGCCTACCGGGGCATCCCCAAGCTTAGATGCTTGAGACTTCTTGGAACATTATCTTGGGGTGCCTTGGGCATCCCCAAGCTTGAACTTTTCTGTCTCCTTAATTCCTCTCATATCATGGTTTCTCTATTTCTCAAAAGCTTCATCCACAACAAACTCAACAAGAACTCGTGAGGTAGGTTAGCATAAACCAATGCAAAACCTTATCATTTTCTACTGTAACAAATCACTTAAATTATTATTCAACATTGAATACTAAATGTGTCTGCATATTTAATACTCCTATCCTCAAATAGAATCATTAAACAAGCAAACATATGCAAACAATGCAAACATAACAGCAATCTGTCAAAACAGTACAGTCTGTAAAGAATGCAAGAGTATCAAAACTTCCCTAACTCCAAAAATTATGAAATAAAATTCACACTGTAGTAAATTTATCAGAGCTCATTATGCAAAAAGTTTCAACATTATACCATTCTCTTACTTTTCTAGGGAATATTTGCAACAGCGGTAAACTTTCTGTTTTCAAACTAAAAGTGTAGTAAAATTCCCACTATAGTAAAAGAATACTAGCAAAATAAGCATGGCAAAGGCTATCCTTGACTTTTTTATTGAAACTAAAGATGCAAAACATTATTCTAAATAACAGCAAGCAAATACTAACAAGAGAAAATGATGCTCCAAGCAAAACACATATCATGTGGTGAATAAAAATATAGCTACAAGTAAAGTTACCGATGAACGAAGACGAAAGAGGGGATGCCTTCCGGGGCATCCCCAAGCTTAGGGTTTTGGCTATTCCTAAATATCTTTGGGTGCCATGGGCATACCCAAGCTTAGGCTCTTGCCATTCCTTATTCCATAGTCCATCGAATCTTTACCCAAAACTTGAAAACTCCACAACACAAAACTCAACAGAAAACTCGTAAGCTCCGTTAGTAATAAAATAAAACAACCACTTAGGTACTGTAATGAACTCATTCTAAATTCATATTGGTGTAATATCTACTGTATTCTAACTTCTCTATGGTTCATACCCTACGATACTACTCATAGATTCATCAAAATAAGCAAACAACACATAGAAAACAGAATATGTCAAAAACAGAAAAGTCTTTAGTAATCTCTATCAAACGTATACTTCTGGAACTCCAAAAATCCTACCAAATTAGGAAGTTCTAAGAAATTCGTGTACCAATCCAGATCAGAAAGAATCGGATCAATAGAACCTTTCGGTGAATTAACAAAACTAATTTACTGGGTGCAAAAGTTTCTGATTTTCAGCAGGATCAACACAACTATCACCGTAAGCTATCCTAAAGGTCTTACTTGGCACTTTATTGAAACAAAAGCTATAAAACATGATTACTACAGTAGAATAATCATGTGGACACACAAAAACAGTAAGGATAAATATTGGGTTGTCTCCCAAGAAGCGCTAATGCCTTTCTAGCCAGGCATGATGATGACAATGATGCTCACGTAAAAGATAAGAATTGAAACATAATGGGAGCATCATGAAGCACATGACTAGCACATTTAAGCCTAACCCACTTCCTATGCATAGGGATTTTGTGAGCAAACAACTTATTAGAACAATAATCAACTAGCATAGGAAGGTAAAACAAGCATAGCTTCAAGATTTTAAGCACATAGAGAGGAAACTTGATATTATTGCAATTCCTACAAGCATATGTTCCTCCCTCATAATAATTTTCAGTAGCATCATGAATGAATTCAACAATATAACCAGCACCTAAAGCATTCTTTTCATGATCTACAAGCATAGAAAATTTACTACTCTCCACATAAGCAAATTTCTTCTCATGAATAGTAGTGGGAGCAAACTCAACAAAATAATTATCATGTGAGGCATGATCCAATTGAAAACTAAAATCATGATGAAAAGTTTCATGGTTATCATTATTCCTAATTGCATACAAGTCATCACAATAATCATCATAGATAGCAACTTTGTTCTCATAATCAATTGGAACCTCTTCCGAAATAGTGGAATCATCACTAAATAAAGTTGACACTCTTCCAAATCCACTTTCATGTTAATCACAATAAGATTCAACATCCTCCAAAATAGTGGGATCACTACTTCATAAAGTTGACACTCTTCCAAACCCACTTTCATCAATATAATCATCATAAATAGGAGGCATGCTTTCATCATAATAAATATTCTCATCAAAACTTGGGGGACTAAACATATCATATTCATCAAACATAGCTTCCCCAAGCTTGTGGCTTTGCATATCATTAGCATCATGGATATTCAAGAATTCATACTAACAACATTGCAATCATGCTCATCATTCAAAGATTTAGTATCAAACATTCTATAGATTTCTTCTTCTAGCACTTGATCACAATTTTCCTTTTCATCATACTCACGAAAGATATTTAAAAGATGAAGCGTATGAGACAAACTCAACTCCATTTTTTTATAGTTTTTATTTTATAAACTAAACTAGGTATAAAACAAGAAACAAAAAGATTTGATTGCAAGATCTAAAGATATACCTTCAAGCACTCACCTCCCCGGCAACGGCGCCAGAAAAGAGCTTAGTTGACGGGGTGTGAGTGCCGCTTAGCTAGCCTCCCTGGCGACGGCGCCAGAAAAGAGCTTGATGTCTACTACACAACCTTCTTCTTGTAGACATTGTTGGGCCTGCAAGTGCATAGGTTTGTAGGACAGTAGCAAATTCCCTCAAGTGGATGACCTAAGGTTTATCAATCCATGGGAGGCGTAGGATGAAGATGGTCTCTCTCAAACAACCCTGCAACCAAATAACAAAGAGTCTCTTGTGTCCCCAACACACCCAATACAATGGTAAATTGTATAGGTGCACTAGTTCAGCGAAGAGATGGTGATACAAGTGCAAAATAGATAGTAGATATAGGTTTTTGTAATTTGAAAATATAAAAACAGCAAGGTAACTAATGATAAAAGTGAGCGTAAACGGTATTGCAATGATAGGAAACAAGGCCTAGGGTTCATCCTTTCACTAGTGCAAGTTCTCTCAACAATAATAACATAGAGAGATCATATAACAATCCCTCAACATGCAACAAATAGTCACTCCAAAGCCACTAATAGCGGAGAACGAACGAAGAGATTATGGTAGGGTACGAAACCACCTCAAAGTTATTCTTTCGGATCAATCTATTGAAGAGTTCATTCTAGAATAACACCTTAAGACACAAATCAACCAAAACCCTAATGTCACCTAGATACTCCATTGTCACCTAAAATATCCGTGGGCATGATTATACGATACGCATCAGACAATCTCAGATTCATCCAACCAACACAAAGTACTTCAAAGAGTGCCCCAAAGTTTCTACCGAAGAGTCAACAAGACGTGTGCCAACCCCTATGCATAGGTTCATGGGCAGAACCCGCAAGTTGATCACCAAAACATACATCAAGTGGCACATGATATCCCATTGTCACCACAGATAAACACGGAAAGACATACATCATGTGTTCTCAAATAAAGACTCAATCCGATAAGATAACTTCAAGAGGGAAACTCAATTCATCACAAGAGAGTAGAGGTGGAGAAACATCAAAAGATCCAACTATAATAGCAAAGATCGCGATACATCAAGATCGTGCCATAGAGAGAACACGAGAGGGAGAGAGAGAGAGAGATCAAACATATAGTTGCTGGTACATACCCTCAGCCCCGAGGGTGAACTACTCCCTCCTCGTCATGGAGAGCGCCGGGATGATGAAGATGGCCACCGGTGAGGGATTCCCCCTCCGGTAGGGTGCTGGAACGGGCTCCCGAGAGGTTTTTGGTGGCTACAGAGGCTTGCAGCGGCGGAACTGCCGATCTATCTTCTCCGTGGATGTTTTTAGGGTACGTGGGACTATATAGGCGAAAGAAGTCGGTCTGGGGGTGCTCGAGGGGCCCACGAGACAGGGGGCGTGCCCAGTATGGGGGGGCGGCCCCTATCTCCTGGCCTCCTCGAGGATCTTTTGACGTGAACTCCAAGTCTCCAGGATCATATTCTTCCAAAAAATCACGCTGCCGAAGGTTTCATTCCGTTTGGACTCCGTTTGATATTCCTTTTCTTTGAAATACTGAAACAGGCAATAAAACAGCAATATGGGCTGGGCCTCCGGTTAATAGGTTAGTCCCAAAAGTAATATAAAAGTGTATAATAAAGCTCGTAATCATTCAAAACAGATAATAAAATAGCATGAATGCTTCATAAATTATAGATACGTTGGAGACGTATCAGGGACCAGTTTCAGCAGGCCTTCCGTACTGCCCATGTTTCAGCAGGAGCTATGGCCACGAAGAAGCATGAGTTCCGCAACTTACGCCAGGGAGGACGTACAGTTGGCCAGTATGTGGATGATTTTAGTAAGTTAGCACGTTATGCCCCAGATGACGTTGCTACGGATGCAGCTAAGCAGGAGAAGTTTCTGGAAGGACTGAATGATGAGCTGAGCATGCAGTTGATGGTGGCAACCTTCACCAACTACCAGGAGTTGGTAGATAGAGCTCTGATGATTGAAGGGAAGTAGCAGCAGATTAACAATCGCAAGAGGAAGTATGGACAAGGGAAGTACAATTCTGGAGCCCAGCAGAGGCATCGTTTTACCCCGAACTCGGGAGGACCTTTTCAGCATAACCATGGAGGTCACAATCACAATGGAGGGAGTTCGCACAACCATAGTGGCCCCAAGAATGGGAATGGTAATGGAGGAAGCAACGGCCAGAACCATTCCAACCCAGCAACGCCCGCCAAGAAGGATCTAAGTCACATTACTTGCTACAAGTGCCAGAAGACTGGACATTATGCCAATGAATGTCCCGAAGCCAAGAATGGAAATGGCAATGGAAGCTCTGGGAAGAAGCCTAATCCTTTAAACAGGGGACAAGTGAACCACGTTAACGTGGAGGAGGTTGAAGCACAGCCAGATGCTGTAATAGGTAAGTTTTTGGTTAAGTCATTTACTGCAATCGTTCTTTTTGATACTGGTGCATCGCATTCATACATATCAAGGGGATTTCTAGATAAGTATAAAATGCCCACCAAAGTACTTAGAGCACCTATGTTAGTAAGCTCGTCGGGAGTGGAGTATATGGCAAGCCAAGGATGTTTCCAGATGCCATTGACCATAGGTAGGCATGTATTCCCCTCAGACCTGATAATTTTGGAGTCGCAAGGTTTGGATGTGATTTTGGGTATGGGTTGGCTATCGATGTATGGAGGAAACATTGATTGCGCCAGTAAGTCAATTATGCTCACCACCCCAGAAGGAAGAAGGATTAAGTATGTATCCCGGCATATGCCGAAGAGGACTCAAGTGAATTCCTTATCAGGAGTTATACAGGAGGAAGTACCAGTGGTGAAGGATTTCCCTGATGTATTTCCAGAAGAGTTGCCAGGCATGCCACCAGATAGAGACATTGTGTTTTGATTGAGCTTTTGCCAGGCACAGGGCCAATATCTAAGAGACCATACAGGATGCCCGCAAAGGATTTGGAGGAAATTAAGAAGCAGATTAAGGAGTTACTGGATAAAGGCTATATTCGCCCAAGTTCGTCACCTTGGGGATCACCAGTGCTTCTAGTGGAGAAGAAGGATGGATCATTGAGGATGGTTGTTGATTATCAAGGATTGACTGAAGTAACGATCAAGAACAAGTACCCACTGCTGATGATCAATGATTTGTTTGACCAGTTGCAAGGAGCTAAAGTATTTTCCAAGATCGATCTGCGATCAGGATACCACCAGCTGAAGATTCGAGAGCAGGATATACCTAAGACAGCTTTTACCACGAGGTACGGGCTATATGAGTATTCTGTTATGTCATTTGGTCTGACTAATGCACCTACCTATTTCATGAACATGATGAACAAGGTGTTTATGAGTTTTTGGATAAGTTCGTCTTGGTGTTCATTGATGATATTCTGGTTTACTCGAAGAATGAAGAGGAGCATAAGGAGCATTTGCGTTTGGTACTTGGGAAGCTCAGAGAACATAAGTTATATGCCAAGTTCAGCAAGTGTGAGTTTTGGTTGAAGGAAGTTGGATTCCTCAGACATGTTATATATGGAGAAGGAATAGCAGTAGACCCCATCAAAGTTGTCACCGTGACAAATTGGGAAGCATCCATGTCAGTTGGAGAGATCCGGAGTTTTCTTGGACTCGCAGGATACTACAAGAGGTTCATTGAGAATTTCTCGAAGATTGCAAAGCCCATGACGGAGTTGTTAAAGAAGGACACCAAGTTCAAATGGACTAAAGAATGTGAGGCCAGTTTTCAGGAGTTGAAGAAATGTTTGGTTACAGCACCAGTGTTGATTCTGCCAGATCAACACAAGGATTATCAAGTGTATTGCAACGCTTCTCGTCGAGGACTTGGAGCAGTGCTTATGCAGGAGGGAAGAGTTGTTTCATATGCCTCACGACGGCTTAAACCCCATGAGTTGAATTATGCTACACATGATTTGGAGTTAGCAGCCGTAGTGCATGCGTTGAAGACTTGGAGACACTTTCTCATCAGAAACCATTGTGAGGTGTACACGGATCACAAGAGTCTGAAGTATATCTTCACGCAGAAGGAATTCAATCTCAGGCAAAGGAGATGGTTGGAGCTCATCATGGATTATGATATGAGATTGCATTATCACCCCGGGAAGGCTAACGTAGTAGCTGATGCGTTGAGCTGCAAGAGCCATGTCAACAAACTCATGACCGGAGAGTTACCCTAGGAGTTAGCAAAGGATCTTCGTGAGCTATGTTTGGAAATAGTTCCGAGAGGCTATGTAACAGCATTGGAGATTCAGTCTACTTTGATGGATAAGATCAGAGAAGCTCAGAAGACGGACAAGGAGATTGCCAAGATAAAGGAAAGGATGAGCAAAGGAAAGGCTAAAGGATTTCATGAGGATGAGCACGATACCTTATGGTTTGAGGACCGTGTATATGTGCCTAATGATCCGGAGATCAGGAAGTTGATTCTGCAAGAGGCCCATGATTCGCCGTATTCGATTCACCCAGGAAATACCAAGATGTATCTGGATCTGAAGGACAGTTTCTGGTGGACCGGAATGAAGAAGGATATTGCGGAGTATGTAGGAGTTTGTGATGTATGTCAAAGAGTGAAGGCATAACATCAGAAGCCAGCAGGATTGCTACAGCCATTGCCGATACCCGAATGGAAGTGGGGTAATCTAGGCATGGATTTTATCACAGGATTGCCCAGGACTCGCTCAGGCTATGACTCGATATGGGTTGTAGTCGATCGTTTGACGAAGGTAGCTCATTTCATCCTAGTGAAGACCACTTACACCAGTGCAAAGTTGGCAAAGATATACATGACCAGGATCGTATGTCTGCATGGAGTTCCGAGGACCATTGTATCAGATAGAGGAACCCAGTTTACCTCAAAGTTTTGGAATCAGTTGCATGAAACTTTCGGTACCAGGCTAGAGTTCAGTACAGCCTTTCATCCATAGACAGATGGACAGACTGAGAGAGTCAATCAGATTCTGGAGGACATGTTGAGAGCTTGTGCGCTAGATTATGGATCTAGGGGACGACAATTTGCCGTATGCCGAGTTCTCTTACAACAACAGCTATCAAGCCAGTTTGAAGATGGCCCCTTTCAAAGCTTTGTACGGAAGGAGGTGCAGAACACCGTTGTTGTGGGATGAAGTTGGAGACCGTCAGCTGTTTGGATCAGATTTAATTAAAGAGTCTGAAGAGAAGGTTAAGTTGATTCGCGATAGACTGAAGGTAGCCCAATCCAGGCACAAGAGCTATGCGGATTATAAACGCAAGGAGGCAGTTTACAAAGTCGGAGACAGAGTTTATCTTCGAGTGTCCCCACTTCGAGGAGTTAAGCATTTTGGAGTTAAGGGAAAGTTAGCACCACATTTTGTGGGACCATACAAAGTTATGGAATGTATGGGAGAAGTTGCTTACAAGCTGGAATGGCCCGAAGGATTGTCAGGAGTTCACGATGTGTTCCATGTTTCCTAGCTGAAGAAGTACCACGCAGAGATGGCCGATATTCCCCTGAGATATACAGTGCCACTGGAAGCGATTCAGTTGGATAGCAATTTGTCCTACGAGGAGAAACCAGTAAAGATTCTCGAGTTTGCCAGCTGAGTCACACGCAGCAAAGTCATCAAGTTCTGCAAAGTTCAGTGGAGCCACCATACTGAAGATGAAGCCACCTGGGAGCGAGAGGAAGACCTACAGAAGGATCACACTCACCTATTTTCTAGCCAACCTGAATCTCGAGGGCGAGATTCATCTTAAGGGGGTAGGTTTGTAACATCCCAAATTTTCAATTTGGAATGTCATACATTAGATCATCATTGCATATCATATTTTATTGCATTTTGGCTTGATCCTAAAAATCCTAACCAACTCAAGGACCCACGGAGAGAGTTGGGGATTTCATTACTTTCATAATTGAGTTTTCTCAAATTTTGAAAAGAGGATCATTTGATTTTAATTATTTTCTCTTCGAATATTTCTTGTATAAAAATAAAAGAGAGGGGATAAAATGACTTTCCCAAAATAAATAAATATTTGAGATTTAATATTAAAATCAAATAAGAATTTTGTTCGAACTTTTATCGCTATTTTATTTGAATTAGGAAAAATATGCGTTTTTCAATATTGCATTAGAGGCCCAAATAAATGTTCACTTTGTCCGCTATATTTTTAGAGGATGGGGAAAATATATTTCAAGATTTTTGGAGTCCGTTTAGTATTTCTTTTATTTGTTTTCCTGTGCGGAATTATTAAAAAAACCGACTTAACGGGCCGTGGGCGACCCGGACTCCCGTCGCCTCAGGCTTTAAAAGCCGCCCCACGGAGCCCACCAGCCCACCGCTGCCACCCAAACCCTAACCCTACCCCGATCCACCGCCGCTGATGCCGCCGCCGCCGACGCCGCCGCACCGCCTCCCGTCGCCGCCGCGCCGTCCCGCCGCCATCCCCCCTGCCGGACCCCGCCGCCACCACCCGCCGCCGGAGTTGGCCGCCGCTGCCACCGGAGTTGACCACCGCCATCGCAGCCGTCCCGATCTATGAGGTAGCCGTCGATTTATTAATAAAAACCATTCGTTTTTTTAAGAACCTGCGGTTATTTTTATTATTAGATCGGTTTTATTTTTTCGGTTTAGTTATTTAGCAAACGCCCGTTCGTTCATTCGTTTTAACGAACGGTTTTCACCTTTTAGTCGCAGACAGCTAACGTTCGTTCGTTAGCCTGTTCATCAGTTTTCTTTTTCCAGGGTTTTTTCCGCGATTATTTTCGATCGCGATTTCTGCCCTGATTTTCGTTTTAGTTTATCTTTTCTCTCGTTTATCGGAATCAGGCGATTCAAGCGCCTAGAGTTTTGTCTCAAAGCCCTCTTTCTGTTTAACCAACTTAAAAAAGTTTTTGCTAATGTAAAATTTGAATTAAGTCCAGATTAGTAAACGGAGCTTGTTTCTTTCGCAGTTTGAGTTTCGTTGCTTCGTTTGATTTGATTCTTTTTGCAAACCGGAGGTCTTAAGTTGAACTTTCTGGTTAGATCTCTTATTTGATTTTTACCCATGCTTCTAGTTGAGTGCTTATTGTATGCTTGTTTGTTTGCGATAGAGTACCCGGAGTGCGAAGCGTGCTACTATGGGTCTCTCACTACTGGAAATAGCTACTTTGCCATCTGCCAGCTCTTTGCCATCAGCTACCCAAAAGCGGACGGCAAAGAACTGGCTGATGGCAAAGTACTTCTTTGCCATCAGCCAGTTCTTTGCTGACCGCTAGCGGACGGCAAAGAGGGATGGGGCCCCACTGACGAGCTGGTTTAAAAAAACTTAACGGCCCCCCCTATTTGCCGTTCGCTAGCGGACGGCAAAGAGCAAGTGGGGCGGACGGCAAAGTGGGGCGGACGGCAAACGTTTAGGTTACTAACGGCGCCCCACCCCGCCCATCTGTCTTTGTTTGATCTGTCCCCCTCTCCTCCCCGACGACCACCGCCACCCGCCGCCGCCCCCGCCACCCACCGCCACCCCCTTGCCCCAC
>NC_041383.1:630119076-630133187 GCF_002162155.2 Triticum dicoccoides
TGACCCCCTGACCCCGACCCCCCGACCCCGGAACAGCACCCCGACCCCGACACGGCACCCCGACACCGACAGGACACCCCGACCACCGACACCTCCCGAAAAGGTGTTTTTGGCTTCCAGAGGCCGACGGGGTCATATATTTGTGAATTATTAGTTAGATCATACATTTTTCGATTTTGTTATGAAAAACATCATATATAATTGTGTTGATCGTGTAGTTTTAAATGTGCAGTTGTTTCATCGCTGCGAGGTTTGGTGTTCGACGACCTCGCCCTGCGTTTGACGAGCTCTGCCCCTTCGTTCATGGGTGAGCACAAATGACAAGTCCTCCTCCCGCATTAATTGTTTGATCTATTCCGATGAAACTTGATAGCTAGCTATATATGTGTCTTCAATCATCAGTATGCGTAACCAATATGTGTCTCCCGTTCGAAAGCGTCATAGTTATAAATATGCTTGCATTTGCATATTTATAACCTTGATTCTTTCGAATTGTCCAACGCTATCCATGGACAGCCCGAGTATGTGTAGATTGGGTTCGTTTTCCCATATGCTTTGCTCCGGATCCGACGCATAAATTTCGTCAGTGCCTCCCCTGTTGTTCTCCGGGTACACATCCTCTCTATTTATTGCAGAGACGTGTATCAGGAGAACAGCGGGGAGGTGCTGCCGAAATTTTGCGCCGGATCCGGAGCATAGCATGGGAAAATGAACCCAATCTACACATACACGGGTGGGATTAGGACCTATCATTACCTATTAGAGTGTAGGTTGCATGGACGTAATAAAATTGAAAAAATAGATAAACTGATGAATATATACATGGTGAATTACATATATAATTGTTGTGTGTCCAGTAGCTCTGAAAGTCAAGACGAGTGACCATGCGTGGATGTATACCGGTCACACTGGTCAGAACAAATGGAGCGCTGAATGGTTCACAAAAACCAAGGGGTTTGTGCAAGCCGCATTTGCAAATGGCCAAAAGAAAACCTGGTGCCCCTGTTTCCGGTGCGGCAATTGGGAAAAGAAGACAGAGGCTGAAATGGGCAAACACCTGCAGAAGAGTGGTTTTACGCCCGATTATACAGTGTGGACATTTCATGGTGAGTCTACCCAACGTGACCGAGATGAGGTGGATCATCGTCGCACCGACGAGCATGGTACCGGGATGGAAAACATGGTGCAAGGCTATGATGATGCTCGGGATTCGGAAGAGGAGATGGAGGAATCTGCAAAGGCTTTCAATGAAATGTTGGAGTCTTCAAAACGTCCGCTCCACGAGCACACCGAGCTTTGTCAGTTGGATGCCATCTCACAAGTAATGGCTCTGAAGGCTCAGTTCAACTTGGGTAGAGAATGCTATGACGCAATTATGACAGTATTTGGACGCTTTCTACCCAAAGGCCATGTAATGCCTGCAAACCTGTACCAGTCGGACAAAATCCTCCGTGCACTGAAGATGCCCTATGAGAAGATACATGCCTGTGAGAAAGGATGTGCCTTATTTAGGCTTGACTATGCGGACTTGAACTATTGTCCCATTTGCAAGTCTTCCAGGTATATTGTGGTAGACAACGGTATGGGTGAGAAGACACAGACCAAAATCCCCGTTAGTGTTCTTCGGTATATGCCAATCGTACCAAGACTTCAACATCTTTTCATGGTCGAAGAGACGGCCAGACAGATGACATGGCACAAAACAGGCAAACGAACCGAACTAGATGCAGATGGGAATCTGATGATGGTACACACATCGGATGGTGTTGCGTGGAAAAAGTTTGATGAATTACATGTTGACAAAGCGGCAAATCCGAGGCATCCTCGAGTCGGCATCAGCACGGATGGGTTCAGTGTGTTTGGTATGACGGCAGCCCAATACAGTTGTTGGCCCGTATTTGTCTTTCCACTCAATCCCCCCCCCCGGACAGATTATGCAAAGAAAGAACATTTTCCTGACGTTGATAATTCCAGGACCCAACTATCCGGGCAAAAATATGAATGTGTACATGCAGCCGCTTAAGGACGAATTGCAAGAATCCTGGGATAATGGGTTCAAGACATACGACGCCTTTAGCAAATGGAACTTCATAATGCGTGTCTGGTACATGTACTCGACGCATGACTTGCCGGCGTATGCGCTATTCGTTGGCTGGTGTGTGCATGGAAGGTTCCCGTGCCCCACATGCAAGGGAGCTCTTGAGTTTCGTTGGCTTCAGGCCGATCGCAAGTTTTCTTGCTTCGACATGCATAGACAGTTCCTGGATCCTCGCCATAAGTTCAGGAAAGACAAGAAGAACTTCATCAGGGGTAGAGTTGTCAAAAACTCTGCACCACCTGCATTGACAGGCCAATAGACCCTGGATCAGTTAAACGCTCTCGAGCCAGATCCACAACGTCCAGGGTACTTCAAGGGGTATAATACTAAGCACGCGTGGACTCACAAAACATGCTTATGGGATCTGCCGTACGTCAAAGACCTCCTTTGCCCACACAACATCGACGTGATGCACACTAAGAAGAATATCGCCGAGGCACTTTTTGGTACATTGTTCGGCATAGATGGGAAGTCAAAGGATAATACTAAGGCTAGAGTCGATCTGGAGGCGCTATGTGATAGGCCGTTACAAAACATGAAAGAACCGAAAGGAAAGCAGAACTGGACGAAGCCAAAGGCATGGTTCAATCTTGGAAGGCCAGCTATGAGGGAAATTCTCTTGTGGGTGCAACAGCAGTTGATGTTCCCCGATGGGTATGCAGCGAATCTAAAGAGGGGAGCGAATCTTGATAAACTGAAGATATTTGGTCTCAAGAGTCATGATTGGCACATATGGATTGAGCGGGTAATGCCGGTGATGTTGCGTGGCTTCATCCCTGAGGATGAATGGCTAGTACTGGCAGAACTCAGCTATTTCTTCTGTGTTCTTTGTGCGAAAGAACTATAGCCTGGCGTGCTAGAAGAAATGGAAGAGTTGGCGCCGGAGTTGATCTGCAAGTTAGAGAAGATCTTTCCACCGGGCTTCTTTAATCCAATGCAGCATTTGATTTTGCATCTCCCGACCGAGGAAAGATTGGGGGGGCCGTGCAAAATCGTTGGTGCTACCCAACTGAGAGGATGCAGAAGACGCTTCGAGAAAAATGTAAAAATAAATGTAGAATTGAAGCATCGATGGCTGAGGCATTCATCACAGAGGAGGCGGCAAACTTCGTAACAGCGCACTACGAAGCCAAAAATCGTCATTTGCATAATCCGAAGCCTCGGTACAATGATGACGAGCCTAAAAAGGGTGGATCCAACCTCAGCCTATTCAAAGGGAATCTCGCACCAGCTAGTGTTTCACATCCAGTATCTTTGGATAACGAAGAATGGCGGACCATTTCGTTGTATATCTTCAACAACCTGATAGAAGTGCGGCCGTACATCGAGTAAGTTCTCGGTACATTGTTTCGCAACTTCTATTTCCTTTGAACTACTGTTATTCCTGGATATGTCATACAGTCGATAGGTCGCCATATTCTCGTATGGAGCGGAGATCCAAAAGGATTCCGTCGAAGAGTATGAGCTTCTCGCAAAGCAAGGAGGTGGCTATCCTGGTTTCATCTCTTGGTTCAAACAAACGGTAATTTCTATTAGACAATTTCATTACATTCGTTAATTTGTGCATAATGCAACAATCCCCTTTCATATTAAACTTGTAGGCTAATTCAGAGTCTATGAACGCCGAATTGAGACAAGTCGCTAATGGTTTTGACTATAAGGTCCGTTCATTTGACAAGTACGACATCAACGGGTATTGCTTTCGTACCTATGGCAAAGAGCTATCTATGGCCGACCGAAAGTCTACAAATTGTTGTGTATCTGCTATCGGCGAAGGAGGTGCCGAGTATTATGGGAGAGTTGAAGCAATTTATGAACTTCTGTTCTATGGTGAAAACCCACTGAATGTCGTAGTCTTCAAATGTTATTGGTTTCAGCCGAAGGAGACTAGAAGGACTCATGAACATATGGGGCTAGTTGAAATCAACCAAAGCACTCATTTAGATGTTCCTGATGTCTATATTATGGCTCAACAGGCAACCCAAGTATTCTATCTACCGTGGGCCTGCCAAACTAATCCAAATCTGAAAGGTTGGGATGTCGTTTATGAAGTGCCGCCACGTGCTAGACTTTCTCCCCCAAAGAAGAGGATTATGAACCTCACATTAACCCAGACACATATGAAGGAGAATTCTTCCAAGAGACACGTCTTTCCAAAAAGCATTTCAAGAACCGCTATACTTCACCCCAAAACATTGAAGTAGACAGCGACAATGAATCCGACATCACCCCAGAGGAGGAACAAGAAGAGCCGGAACAAGAAGAGGTTACTGCTGCGGATGACCTGTCAATGCTTGACCGATTACGTCAAGGTGGCCTTGCACATGTTGATGCCAATGAACCCTATGAGCCCATCATTGATTATAGTGATGATGATGATTATGCATTTATTAATGATACTGATCGAGATTATTAGTACTGTCAGGTATTCAATTTTTTTATGTTGTACTTGATGATGATACACTTAAGTGATATACATATTATTATTCATGTCGGTACTTTTTTTTATGTTGTACTAATTTCGTTTATTCTTTGTCATGGCAGGTGTTGAAAGATGGTGGGCGCTGGTCAGGAGCGCGCCGAGGCCCCTTCTTCGTCGGTGCGTGCTGCAAGGTCTTCCATTCCACACGCACCTCTCCGCCGAGCGTTGCTAGACAGTATGGCGACACCGCCGGGCCGTTCTTCGTTGACCGCGGTGCCCAGCAGGGGACGAGGTAAGAAGAAGAGAGGAGTGGAGCACGTGGTCGCGGGAGAGGAGGTAGGGTGACTCTTACGGCGCCTTCCTCACCACCGCCCCCAGCTGTTTCACCCGAGCACGTGACTGCTAGGGTGGACTCGTCTGAGGAGGAGGCTGCACGGACTCCGGTCCACGAGCCTCCGGTCCACGGGTCTTCGGCCCACGAGACTTGGGCCCACGAGACCCCGGAGGAGCACACGTCTGGATGGGGTACTTGGTCGGGTCAGCCTGAGGAGCCGAGTGGCCATGCTGATGATGGCGGGGAGCCGAGTGGCCATGCTGATGATGGCGGGGAGCCGACTCGTCTTCAGGAGGAGGGGGAGGAGGGGGCAACATCTACCAGCGTGGTGCTACACGGCTCCCGTCCGTGCCGGCGACCCGCGAGCAGAGGTGGTTGATTTTCCCTGATGGGGAGAGGTAAGTGCATTTAATCTTTTTGTACCTTCTGCATTCACGTTTCTTCAAATAACTGATGTGTTGGCCTTGTCATGCTGCAGGGGTTGGGACCACCATGAAAGTGTCCGCCGGCCCAACTCCGTCCTTGGAGTTTTGATTCGGCAAAACTTTCTGGGGTTTGTCACGTTGCCTGGTGAGGGTCGGCTTCCAGAGGTTGGATTGAGTTGGGAGCACTACTTGGCTGCCCCGGCCCCGCCGGGTGAGATTATCGACGGTGTCTTGTGCAAGACGAGGGCAGACATGGTGATCAGAAAGTTCTGGGTAATTTCTCCTTTACACAATTAAAAATCTTCAACTAGCTAGTTATTAATTGTACTAATCAACATTGTCTCATTTGATTGCAGACATTCTATAGGTGTGAGGAGGGATACGAGGAGGCGGCGGCAGATGTTATCCAGAAGGAGTGCAAGCGCCTACTTCAGAACTTATGGCATGAGGCTCGGGTGCAGTCTGTTCGAGACTACTACGCCAACCGTGGTATCAAGAAGTCCAAGCAGGATTGCCGCGATATTTTCTTGAGTAAGGAGCAGTACATGAAGGTAATTCTTAAGGCCTTGTACTTAATTCCTTTATTTAGTAATTCATAGCCGTAGCGCTGAAGTTTCTATTTGCTAACTTAGGCCCCTCAAAGATGGTGTGCGGATCGGATGGATTGTTGGGAGGTGTTGGTCGATGGGTGGTGCTCAAAAGAATGGCTGGCCACCCACAACGAGGCCAAGGACAAACATGCCCAAATGGAAGGTGTGCCACACCACCAAGGCAGCTCCAACTTATTTCAGTACGGGCGGAACTGGGTATGTGGTTTGCTTCATGATTCATGCAATTCATTCATCATGCTAACTTTAGCCCTTTAATTACTAATTTACTTTGTTTCTCTCTTTCAGGCACGCTACAATAAGGCGGATAAGGTGCCAGAGGTGTACGACCTGTATGCCATGGCCCACACTGGCCCTTACAAGAAAGTCAAGGCATTCTCTGCGTCTGACCTCGATGATCCAAAGAACTTCACCAACATCTCCGCCCACGAGAAGCTCGTGCAATATAGAGATCAGGGGAAGGCGAGGAAAGGGGAGGACTTTAACCCGAGCCAGGGTCCCATTGATACAGAGCTGCTGATGATATCTGGTGGTGGGAGGTCCCATGGCTCCATAGCCATGGGAGATGGACTTATCCGTTGTCCTAGCACTCTCCCGGAGATCAAGGCGCGCCAGTCGAGCTCCGCTCCTGAGATAAGGCCTCGTGAACGGCCAGTCCAACTCGCCTTCAAGGTTAGTTATACGTACTCAGCTATCTTTCTCCATTACATTGTGTGCGCTTCCATCAATGATTACAAATGGTCATGTGAGTGGTGTTGCAGGCTGCTATACAGAGTGAGAGAGATAGAACGGAGAAACTTTTGGCGGAGGCGGCGGGAGTTGGAGGAGAAGACGACAAAGATGTTGGAGGAGGAGAGGGCACGGAATGACATGCAGGCAAGGGCCATGTACGAGCTCCTTGTGGTAAGTTTCTTCTGCAGATTACTTGCTAGTCTTAACATTTGAGTCTCATTACTAACTAGTATGACTCTGTTGTGAAAACCAAATGTGCAGTTTGTGTGCGAGAAGTCCGGTCAGACCGCTCCGCCGATGCCAGTGATTGCTCCTGGGAGCACGGTGAGTTTAATTTGAATGGACATTACTTGCTTGTCTTAACATTTGAGTGTCATAATGCTAACGAGACATTGGAAATGATCTTTGGTGCAGCTTAACTCCAGAAACACATCGCACGATCCTTCTCCAGCTACCAGCGCGAGCCAGCCCGCTCCTTCTCCAGCTACCGGCGCAAGCCAGCCCGCTCCTACACCTCCGTGATCACGGTAAGTTTCTCTAGTGTTTTGCTTAACAAATGCATAAAGACCTAGACTTAGCTTTATTTCCTCCAATATGCTTACCATAATGACCTAGAGTTAGCTTCTTTTCCTCCAAAATGACTTAATAAGCTTACTGACCTCATAAACCATCCATTCTACCTAAGTTAGCTCTAAAATGACTCATTTTACCTTAGTTAGCTTACAAGTGATCCAATTTATCCAAGTTAGCTCGAAAATGACCCATTTTACATAGATTAGCTCCTAAATGATCCATTTTACCTACATTAGCTTTAAAATGACCCATTCCACCTAGGTTAGCTCCAAAATGACCCATTTCACCTAGGTTAGCTCCAAAATGACCCATTTCACCTAAGTTAGCTAAAAAACGATCCATTTTACCTTAGTTAGCTCAAAAACGTGGCATTTCACCTAGGTTAGCTCATAAACGACCCATTTGACCTAGGTTAGCTCATAAATGACCCATTTCACCTAGGTTAGCTCATAAACAACCTATTTCACCTAGGTTAGCTCATAAACGACCCATTTCACCTAGGTTTGCTCATAAACGACTCATTTCACCTAACTTAGCTCATAAACGACCCATTTCACCTAGGTTTGCTCATAAACGACTCATTTCACCTAGGTTTGCTCATAAACGACCCATTTCACCTAGGTTTGCTCATAAACGACCCATTTCACCTAGGTTTGCTCATAAACGACCCATTTCACCTAACTTAGCTCCAAAATGATCCATTTCACCTAGGATAGCTCATAAACTACCCATTTCACCTAGGTTAGCTCATATATGATACATTTCACCTAAGTTAGCTAATATATGGCATATACTTCTTCTTCTAGTCTTCTTCTTCTATTCTTTTTCTTCTAGTCTAATTCTTCTTCTAGTCTTCTTTTTCTAACTTTCTTATTTGTCATTTTGCAGGTTTCATTCACTTCACGGAAGCCAGCTTCCTATGATGGATTGCTTGCTTTTTCCTGTTTTTCCTTTGATGCACTTGTATTCTGCTGGCTTGTTATGAAGAAACTTTGCATATTGTAATATGTATGGATCGATGGAACTATGTGATGGATATATATGTGATGTGAAATTTTTGATGGATATATATGTGATGTGATGGAACTATGTGATGGATATTTATGTGATGGATATATATGTGCTGTGAAATTTTTGTTGTGATAATTGTTGGATATAAGAAAAACAGAAAAAAAAAGAGGCAGTGCAGGCTCTTTGCCGTCCGCGGCAGACGGCAAAGACCTCTTTGCCTTCAGTGGCAGACGGCAAAGGGGGCACGTGGCGCCCACCTGTGCTTCCTGGGGTGGACCATTTGGCCAATTTGCCGACAGTGGCGAACGGCAAAGCCTCGCTGACGGCAAAGACTTCGCCTTTGCCGTCCGCCTGGCGGACGGCAAAAAAAAAACGGGCGCTGAGGTATTGCTGATGTCACTTGGCGGACGGCAAAGAGGCGCACTAGTTTGCCGTCCGCTAGTGGATGGCAAAGGCCGCCGTTAGCCGCCTAACGGAGTGACAATGGCGGACGTGCCACATTTTGCCGTCCCCCCTCTTTGCCGTCCGCCGCTGTAGGAAAAGGGCTCTTTGCCGTCCGCTGTGGAAAGCAGACGGCAAAGGACCTGTTTGCCGACCCTATCTTTGCCGTCGGTGTTTGCCGTCCACGGCGGATGGCAAAGTGCTTTGCCGTCAGCCGTCCCTGCCTTTGCCGTCCGCCATGGCAGATGGCAAAGTACTGGATTCCTGTAGTGTCTAGGTTTCACGGATCATCAGCAAGGCAAGTAACACTTTGATCATACCCCTTTACTACCTAGTTTTATTACATTAGATCAAAACTCAAACAATTGCATGGTTAGGATCTGATTAATATGTGGATTTGGGGAAGTAGATGAGGTAGTACCTATTGTCCTGTTTATTATCAAACCTTGGGAGTTACTTCTACGTTGCTTATATTGCTATGCTATGCTTGCAGACGTGGATTGGGTGAGTGTATCCATGACAGATGTGTGTGTTGTTATTTCATGGTTAACTTAAGGTGGCTACTTTAATACACATCTGGGTGGATTGAGGCACCTGGGGAACCCAATGTTGCCTGTTTTTTTGGAAATCCCGGGGTACCGTGTGATTCTCCTATGGACTGCCACCCAACCTCAAAGGGATCATAAGATTATTCATGCTAGAAACTTCCATGTGCAGCCACAAGCTATTATGGGCTCTAGCATAGTTGAGTAAGTTGCAAGACCTTTTTCAGTGGTGGGCTAGCAGATGTAGGGGAAAGTAGGTGTAACTGTCCAACCGGAGAAAAGAGTTATTGTTTCAGAAAGACTATGTCTCGTTTCTCCGACCATGGATGTATTCGAGTCTT
This sequence comes from Triticum dicoccoides, assembly GCF_002162155.2. Taxonomy (NCBI): domain Eukaryota; kingdom Viridiplantae; phylum Streptophyta; class Magnoliopsida; order Poales; family Poaceae; genus Triticum; species Triticum dicoccoides. The sequence continues at coordinate 630,128,607 of NC_041383.1, forward strand.
ATGGGGAAAAGTGCGCAAACCTCTGTAGAGTGTATAAACTAATCATGGTTAGTCGTGTCCCCGGTTATGGACGTTTTGAGTATCTAGTTCTTGGATTATCATGTGGATCTCATCACTCTTAATATAATTTGATTGGGTTTAATGATGATGCTTAATTGGAATTGAGTTGGTTGAACCTTCTCAATGTTTAACAACCACCACGATAGTTAAATAAAATTTATTCCTTTGTCGTAGGGAAAAATTGGCTTTATGCAAAACTGTAACCATAGAGCTCCCACCAGCCATATATGCATGTAGTGATAGCATTATTCTGTTCATTACTCTCTTGTGTTACATTGCCAGCATATTCCTTGTGCTGACCCATTTCGGGCTGCAACGTTCATGTTGCAGACTTTTCAGACGACGAGTAAGGTGCCTTAGGTCGTGATCTTTCACTCAGTAATGCCGTTGGAGTTGATGGACTCACTTTATCTTCCAAGCCTTCCGCTGTTATCGTTTTAGATGAACTTAAGCCATATTTATTGTAATAAGTTCTCTTTTGAGACATTCGATGTAATAAGTTTTTGATTACTACTTTGTTATAAATCCTTCAAGTACTATGCGTATCAGCATTACCGATTCAGGGATGACGCTGATGCACAGAGATCAGACTATTTGAGGTCTGGTCGCTACACCGAGTGAAACTACTAAACATTATGATTTAGTAGAACTACATAGGCTGCTCTGGCTTGCTTGGATATGTAACAACCCAACTATTGTCCCTACTTAATGAGGATCCATAGTCTTGACTTACTTTTCAAACCAAATTTATATTCCCTCTTTATCATGAACTTGCCAATCAACTGTTCTATTAATCAAATGTATCTTACTTGCTTTTCTTTTGGTATGTCTAATTGTCTTGTGCTTTGGTGTTGATTTAATAAAATTCCATGAGTATCCTGGGCAAAGGTAATACCATGTTTTTTATGTATACTTGTTGTACTGGGCTGATCCAATTGCTTAAATTCACATTTGACAACAATAAATGATCAAATGCTTTGTTTAAGCACTTGACAATATGTTGAGCCAGGCACCGCGCGCCAAGCCGTGTTTCCTACCTAATTGATTTGCTATCTGATTCAAAACACTATTCTTTGTTGCTGATGTAATCAACATCATTGTATTTCTTTTAGATATTATTGAAGCTGCCTAAACAACATGTGTTGTCATTTTCATACTACGGGAAAGGAAGAGCTCCTAATATTTTTTATGCTCCATGCCATGAGCTGCCACTTCTTGCCACATGTTCTTGCTAATTATCAAGTAACCTCCTGAACGAATTGTAATTGTGATTAGTATCTTTAGACGTTGGTCACTAGCTATAGTTTGCACTATTAGTCTACTCGCTTATGTAACCACTAATGTGTTTGTTTGCTGCTTTTTTGCAGCCATTTGATTAAGTCAAAGGCAACAGAAAGGCACGAAGGCGATCAAGGTCCTTATGTACATCGAGTACTATCTTTTGTCTACTATACTGTATGAGACTAACTAAGTCATGCACTATGTATTTACTGGTGGTGTCTATAAGGAGAACATATGTGGTCTATATCTGAATCTATGGACTACTATATTGATGATGTCGAGTTATGTCTACATAGCCTGCCTTCGAATGCTCATATAAGCATATCCTTTGTACCTTTCTTCTTTTTTGACTTGGCACATCTGCTCATTTTTGAATAAATTTTCACCTAACTACCACTGTTATAAAACATAATTCTCTTTTTAAGGATGCTTATGTCTGAAACTTTTCATCATTTTTCCAATATATTCTATCCAATATGTTATCCACGTATAAGACCCATCTTAAATTTTATATCTTATTCATAAATAATGATTTGGTGTATGACACTGTACTGAACCAATATCATTGTTATTTTCAATATTTGTAATGCTCCTATGACTATATTACCGGATTGGATATGACTGTACCCAGCAGCGGTGCTACCGGGTGCGGCAAGCCACACTTCCTACCTAGTAATGAAAGTATGGATACGTCTACTCTTCTGTTGGCGCATCTCGGCTGGTTGCACTATGCAAAGAACTATCCCTCTACTTTTCGTTTCTAAAAACGAGAGAACAAGCAGCAGCCGGATCTGAACCCCAGAAAATTTTGTCAGAATAAGCGGCAGGCACGGCCACAACAGCAGCGGAACTGCACTGGCTATGCGAGGTGGAGACGGGTCAGCACAGCGGTTTAAGGTCAGAGCGAGACGCGACGATGGAGGCTCAATACGAAGGTACTCAGAGCAACGGCTTGAGGCAGAGGTCGGTGGAGACGCCCGGCGACTCGCAGCAGAGGCTCTGGTCACAGAGGCGGCGAAACCCGGCAGATGGCGGCTTGCTGACGGTGATGAGGCGGAGGTGAACTCACGTGTGGCGGGGCCGGTGGTTTCAGGAGAGAACACGCAGAGGCGCAGGCGGCCACAGCGGAGGTGGCTGCCATACCGGGCAGCTCAAGGCGTGGTGCGGCTCAACGCGGCGCCTTGATGAGGCAGAAGAGGCACAAGGCCGTCTCGTGGCAGAGGAGGCGATGACGAGGCCGAGTCAGCACAGCGGTTTAATGTCAGCACGGACGCCGGCGGCTTGAGTAGCGGCTCAAGGCCGCGGGTGCGGGCTCAGATGAGACAGCGACTCTCCGGCGGCGTCTTGAGGCGATTGCAGAGGCGCTCCAGCATGGAAGCAACGGCTCATGAGGAAGAGGTGGTGAAAGCAGCTGGCGAGGAGGGCCTCGGAGATGGCGGCGGCGGCAGCCCAAAGGCGACATCCTGAAGACGGCCGGCAGAGACGGATCAAGGCCGTAGGGGCGGGTTGCTCAGCTGGCTCAAGGCGTGGTGGCGGTGACCACAAGGCGGCTCAAGGCGAGGCGAGGCCGGTGACCCAGGGCCAATCATAGCAGAAGTAGCGGTTTGACGGTGGAGCAACGCGGAGGCGGAGCAACGAAGTAACAGCGGCTCAGCGCGGCGCGATGAGGCGGCCGGCGGCAGGGCCGTGAAGACGGTGGCTCAACAGTGGCCGACTTGCGAGCGAGGCCGCAACCATGAGGGCGGCTTGAGGCACAACAGCCTGGAAGCAGACGGCGGCTTGAGGCGGCACAGAGGGTTGCCGCGGCGAGGTGAGATCAGAAGGTGACTCGTCGGGGCTGCGGGACGAATCTAACCACCGTTGTGGTGATGGTGGCCTTTTCTTTTTCCATTGTTGTTTGATGATTAGTCCCAATCCTGATTTGGAAACAACTTAATCTTGGCTTTATGTTCGGATTGGATCCGTTTATGTCAGCGAGTCTATGCTAGCTCTGACAATTTGTATTACTCCGCCCGTTCCGCCGTGAGTCGTGTGGCGAATCCTTCATGATTGAACGACTGTTGTGGACAGAAGACATGTGCTATGCTTCTGAATCATGGCAGTGCTCGATGGAGATCCAATCGGTCTCGTTGATATGTGACTGCTTTAAAAACAAAGTTAGATCTGATTTTGGATTGCGTTGCGCGCCAGTCTTGTCAACTCGGCGACTTTGAGGCGGCACACCTAGTGCAACCCTAATTTCTCGGATTCTTCTTCTTCTTACTGATCGCGAGCTTCTCGAAACCCTGGGAAGATCCCTCCAAGAACTCAACACCACCGTGCACAAGCCCCACGATGGGCGCCAACTGTCATGGATTTGTCACGGCGGATGTCCTAGTGTGAGGACTTAATCGCGAGGCCAACGCATCTATGTGGTAGCTTGAGAGGGTTGATCGGGATGAGAATGCGAGACGGATCAACACACAAGACAAGGATTTAGACAGCTTCGGGCCCCGGGAAACATCATCCGGTAATAGCCCTACATGCTGTTTGTGGCTAGGTCTCATTATGCTCATGAGGGAGTTGCCGCATAAGCCGGCTCCCCTTTGTTGTATCTAGCCTTAGCGATTATTTTCTCTCCCTCTTGGGGTGCCCTGCCCCTCCTTATATAAGTTGAAGGGGGAGGGTTACATGACTAGTCCTAGTAGGATTAGGATTACTCTATTACAAGCGGAGTCCTAGTCTTGCTTCCTTTGTAAGGGAATATTCCTTACGCTTTGCTCTTAAGCCGGCCCACCCTAACATGAGCCGGCCCTTTTGGGCCTTGGGCCTTGCCATCCGTTTGACCTGCCGCCGGGTAACTAATGAATCGCCAAGATCGGGCGGGTTAACCGTGAGTCGCCAAGATCGGGCAGGTCACCAGTGAGTCGCCAAGATCGGGCAGGTCACCAGTGAGTCGCCAAGCTCCATCCGGGTCATACCTCCGGCCGGATTACACCGCGGGGTATATCCCCGACAGTGAGCATCATTGAAGACGAAGGGTTGGTGATGATGATGGCAACGAATCCCCTCTCTGGAGCTCCGAACGAACTCCAGAACAGCCCTTTCGAGGAAGAATAGGAGGTGGCGGTGGCTCCATATCGTAAAACGCAATAAAACTTCTTCTTTTATTTTTTTCTCGGGGAAATGCAATTTATAGGCTTGGATTAGGTCAGAGGGCCGCCTATGGGACCCACAAGGCATCAGGGCGTGCCCTAGGGG
>NC_041383.1:630133314-630206863 GCF_002162155.2 Triticum dicoccoides
GATCTTCATTCCAGTATTTTTTATATATTCAATAAAAAATCCCCGCAAAGTTTCGTCCGATCCCGAGAACTTTTATTTTTGCACAAAAAACAACACTATATTAGTTCTGCTGAAACAATGTCATTCCGGGTTAGTTTCATCCAAATCATGCAAATTAGAGTCCCAAACAAGAGCAATAGTGTTTGGAAAAGTAGATACGATGGAGACATATCACTCCTCAAGGACTTTGGCATGGCTTCGGGGCTATGCATGAACTTGGCCAAGTGCTCAGCACACCCGGTTAGGTGCACTGACGAGCAAATCAACTTGATAACTGCTGAGATAGGTGCCCAGTGTTGGGCTGCTCGTGTTGCTACTTGGGCTCCTGTTGGGCCTAAGGAAAATCATGGCAGGACAACTGCAGTTTCTGGTAGACAAGATGGCAGATAGACTCCCCGCCTGGCAGGCCAGATTGCTATACCGTGCCGGCCGCCTGGAACTTGGTAACACCACTCTAGCATCGAGCTAATTCATGCCATGATGGCGATGGACCTACCCGTCAAAACTCTGGAAGCTACTAACAAAGTTTGCAGAAGTTTTCTATGGAAGGGCCACCGGGACGTGCATGGAGGGCACTGCTTGGTGGCCTGGGACCATGTCTGCTTACCAAAGGAGTATGACGACCTCGGTGTTCCCAACCTGCGCCTACTCAACACGGCTCTGAGATCGCGATGGCCATGGCTTGCACAGACTAACCCAGGCAGACCATGGTGTGAATTCAACAAACAAGTCTCATCGAACTCGACGTCCATCTACAAAGAAGCCATCAAGTGCACCATTGGCGACGGGTCCACAACTCTATTCTGGACAGATTGGTGGCTTCGGGAGGGGCGCATCCAGGATATCATGCCCAGCTTGTTCGGTGCGGTCGAGAAGACCACGATCAAGGTCAGGACAGTGAACCAAGCTATATCAAGAGAGTGGTGGCGCGACGTACCACCTAATATGTCTGAGCAGGCAATACATGAGTTCCTCAGATTAGTCAATCGAGTTTCAAACGTGGAATCTAGCGGATGGAGTCAAAGACATGATCGCTTGGATTGGGGAAGGAAATGGTTTGTTTTCCGCACGATCAGCTTACCGTGGACACTTTGTTGGGCGGACTGAGGTTGCAGGAGCCACGAAAATTTGGAAATCGAGGGCACCATCAACATGAAGGTCTTTTCCTGGCTTGCGGCAAAGAAACGATGTTGGGCGACCAACAGCGTCGCTGCTGCCGCATCCGACGACATGCCCGTTCTATGACCAGGCGCCCGAGACGATCGACATCTATTACTTCCTTGCATACACGCTCGACAGGTCTGTTCGGTCATCACAGACAACTAGGGCAAGCCCGACTGGACGCCAGACCAAGAGGCCGAACTGGTGGATGTCTCTGAACATACACAAAAAAAGAGGAAGGAAGCTTGGACGGTGATCACGCTGGTGGCTTGGACCCTGTGGAAATACAGGAACGGCATCGTCTTCAACGGCGCATGGCCCCTACCCTCTGCTGACACGGTGCTTTAGCAAATCGACGCAGAGGGCCAAAATTGGAGGGCATTGGAACTGTTGCGGTAGGCGGGATCGTTCCCGGTTAGAGTGGACCGGTTGAGTAGTAGCGAGCAGTTAGCATGCGCTGTCTTGACTGGTGCAGTCGTCGGTAATCATCTTAGCATCTTCTATCTATGATCTTGATACGTCATTCTTGACGTATCCTTGAAAAAAAACCCATAAAAAAACCAATTAAACCCGGACCAATCCAACGAATGCACAGAAAAGAAAGAAAAAAAAAACCCCACCCATGCGAAGGAAAACCGAGAGCCAGCGAACGAGAAAAACAAAAGAAAACGGCTCGGCCCAGTAAACTACACGAGGGTAAAACCTTCAGGCGAGACTTGCTTCGAGCTCGCGTTGAGCGAGATATAGCATTTGCGCGCATCGGCCTCCTGTCGGTATGTCTCCATCTACTGGGCCGGGCCGAGGCTGAGATGCAATATAGTACACCCCCACCCATCTTCGCCGAAACCCTAGCAAAGACCGTCTCTTCCTCTATCTATCTAAATCTAAAGGAAAAGAAAGAAGGGCGACGGGCGACGCGGTTGGCGGCGGAAAGACAAAGAGCGGAGAGCGGCCTCGTGCGCTGGAGATGGAAGGGGAGGCGAACGGCGAGAGTGGTGAATCTGGAAACTGCATCGGCCATGGTGCTGATATCCAAAGGAGGAAGCATCAGGAGACAAAATCGGAGATTGAAGTAGCCAACAAGAGAGGTCAGGTTGCGGCATTGATTTCCGCTTCCGTTGACACAAAATTGGAGATGGGGGAAACTGAGGTGATGAAGGAGAACATGCTGTCGGAGATCTTGAGGTGGAAGCACGAGGGGACAAAATCAGAGACTCAGTCGGCCACGGAGATGGTTAGGGCTGAGATCTACTCCTTACTCAGTCGTATCTCCAAGAGCGTCACGGAGCTGAAAGCCGAGCCGAAGCTGAGGATTAGCGACTACAGCAGTGACGAGGTCCAGATCCACATGGATAACATGTGCAGCGAAGTGACAAAATTGCTGCAGATGATGGAGAAGGTGCAGAATACTGAGATTCCGGGGAAAGAGCCAGTCTTGGAGAAGATCGGTGTGGAAGGGATTCAGATTAGGACTGAGGACAAAAGTGGATCAGCAACCAAGACGCAGGGGCCGACCTACTACGAATATGGATTGAATGCAATCTTTAACGGGTTGGATCATCTTTGCTCCCAGTTGGATCTTAGTTACAAATCTCAGTCATTCTCTAAGCTCTTCAAGGAGTCGTTGGTCAACATGACCAAAATCAGGTTAAGAACCAGAATCAAATCGGATGAGGTGGATGAGACGCGACAAATAATTTCCATGGAGACTCTGGGGGCAGCCAAGGGGAAGTGCGAAGTGTCGCCGAAGATTTCCTCCTTCACAGAGATAAAATTGGAGATAGAGGAAACCAAGGAGATGGGAGCTAAAGCTAAAGAGAAGCTCAGGAAGGCCGTGATGCACAATAGACAGGCTGAGGAGTTCTTTGATGAGTACCGTCGTGGCTGGGTATCAAATTGGTCCAGATTATACGGTACCTTCACAGAGACGAGTGAGTAAACATTCATTCACGCCATATATCTGCTCATTGTTCATTCGTTTCTTCTTTCCAACTGCATGTATCAACATACTGCATACATAGTCTCTAATGTCTTCCCCTCTGATGGCTGCAGCTTCATTGAGTCCTATGCACTTTACACACAGTACACCAGGAAACACCCCATCTGCTGCTTTCGTTGCTAGCACTCTGCAGATTTACTCCATCGAAGTTAAAGATATAGAAGATGTTCCAGGCTTGAAGTTGCCACTGGAAGTGTATGGCGTGATTGCTGCAAGAGACGCCGTGGATCACAATCGCAACATACTCTTTTCCCGTCGAAGGAATAACTGCCAAATACTCAATCCAGAGGTCCGTTTAGTATTTTTTTCTTTCTATTTTATCTTTCCTGGTCAGTTAATTAGTTATGACTGATGCATATAGAAGTACACATCTTGTTAAGAACACATATCAAGCGATTGCCTACTAAATTGCTAGCTTAGCAGAACTGATTAATGAATGGTGAATGCAGGATCCTTTTTTGCACTTGACTGGCCCGTCTCGTGCAATTGTATGCGAGGAACCTGTTCATGTGGAAATCAAGCTCAAAGTGAAGGGTGGAACAGAGTCTGAAGATATTGCGTTGATGACTCGTGTCTGGTATTACAGCGGTAATGTGTCATGTACTCTATATACCCCTCTTGTCGGAGGCTTATGCACAATGGTGTTAAGCTCAGAGGAACTTCATGAATCAGTCCAGGCTACTATCGTGGGTATCCGTCTCCTTGTTCCTGAAGAGACACCAAGTCTTTTCAAAAACGGTGGCAGAGTTGTTTGCTTCTCTCTGCCTCGGAAAGGCAGGCCTCGGAAAGGCAGGTTGCCTAACAGTACTCACCCTTTATTTCGGCAAGTTGTGCTTCAAGATGGAGCAATGACTAGTTGTTCAAAGGGTTACCTTAATCTGTCAAGGCATGTTGTCTCTGTAAAATTATGTGGAACGCTTGAAGTTGTCATATATGCTAACTCGCAGTCTGGGGCTATCAAAGGTGAAGTATCCATCAAGGCCCAGAATTGCAATATAACTCAGGATGTGTGTCACCTTGGCGACTCTGAGCTGGAAATCACAGTTGCTTGGTCCCGTCTGGTTCAAGACAAGCTGTGGATCTCAATGGAGGGAAGTGAGGAAGTTTGATTGTGCTCAGGCGTTATGAAAGCTGTCAGACTTAGTATTTCCAGTGTTCTGTATTGTATAAGTGTATTTTGTATTTCCAGTGTTGTGTTATGTAATGTGGTACTGACCAGTATGTCACAAAATATCTGACTGGTTGTGTATAGGTCTTGTTCTCGTCAGCTTTTTGTTATCTACTCTGGCAGAGCATTGTTCTTACTTAAATGATTCATTCAACAAATCTGCTGAAGTGAAAAAGCCTGAGCGAGTAACGGAGTTCCGCCCTATACCTTTGTAATGTACTCTACAAACTTATCTCCCAAGATTCTTGCAAACCGGTTGAGGAAGATATGCCAGAAATCATCTCGCCAACACAGTCCGCATTTGTTCTGGGGAGGATGATTACAGACAATGTGTTATTGGCATATGCGATTAATCACCTGATGCATAGGAGAAAGGGGGGGTCGTGTGGGGCTGGTTGCAGTCAAGCTAGACATGAAAAAGGCTTGTGACCGGCTGGAATGGAGCTTTTTGGAAAGAGTCCGTTAAGTACCGAGTTAAAATTAATCGGGGCTTTATAGGAGACAATTGTGCCTGAAAGGGGTCTCCGACAGGAGGACCCTCTGTCCCGTACCTATTCATTATGTGTGCTGAAGCGTTTTCTGCAGTGTTGCAGGAAGCAGAGGAGGGAACCATTCAAGGTGTGCAGATTTGCAGGGGTGCACCAAAGATTAATCAATTGTTCTTTGCATATGATTCTCTTAGTTATGAAGGCAAATGTGCAAGGAGCAGCAAAGTTACAACAGATTTTAGCTTTGTATATGAGGAGCAAACTGGCCAAAAAATCAACAAGGAGAAATCCACTGCCATGTTTAGTAAGGGGACAAGTGCGGCAACAAAAGCGGGTGTTCTTGTTAGTTTGGGTATTGCAACAGAATCACATAACCAGAGCTACCTGGGCCTCCCGGTACATATCGGTGCACCCAGAAGCAAAGAGTTTGAATATCTGAAGCAGAGAATATGGCAGAGGATTCAAGGATGGAAGGAAAAGTTACTACCGAAAGCAGGGAAAGAGGTGCTCATAAAGGCGGTTGCATACGCGATCCTGACCTATGCCATGTCGTGCTTTGATCTCACTAAGCAAGTTTGCAAAGAAATCAGTGCACTAATTGCGCGGTATTGGTGGAGTCAGCAAGATAAAATGAACAAATGCCATTGGGTCAGTTGGGAGAAGATGACTAGACCAAAGAAGGATGGTGGACTTGGCTTCCGTGACATGCATATTTTCAACATGGCAATGCTAGCTAGGCAGGGATGGCGACTTCTGGAAGCACCAGACACGCTATGTGCTCAAGTCCTGAAGGTGCGGTACTACCCAAACTGCTCGGTTTTGGAGGCCACTGAAAGCGACGGTATTTCGTATATGTGGAGCAGCATCCTAAAGGGAATCGCCTAGCTAAAAGAAGGAATTATATGGCGAGTTGGGACAGGTGAGGGAATTTAAGTGTGGGATGATGAGACTCGAAGGCCAGCTTCTTTCAGAGGTAACGTGGTGATCACCAAGGTCTGCGATCTAATCAACTCTGTGACTGAGCAGTGGGATGAGCCGTTATTACATGACATTTTCTGTGCCGAGGACGTGAAGGACATTCTGAAAATACCATTGAGTGGAGGAATGGCGGATCACTTTGCTTGGCATCCTGATGCTAAGGGTCATTTCTCAGTCCGCTCTACGTACCATTTGGGAGCACACTTGTGAGATGCGAAGAGGAGGAGCCAGGTGGGCTCCTCGTCGGCAGGTGGCCGAGGTAGCATGCAGTGGGATAGAATCTGGAAATCAGCATTTCCAGGGAAGGTATGTATCTTCTTGTGGCGACTAGCACATAACAGTCTGCCACTTTGCATGAATGCTCAGAGGAAAAGGAGCTTGATACTAGATGTCCTGTGTGTATGCGCCTGGATGAAGATGGAGGGCATTTGTTTCTAAAGTGGAAATTTGTCCGAAGGATATGGAGTGACATGGACATGGAAGATCCCAGGCTAGCTCTGTTACAGTGTAAGAACGCAGCTGTGGTTTTTGAACATCTATGGACCCTTGTGGCGCATAAGAGAGATGCTGCTTTTGTCCTGCTGTGGGAGGGGTGGTCGGCCAGAAATAAGGTGAATGCTGGGGGCAAGCTGAGATCGGCTGATGATATAGTTTATTCGACCAGGCAGCACATTCAGGAACTCAAAGCTGGTATGAAGGTTGCGAACGCCTCTGTTGCTAGCCAGCAAATACTCCAGTGGCAAAGACCCCGGATAACACACACAAAGTTAACTTTGATGCTTCTTTTTATGCGGAGACTGGCAGGGGCGCTTGGGGCTGTGTTGTCAGGAACTCTCAGGGCTTGTTTGGTTTCACGGGATCCCACGGGGATCCCCGTCAAAAACCGTGGCGTCCAGCCCGCGGGGCAACTCGGCCCGTGTAAAACTGTCGATGCATTTGGTTGCCCATTGACCAGGGATTCTGCATCCCAATCCCCGGCGCTTCCACGGGAGCGCTTTCCACCTCTCGAGAGGTCGGGGAGGAAAGCCTCTGCTCGCCCTCTCTCCTCCTCCCTCCTCTCCTTCGACCAAGGCAGCCTCTCCTCCCCCCTCTTCTCCTGTGTGACTGTCCAAACAACAACATGGCATTTTCCGTGGTTTTTACAGGGATCTCATGCGAGCAAGGAAATCCCCTCCTGGGGGTTTATTGCCCAGGATTTTCCATCACCAACAACCAAATGAGCCCTCAAGGGGAAATTTTTAGCTGCACGTTCAGGATATTTGGAGCACATGGCTGGGCCGCTGCATGCTGAGACGTCGGCCTGTGCGAGGGCCGTTGAAGCTGCTGCAGAACTGGGCATTCATAGGGTGATGTTTGAGTCAGACTCCTCTGTCCTGGTTAATGCTCTCAACTCTGATGAGTATGATCGTTCAACGATTGGCGTGCTCCTGAGGGGGTCTCACAGTCTTTGCTTTGGGAACTTTGAGTCTTTCGTGTTTAGCTTTTGTAAGCGTGAGTGTAATAAAGTGGCCCATGAACTAGCCGTGTTTGGCTACCGGGCAGGTGGTGTAGTTTCTTCCTGGCTTGAGCAAGCCCCGGACTGTTTAGGATCGCTAATTGCGTGCTTTCTCACACGCGCCTTCTCCTGCAACCAACGCCCTCCACTATCGGGGTTCTCTCCCTCGAGCCGTTCCTTCCTCCTCCATCTGAGCATGTTTCCTAGTACAGATGCTTTTGTCCAGTTTCTGCAAAAATGGCACACCTGATGCTTGAGATTGAGTATCGGGATCCCTATTGCAGATCGTCATCGTGATTCCGGTGGTCCAGGTCTGGCATCAGTTCGGAAGCAGGAGGAGATACTGCAGCCTGGCTTGAGTTCCGAAGGAGGAAATGCTTCTGGTGGGTTTAATCGGCAGTTCAAAAATTCCCCGGTTTTGTCAATGGAGGTGAAGATGTAAATTGAAGACTGTACCTGTGGTTTCGTTTTTTGGGTGATTTTGACGAGAATCGGGCTCCGTTTGATGCTAGTTAATGTTGAATGGATATTTCTCCATTAGGCAGCAAGACCGTGTGATTATTGGGATAGTTATATGAATTTTGTTATAATAATTCGATGGAAGCATTATGTGTAGATTTGTGACGCACCGGTCATGCTTGGTAGAAGCTCTGATTGTCCATGTTCTGTAGGTTCAGCTATGTCATGTGCTTCTAGCATCCGTGTTCGTGGCCTGTATGTAGAAGCACTCTGTGTAGATTTGTGATGCACTGAAAATGCATGGTAGAAGCTCTGAATGTCCATGTTCTGTTGTTTCAGCTATGTCATGTTCTTGTAGCATCCGTGTTCATGTTTTGTATGTAGAAGCATTATAGTTTGCCAAGTTCAAGGAGACGATGGAGGAAACAACATCTTTGACTATAAATCCGGTAGAAGGTAATCTGTTTCAGTTTGAGCTACGGCGTAATGATTCTAGTTCCAAGAAAATTCATATGGTTATTGTCGACCCAGTTGCTAGCTCATATGACTGCTCATGCAACCGATTCCACATGAATGGTGTCTTGTATCATCACATGCAGAAGTTCATGGTGCATACTAATGTGCAAGAAATACGTTCCTAACGTTCGGAATTTAAACATGCTAATCCAAACTCTTTTCATGGCAACTTTAATTAAGGCGATGTTGACAAACTTGGCAATTTTCTGACAAAAAATCAAACTGGAACGAAACTGCCATGTGTTAACAACTAAAGTTGCCACCTTGCAGCAACTAAAGTTACCATCAAAAAACGTTCGGGATGACATGCTTAAATTCCGAACGTTCGGGATTTCTTTATACCAAAGATTTATCGACGCGTTTGGTTCGACAGTTTTCCACCGTCTCCCGATTACACCGCTTAGCGAAGACGTTACCAGCGTTTGGTACAGCTGGGCTGGTTTCAATTGCCGTGTAATCCGATACGCCGTTCCCTTTCGTAAAGCCCAAAACGGGGTATACCTTGTGGGAACTGAAAACGCCCGATCTCCTTTTCCGCTCACCCCTGACCTCGCCTAGTCGCCTTTCGCCTCCAGCAGGATTCTCTCTCTTCGATGGCTCCCTTCTCTGCTGCTAGCAGCGACGCCGGCCGAACCCCGCCCTGCCCCCTCCCCTCCCCTCCCCGCAACGAGCAGCGACGCCGGCCGAACATCCCCCATCCCTACCACAAGCAGCAGCGCCGGCCGGGCCTCCTTCTCGCGAGCAACAACTCTAGCCAGATCTCCCCCTTCTCCGTCGCTAGCAGCCGCGCTGGCAGCGGAGCTCTCCCCATCCCCGTCGCGAGCAGCCACGCTTGTCGGACTTCCCCCTTCTTCGTCGCAAGTAGGCATGCCGGCCGGGCCTCTCCTTTGTCCTCACTTCTTTTCTGACGTTCTGGTTTGGGAAACCAATCCTTTGTCGAACCAAACACATCACGGATTACCGCCCATCGCCTCGATCTCATGTGCCGCCAATCGCCTTATCTTGTCGACGCCCCGTGCCGCCGATCGCTTGAATCCACTCATGTGTGACTTTGAGTCAAACATGTTCACCAATAACAACTAGAATACTCTTTAGCAGCACATTTGGGTAAATATTCACATAGGTCGAGCAACATCCCTGAACCAAGACGTGAGCATAGCAGTTACAGTCTTTGAGAAATTTGCATAGCAGCATATCAACAATCAGCAGCACATTTGGCAGCTGATACAAGAATGGGAAAGTTGGGTTCTGAGACAAAACATGAGCATATGATGTAAGAAAAGGGGCATGATCACAGCTGATACCCGAGCACCAGGATAATCTAACACACCAATGTAACACAACTCTATTAAGAAAAAGGGTTTCCCCCCGCTATATATTATAAAGCAAATACCCAATACAGCCAGCTTGCTGGGGCCGCAGCACAGAAAAACCCAAAAGAAAAACAAGAAGAAAAAAGAGAAATAAATATCGACACTGAAAGAGCACTTGTAAACACTCTTTCACTCTAGAAAACCGAATCTGTGGGTAAGTTTCTCTGCACATCATCCTTGCGCCAGACAATCGTCCAGAGGAATTCTTGCCGGCCGACGGCAGCTCCTATGCGGCCACGTGCCATATCCCTCCGCCTCCTCCCCTCCTCCTAGGACGCGCCCTCCCTCCTCCTCATCCCAGGCAAGCGGCCCAGCGACCGGGACGGGCGGCAGGCGGGTTGGCTGAGCGGTGACGGCGTACGAGCAGGTGAGGCGAACGACGACGATGGTCGGGCGGAGTGAGCAGCGAGCGGTCGAGCGACGCGAGCGGCGACGACAACCGGGCGGGAGGCGGAAGGCGCTCTTACCGATGACGAGAAATTTGGCTCGTTTCTCTGTCGAACCAGATGCATACTTCCTCCGTCCTTAAAAGAGTGTACTTCCAACTTTGTTGAAAAGTCATTTTTTTTATGTTTGACCACATTTACACAAAAATAGACCAACATTTATACCATCAAATTAGTAGCATTAGATTCATGATATAATATATTATCGTCATATACCTATTTGGTTTCACAAGCATTGATTTTCTTTTGCACAAACTCGGTCAAACTTTGAGATAGTTTGACTCTCCAATAAAGTTGGAAGTACACTCTTTCAAGGACGGAGGGAGTAAGCAGATAGGAATACTCTCTACGTGTACACAACCTTAGGGGTAGTTTGGTATTTTCTGATGCTTACAAATAGAAAAGAAAAAAAGAAATCAGTAAAAGAATGAAAGTGGCATGGTAATCAAGGAGTCAACGGGTTGAGTGGCAATTTTGCGAAGCCAATCATCGAAGTGGCAATTTTAAGAAGCCACGTATAAAAAGTGGTGGCGGGGCTCTCTTCCATCCTGGCTCGGCGGCGTGCGGCGCGGGACGCGGTGGTTGGCGGGAGCGCTGTGCTCGGCGTGGGGCGCGGCCGAGGCGAGGCGCGCGGGCGGCGTTGGCTGGCGTGCTGGCGGTGGCTGCGCGGGCTAGGTGGGGCGTGCTTGCGCGAGGACGACGGGGCTGGGCCTCTCGATCCAGATCCGGATCGGGTCCCTCCGGCGGGCTGCACGTGGGCGGCGCGGGCCGTGGCGGCGGGGGGCCGTGGCTGGAGGTCGTCGGCGTGCTCATCGTGCTTCGGACGGCGGGCTGGCTGGAGGCGCGTGCGGGGGCCTGGTGGTGGCGGATGGCCTCGGCCAGATCTGTCAGCTGCCGCACCTCGCGGCGAGGGCCGTGGGCGGCGCGGGTTGGCCGCCTCTGCAGCGCTCCGGCGTGGTGGAGGCTCCGACGTGGTGGTAGCTTGGGCGTGCTGGCTCGTGGTGGCCCGGTCCTGCGTGTTTGGGTGGTCGCGGGTGGCTCACCGGAAGCGGGAGGTGCGTGTCCGGCGGCTCCGACGCTTGGAGCTCGGCGGGCGGCGCTGGTTGGGCAGAGGTTCGGTGTGGCTGCTGCTCCGGCCGTGGATGGCTCCACTGTTGGGGAACGTTGCAGAAAACAAAAAATTTCCTACTCGTTTCACCAAGATCCATCTAGGAGTTCATCTAGCAACGAGTCATCGGATGCATCTACGTACCTTGAAGATCGCGAGCGGAAGCGTTCAAAGAACGGTGATGATGTAGTCGTACTCGACGTGATCCAAATCACCGATGACCAAGCGCCGAACGTGTCACATCCCTAGTCTGGTATGACCTAGACTAGCTAGTCATTTATGCATCATGTTTAAATACCATTTAAATTTGAAATGAGGACTTGGGAAACCCTCAGAATCATTTTGGAAATGACCCAAAGAAAAATTGTTCCAAAAAGGTCCAAGGAAATGTTCATGTTGCTCTCTGAAAATATTGGTCAGAGGTAAAATCCAAACAAATATTTTAGGAGCTCATGGATATTTAATTTTGGCCATTTGGATTAATCCGATAATTATTTGCTTTGGATATATATTGTTATATATACAAAATATGGTCCAAAAATTATGCCACTTGTTGAGGAGCTCTGGAATAATATAGTTAGCTCCTGCAAAAATTGGCATAAGATAATAAATTGATTTAGTATGTTAATTAAATCAAAACATATGTCAGAAAAATAGAAAAGGAAACAGAAATAAAAGAGGGAGACTTACCTGCGGCCCAGCTCCTGTGCGGCCTGGCCGGCCCAGCTGGCCAGCCCGGCCCAGCCGCCCCTCCTCTGTCGTCTTCGTCCTCGACAGGGGGACGGGCGCGTGCCCGACGCGCGCGCGCTCCGCCGCGCCACCTCCTCCCTTCCTGCCTGCCTGTCCTCCCCCTCGTCGCTCTGGATGGACCGGACGACGCCACGCGACACCCGCACCTCTCTCCCTCTCTCTCATTCCTCCCCCTCCCCTGGTTCTCTCTCTCCCGACCGCCCGAACGCGCCCGTCGCCACCGCTCGCCGTAGCCGTAGCCACCGCGCCCCTCGAGAGCATCTGAGCCGTCCCCGAGCTCCGCGCCGTCGTCGCCGTCCTCTCCGCCAAGCCGCAAGACGCGGGAAGCCCTGGAGCGCCGCCATCGCCATCGTCTTCGTCACCGGCTGCCCGAGATCGCCGACGACGCTCCGGCCGCACCAGTGCTTCCCCGAGCTCGCTGACGCCTTCGCTGGATCCGTCGTGAGCTCTACTTCGTTTTCCCCTTCTCCCCGCGCTCGTTTGCCCCGTCTAGCTAGCACAACCACCGCGCCCGCAAGCTCTTTGCCGCCGGCCATGGAGCCACGGTGGCCAGAGCCCGAGCCAGCCACTCCCGCGCGCGTCACCGTGTTCCTGGTGACGCTAGGAGGCCGTAGAGCCTTTCCGCTCACTTCCCCGTGCCCCGCAGCACCCGCGCGCACTCGGCCGAACTCCGGCCGCCGCCCCGAGCTCCGCTCCGGTGAGCTCCGCCACCTCCGCCGCCTCTCGCTGGTTCCCCTGGATGCGCGGGAGCGCGGGCGACCTTCTGGTGCCCCCAGCCGCCGCTCTCGTGGCCTCCAGCGGGGACTCCGCCGAGCCCCGTGGTCGCCGGCGGCTAAACGCCGGCGGGATTGACCGGGTCAACCCAGCTAACTAACCCCCCCGGCTAATTAAGTTAGATTAGTGCTAATCACCGCTTAGTTAACCCCCTGACACTGACAGTGGGCCCCAGCGCCACTAATCTTTTTAATTAGGATTAAACTAACCCTGTTTAACCCCCTGTCACTGACGTGTGGACCCCACACGTCAGGTTTGACCCCAGTCCGCCGCAGTTGACTTGCTGACACAAGCATGACGCAGTGCTGACGCAATTAGTTATTTTCTGGATTTAAAATAAATCAGGAAATTCCAGAAAATGATTTAAACTTCAAAAAATCATAGAAATTCAACCGTAGCTCAGATTGAAATAATTTATATATGAAAAATTATCAGAAAAATGCAACCTTTCCATCTGTACTAGTTTCATGCATGACAAACCAACTTATACATGCTGTATATGAGAAAACACATTATGGCATTTATTAGAGCCTACTTTGGAGATGCATTTGAGCTTCTGGTTCAAATGGACTTCAAACCAAATGAATACTAGTTGCATTAGCTCAAACAACATCACATCTTCATGCCATGTTCATGCATCATATTGTCGCATATGCTTGTGTATTGATTGTTGGCACCGTTCCTTCTCGATAGGTCTTGCTCCGGAGCCGTTCCAGAGTACCTGTTTGTGAAGCAGTGCCTCCTCTGTTGATCTACCAGGCAAGCAAACCCCCTTGTTCATTCCGATACAATCCTACTCTCTCGCTCCTGCTCTCAGTTATTGCACTAGGACAACAATGATTCATCTGCTACTTTGTGCTGCGGTAGTTGAAACCATTCCTCTACATGACCTGTCATTGCCACAGTAAATAGTTGAAACCCACTAGCATGTGTAGGAGTTGATTGAGCCATGTTGTGTTCCTACCATGCTATGCCTGCTATTGCTTAGAGTTGTGTCAGGTCTGGTTCATTGGGAATGAATTGGAGTGTTACGATATGTTCTGATGCTGAGAGTGAAGTGTGTGAACACGATTTGGTAAAGGTAGCGGTGAGAGGCCATGTAGGAGTACATGGTGGGTTGTCTCATTGGAACCGTCCTTAAGCACTGAGTTCTATGTATGTTGTCCAATGGCTCGATACTACCACACATTGGGTTCCGGTAACTCGACCCCTCTCGACTTATTAACCAACTTGATCTCTGTCCAGGAGTCGCAACTAGTTTCTGGTGTTTGTAGGTAGTGCTATTTTTCTACCAGGTGGCACCCGGCAGGGTGGGCTTGGGACAGACTAGGCACAGGTGGCACGGTGTACCAAGTGGCACCCGGATGGTGGGCTTGGGAACCCTGCTCACATCGTTTGGGGCTGTGAGTGACACCCCGGCCGGATCTCCTTACGGATGGAACCCGAATAGGCGATAAACCTGGGCTAGAGTCTTGTGTGGTTAGTCAGGTCGTGGCCGACACCCTCGCCAGGCTTCCGCTTGAAGGTTGCCGAGATACATGACGTGTACATGGCAGTAAGTGGCGAGAGCGTGTGTGACGAAGTACACCCCTGCAGGGTTAACATGATCTATTCGAATAGCCAGGTCCGCGGTTATGGACTTCTTGGATGCTTACATGGTACATAGACAACTTGAAGTGGATACTATAAAATGCTCAAGACAAGTGTGAGTGCTATGGATGGCCTTCTCGTAGGGAGACGGGGATGAATCCATAGTAGTGTATTGTGTGGTGATTAGTGTACTCGTGTGCGCCATATCACCTCAAAGAAGTTCTGGTAGTCGTAGAACAGGATAGCCACAGAGTCAAAGCTGGCTTGCTGCAACTAAACCCCACATTACCCTCTTGATACAAGTGCATGTATGATAGGATCTGATGTAAGTCTTGCTGAGTACCTTTGTACTCATGTTGCTTTATTTATGTTTTTGCAGCGGAGACTTCGGTCTTACTAGTGTTCTCGTGGACTTCGACAAGTAGCTTGTACCTCAGCTACGATCTTGATCGGATGTTGTAGATAGCCAGGCTCTTCAGCCTTTTCCATTTGTAGATGTCTGTACCCAGACATGTAATGCTTCCGCCTGTTGCTTGTATGCTCTGTATGATGGGTCCTGCGACCCCTGTTTGCATTAAATGCTATGATGGCTCTTCTGAGCCTTTACCTATATGAGTTGTTGAGTTATGTTGTGATGCCATGTTGTACAGCACATACTTGCATGTTATGCGTACGTGTAACTTGTATTGCTATGTGTGGGATCCGACAACCTAGTTGTTTATCCTTGGTAGCCTCTCTTATGGGGAAATGTAGTCTTGTGCTTTTGAGCAATAGTAGTCCGCTACAGCCCGGTTCACCGGAGTCCTGCTAGCCCAGCACTACTGCTTGGACACCTGACTGGCCGGCATGTGTTTCACCTCGTTCCTATGTCTGTCCCCTCGGGGAAATGTCACGCGGTGATATTCGGAGTCCTGCCTAGCCCGCTACATCCCGGGATACCGGAGTCCTGTTAGCCCAGTGCTACAGCCCGAATTCATACGTTGATGACCGACATGCTCGATGTGATTCATGTATGCCTGTCCCCATAGGTTAGTGCCACTTTGGGTTCACGACTAGTCATGTCGGCCCGGGTTCTCTGTCATATGGATGCTAGCGACACTATCATATACGTGAGCCAAAAGGCGCAAACGGTCCCGGGCCATGGTAAGGCGACACCCATGGGAATACCGTGCGTGAGGCCGCAAAGTGATATGATGTGGTACATGCTAGATCGGTGTGGCATTGAGTCGGGGTCCCGACAGCTTTGGTATCAGAGCCTGACTGCCTGTAGGATTACCAAGCCAAACTGGTCGAAGTTGAGTCTAGAAATTCTTTAGTTATGTAAGGGAATTGATTGTGGGTTGGAACGTAAGGCTATTTTACTCCTTATACCTCATGCCCTCTGATCTGAGTCATCTTATCTTTCCTACGGGGTTAAGGAACTAGGCATTCTCTTCCGTCTATCAGGATCACGTGTTACTACTCCGTAGTACCATAGGATTGCTTGATCAGAGTTATACCCCAGTTTTCGAGTACTTTCGGTGTAACCTGTTCAGTATGGTCTCAGAACCTTGAGTGATGATGTTGAGTATGTTATTACCCCATTTTAGTATGATGTCTCATTCTGAGCATTTTATTGCCGTTATGCTGCCGGAATTGCCCTAGTAGTTCGAGAGCTACTAATTTCCTTATCCTACATTCTATAACCTATAGTTGATGCTGATCCGTCCTTGGTTTCGTTTCTCAGGATGTCATCAGCTAAGCGAAGTTCTGTTGCTCGTAACCAGAACCACGAAGATGGTAGGGTTGAGGATCCTTCCGACCCGCCTTCGTTGACAGAGTTCATGCTAGAGATGGAGAGGAACAAGCGTGAGTCTAACCGCTTGTTGGCACGTATCGTAGAGAACACCGCACATCAGTCCAATAAGTCTGCGACCATTCATGACTTCATTCGCTTGCACCCACCTACCTTTCATCATTCCATCGAGCCACTCGATGCAGATGACTGGCTTCGTAGTATCACACACAAGCTCCATTCCGCGAACGTAGATGAAGATGACAAGGTCACCTTTGCCACATACCACCTGGAAGGTCCTGCTAGTCTTTGGTGGCAGAACTATGAGGCTATGCTTCCAGCTGGCCAGATTCCTACTTGGAGGGTTTTCACTGAGGCTTTTCGCGAGCATCACATTCCCCAGGCCCTCCTTGATCGCAAGAGAGAAGAGTTCTGTAGCTTCACCCAGAGTAAGATGGCTGTTGATGCTTACAGCAGAGAGTTTGAGAACCTCGCCCGCTATGCCACAGAAGAAGTGTCCACGGACGTCAAGAAGCAGGCTAGGTTCCGGAAGGGTCTCAATCCCAAATTGCGTCATGATCTCCACCTACATCATTGTGATACATTCCAAGCTCTTGTGAACAAGGCCATCAATGCAGAGACAGCTCAGCTCACTTACGAGGAGTCTCGTAAGCACACCCGTGATTGGGATCTTCTTCCGGTTCTGGTTCTCAGAAGCGCCGGATTTGGGTTCCAAACTCCGCTCTTCCTTCTGGATATACACCGAGGCCATCTCATGTGGTGCCTCCCCCAGCTCAGTCGTATGTTCCACCCAGGCCTACTGGTAGACCGTTTGTCAGTGCGGGTCCACGTCCAACCTCGGGGACTTGCTTCACATGCGGGAAGCCAGGACACTATGCACGTGACTGTTCTCAAACTAGTTATGCTCCACCCCAGCCCGAGAAGACTGTTGGCTGTGTTAAGCCGCCGAGTAAGACGATCAAAGCCAAGCCAATTCACACTAAACGTGGACGTGTGCATCACGTCTCAGCTAAAGACGCTCATGATGATCCGGATGTCGTTCTTGGTACACTCCTTGTCAATTGTCATCCAGCATCGGTTCTGTTCGATACTAGAGCATCTCACTCTTTCATTTCTGAGAGCTATGCTAACTTGCACAACATGTCATTTTGTGATATGCCCTCTCCACTAGTCATTCAAACTCCCGGATCCAAATGGCAAACCTCTAGTGTAAGCCATGGTAACGAAATCCTTGTTGATAGACTTGTATTTCTGGCATCACTTGTAGCCCTCAAGTCCTCAGATATTAACATCATCTTGGGTATGGACTGGATGACAGCTCATCATGCCAAGATTGATTGTTACACCAGATCTGTTCAGCTTACACACCCATCCGACAAGATAGTCACTGTCTCCACTAGAGTTGCAAAGCGTCAACTCTATTCTCTTAATGCCAGCCCTCTCCTAGACCTGGAAGTTATCCCGGTAGTCCGTGACTTTCCGGGTGTTTTTCCAGAGGAACTGCCAGGTGTTCCACCTGACAGAGATGTAGAGTTCGTCATAGATCTTATCCCAGGAACAGCTCCGATCTCTAGGAGACCTTACAAGATGGCACCCTTAGAACTAGCCGAGCTTAAGAAACAACTTGATGAGTCCTTGCAAAAGGGTTTCATCCGTCCTAGTTCTTCTCCTTGGGCTTGCCCCGTCCTCTTCATCAAGAAGAAGGATGGTACGGACCGGATGGTTGTAGATTATCGTCCCGTTAATTTGGTCACGATAAAGAACAAGTATCCGCTCCCCAGGATCAACGACCTGTATGATCAGCTCGCTGGATCCTCAGTCTTCTCCAAGATGGATTTAAGGTTAGGCTACCACCAAATCAAAATCAGAAATGGGGACATCCCCAAGACGGCATTTGTCACTCGTTATGGTCAGTACGAGTACACCGTCATGTCCTTTGGTCTAACCAACGCTCCAGCTACTTTCTCCCGCTTGATGAACTCGATCTTCATGGAGTACTTAGATAAATTTGTCGTGGTTTACCTCGATGATATTCTTATTTACTCGAAGAACGAAGAAGAGCATGCCGAACATCTTAGACTTGTGTTAGAGAAACTCAGAGAGCACCGCCTTTATGCCAAGTTCTCTAAGTGTGAATTTTGGTTGCCAGAAGTGACCTACCTAGGCCACGTAATCTCTGGTAAGGGCATTGCTGTCAATCCCGAGAGAGTTAAGGCTGTTCTCGATTGGACTCCACCTGAAACCGTAAAACAAGTTAGGAGTTTCCTTGGTCTAGCCAGCTATTGTCGCCGCTTTGTTGAAAACTTCTCCAAAGTATCCAAACCCCTCACGGAACTTCTCAAGAAGGATAAAAAGTTTGAGTGGTCCCCACAGTGTGAGTACAGTTTTCAGGAACTGAAAAGACGCCTGACTTCTGCTCCCATACTTGTGCCACCGGATTTCACAAAGGACTTTGTTATCTATTGTGACGCCTCACGACAGGGACTAGGTTGCATTCTTATGCAGGATCGTCATGTGATTGCCTATGCATCTCGACAGTTGCATCCACATGAGGATAATTATCCTACCCATGATCTAGAGCTTGCAGCCGTAGTCTATGCACTCAAGACCTGGCGACATTACCTTCTTGGTAAACGTTGCGAGATCTACACCGACCACCAGAGTCTCAAGTATATCTTCACCCAACCGGATCTGAACCTTAGGCAAAGACGTTGGTTGGAGTTGATCACAGATTATGATCTAGGGATTACCTACACCCCAGGCAAAGCCAATGTCATGGCTGATGCTCTAAGCCGTAAATCCTATTGCAACAATCTCATGTTGCAGCAGGGTTAACCCCTTCTCCATGAGGAATTTTGTAAGCTTAACCTTCACATTGCTCCTCACGGATTTCTTTCTACCTTGGTGGCGAAACCTACTCTTGTAGATCATATTATAGAAGCCCAGAAGCATGATACGGGGATTACCCGGATCAAGAGAAACATTGCCAAAGGTGTTGCTGGTAGCTTCTCTTTAGATAAGCGAGGTGTTGTTTTCTTCGAGAACCGTTTGGTGGTTCCCAAGAAGCAACATCTTCGGCAACTGATTCTTAAGGAGGCGCATGAATCTCCTCTCACAATTCATCCGGGTAGTACTAAGATGTATCAGGACCTACGCCAGAGGTTCTGGTGGACTAGGATGAAGAGAGAAATTGCTCAGTTTATCGCTAACTGTGACGTTTGTCGTCGCGTTAAGGCAGAGCATCAAAGACCTGCTGGCACCCTTCAGCCTTTAGCTATTCCTGAATGGAAATGGGATAAAGTTGGTATGGACTTCATCACCGGCTTTCCCAGGACCAAGAGAGGGAATAACGCTATCTTCGTAGTCGTTGATCGTCTTTCCAAAGTGGCTCACTTCCTTCCTGTTCGAGAGAGTATCACTGCTAGTCAGCTCGCTGACTTATATATTTATTGAATAGTATCACTTCATGGTGTTCCACTAGAGATCAATTCAGACCGTGGCAGTCTTTTCACTTCTCATTTCTGGGAGAGTTTCCAAACTGCCATGGGAACCCATCTTTCCTTCAGTACCGCTTTCCACCCTCAGTCGAGTGGTCAGGTGGAACGGGTCAATCAAATTCTCGAAGACATGCTCAGAGCTTGCGTTATCTCATTCGGTATGGATTGGGAGAAATGTCTTCCCTTTGCCGAATTTGCTTATAACAATAGCTATCAATCCAGTCTCAAGAAAGCTCCTTTTGAAGCTCTCTATGGATGAAGATGTCGAACACCTTTGAACTGGTCAGAAACCGGTGAAAGACAATTCTTTGGACCGGACATGATCCAGGAGGCAGAAGAGCAAGTTCGCATCATTCGTGAGAATCTGGAAACAGCCCAGTCTCGTCAGAAGAGTCAGTATGATCGTCGTCATAAGGATATGACTTATGAAATTGGTGACAAAGCTTACCTTCGGGTTACTCCTTTGAAGGGTACCCATCGTTTCGGTATCAAGGGCAAGTTGGCTCCTCGTTACATTGGTCCCTTTCGCATTCTCGCTAAACGAGGAGAGGTTGCCTACCAGTTGGAACTACCCCCACATCTTTCTCGAGTTCATGATGTCTTCCACGTCTCTCAACTCAGGCGTTGCTTCTCGGATCCCATCCGCGGAGTGGACCACGAAACGCTTGATCTCCAAGATAACCTCACATACCGAGAGTACCCGGTTTGCATTCTTGATCAAGCAGAGCGTGTTACCCGACGTCAGAACATCAAATTTCTCAAGGTTCAGTGGTCTCATCATTCCGAGAGAGAAGCTACCTGGGAGCGAGAAGATCGTCTTCGACTGGAGTACCCCACTTTCTTTCCGTCGACCCCTGAATCTCGGGACGAGATTCTTTCAAGTGGGGGCGAGTTGTCACATCCCTAGTCTGGTATGACCTAGACTAGCTAGTCATTTGTGCATCATGTTTAAATACCATTTAAATTTGAAATGAGGACTTGGGAAACCCTCAGAATCATTTTGGAAATGACCCAAATAAAAATTGTTCCAAAAAGGTCCAAGGAAATGTTCATGTTGCTCTCTGAAAATATTGGTCAGAGGTAAAATCCAAACAAATATTTTAGGAGCTCATGGATATTTAATTTTGGCCATTTAGATTAATCCGATAATTATTTGCTTTGGATATATATTGTTATATATACAAAATATGGTCCAAAAATTATGCCACTTGTTGAGGAGCTCTAGAATAATATAGTTAGCTCCTGCAAAAATTGGCATAAGATAATAAATTGATTTAGTATGTTAATTAAATAAAAACATATGTCAGAAAAATAGAAAAGGAAACAGAAATAAAAGAGGGAGACTTACCTGCGGCCCAGCTCCTGTGCGGCCTGGCCGGCCCAGCTGGCCAGCCCGGCCCAGCTGGCCAGCCCGGCCCAGCCGCCCCTCCTCTGCCATCTTCGTCCTCGACAGGGGGACGGGCGCGTGCCCGATGCGCGCGTGCTCCGCCGCGCCACCTCCTCCCTCCCTGCCTGCCTGTCCTCCCCCTCGTCGCTCTGGATGGACCGGATGACGCCACGCGACGCCCCGCACCTCTCTCCCTCTCTCTCATTCCTCCCCCTCCCCTGGTTCTCTCTCTCCCGACCGCCCGAACGCACCCGTCGCCACCGCTCGCCGTAGCCGTAGCCACCGCGCCCCTCGAGAGCATCTGAGCCGTCCCCGAGCTCCGCGCCGTCGTCACCGTCCTCTCCGCCAAGCCGCAAGACGCGGGAAGCCCTGGAGCGCCGCCATCACCATCGTCTTCGTCACCGGCTGCCCGAGATCGCCGACGACGCTCCGGCCGCACCAGTGCTTCCCCGAGCTCGCTGACGCCTTCACTGGATCCGCCGTGAGCTCTACTTCGTTTTCCCCTTCTCCCCGTGCTCGTTTGCCCCGTCTAGCTAGCACAACCACCGCGCCCGCAAGCTCTTCGCCGCCGGCCATGGCGCCACGGTGGCCAGAGCCCGAGCCAGCCACTCCCGCTCGCGTCACCGTGTTCCTGGTGACGCCAGGAGGCCGTAGAGCCTTTCCGCTCACTTCCCCGTGCCCCGCAGCACCCGCGCGCACTCGGCCGAACTCCGGCCGCCGCCCCAAGCTCCGCTCCGGTGAGCTCCGCCACCTCCACCGCCTCTCGCTGGTTCCCCTGGATGCGCGGGAGCGCGGGCGACCTTCTGGTGCCCCCAGCCGCCGCTCTCGTGGCCTCCAGCGGGGACTCCGCCGAGCCCCGTGGTCGCCGGCGGCTAAACGCCAGCGGGATTGACCGGGTCAGCCCAGCTAACTAACCCCCCCGGCTAATTAAGTTAGATTAGTGCTAATCACCGCTTAGTTAACCCCCTGACACTGACAGTGGGCCCCAGCGCCACTAATCTTTTTAATTAGGATTAAACTAACCCTGTTTAACCCCCTGTCACTGACGTGTGGACCCCACACATCAGGTTTGACCCCAGTTAGCCGCAGTTGACTTGCTGACGCAAGCATGACGCAGTGCTGACGCAATTAGTTATTTTCTGGATTTAAAATAAATCAGGAAATTCCAGAAAATGATTTAAACTTCAAAAAATCATAGAAATTCAACCGTAGCTCAGATTGAAATAATTTATATATAAAAAATTATCAGAAAAATGCAACCTTTCCATCTGTACTAGTTTCATGCATGACAAACCAACTTATACATGTTGTATATGAGAAAACACATTATGGCATTTATTAGAGCCTACTTTGGAGATGCATTTGAGCTTCTGGTTCAAATGGACTTCAAACCAAATGAATACTAGTTGCATTAGCTCAAACAACATCACATCTTCATGCCATGTTCATGCATCATATTGTCGCATATGCTTGTGTATTGATTGTTGGCACCGTTCCTTCTCGATAGGTCTTGCTCCGGAGCCGTTCCAGAGTACCTGTTTGTGAAGCAGTGCCTCCTCTGTTGATCTACCAGGCAAGCAAACCCCCTTGTTCATTCCGATACAATCCTACTCTCTCGCTCCTGCTCTCAGTTATTGCACTAGGACAACAACGATTCATCTGCTACTTTGTGCTGCG
This sequence comes from Triticum dicoccoides, assembly GCF_002162155.2. NCBI lineage: Eukaryota > Viridiplantae > Streptophyta > Magnoliopsida > Poales > Poaceae > Triticum > Triticum dicoccoides. The sequence continues at coordinate 630,156,015 of NC_041383.1, forward strand.
GTAGTTGAAACCATTCCTCTGCATGACCTGTCATTGCCACAGTAAATAGTTGAAACCCACTAGCATGTGTAGGAGTTGATTGAGCCATGTTGTGTTCCTACCATGCTATGCCTGCTATTGCTTAGAGTTGTGTCAGGTCTGGTTCATTGGGAATGAATTGGAGTGTTACGATATGTTCTGATGTTGAGAGTGAAGTGTGTGAACACGATTTGGTAAAGGTAGCGGTGAGAGGCCATGTAGGAGTACATGGTGGGTTGTCTCATTGGAACCATCCTTAAGCACTGAGTTCTATGTATGTTGTCCAATGACTCGATACTACCACACATTGGGTTCCGGTAACTCGACCCCTCTCGACTTATTAACCAACTTGATCTTTGTCCAGGAGTCGCAACTAGTTTCTGGTGTTTGTAGGTAGTGCTATTTTTCTACCAGGTGGCACCCGGCAGGGTGGGCTTGGGACAGACTAGGCACAGGTGGCACGGTGTACCAAGTGGCACCCGGATGGTGGGCTTGGGAACCCTGCTCACATCGTTTGGGGCCGTGAGCGACACCCCGGCCGGATCTCCTTACGGATGGAACCCGAATAGGCGATAAACCTGGGTTAGAGTCTTGTGTGGTTAGTCAGGTCGTGGCCGACACCCTCGCCAGGCTTCCGCTTGAAGGTTGCCGAGATACATGACGTGTACATGGCGGTAAGTGGCGAGAGCGTGTGTGACGAAGTACACCCCTGCAGGGTTAACATGATCTATTCGAATAGCCGGGTCCGCGGTTATGGACTTCTTGGATGCTTACATGGTACATAGACAACTTGAAATGGATACTATAAAATGCTCAAGACAAGTGTGAGTGCTATGGATGGCCTTCTCGTAGGGAGACGGGGATGAATCCATAGTAGTGTATTGTGTGGTGATTAGTGTACTCGTGTGCGCCATATCACCTCAAAGAAGTTCTGGTAGTCGTAGAACAGGATAGCCACAGAGTCAAAGCTGGCTTGCTGCAACTAAACCCCACATTACCCTCTTGATACAAGTGCATGTATGATAGGATCTGATGTAAGTCTTGCTGAGTACCTTTGTACTCATGTTGCTTTATTTATGTTTTTGCAGCGGAGACTTCGGTCTTACTAGTGTTCTCGTGGACTTCGACAAGTAGCTTGTACCTCAGCTACGATCTTGATCGGATGTTGTAGATAGCCAGGCTCTTCAGCCTTTTCCATTTGTAGATGTCTGTACCCAGACATGTAATGCTTCCGCCTGTTGCTTGTATGCTCTGTATGATGGGTCCTGCGACCCCTGTTTGCATTAAATGCTATGATGGCTCTTCTGAGCCTTTACCTATATGAGTTGTTGAGTTATGTTGTGATGCCATGTTGTACAGCACATACTTGCATGTTATGCGTACGTGTAACTTGTATTGCTATGTGTGGGATCCGACAACCTAGTTGTTTATCCTTGGTAGCCTCTCTTATGGGGGAAATGTAGTCTTGTGCTTTTGAGCAATAGTAGTCCGCTACAGCCCGGTTCACCGGAGTCCTGCTAGCCCAGCACTACTGCTTGGACACCTGACTGGCCGGCATGTGTTTCACCTCGTTCCTATGTCTGTCCCCTCGGGGAAATGTCACGCGGTGATATTCGGAGTCCTGCCTAGCCCGCTACAGCCCGGGATACCGGAGTCCTGTTAGCCCAGTGCTACAGCCCGAATTCATACGTTGATGACCGACATGCTCGATGTGATTCATGTATGCCTGTCCCCATAGGTTAGTGCCACTTTGGGTTCACGACTAGTCATGTCGGCCCGGGTTCTCTGTCATATGGATGCTAGCGACACTATCATATACGTGAGCCAAAAGGCGCAAACGGTCCCGGGCCATGGTAAGGCGACACCCGTGGGAATACCGTGCGTGAGGCCGCAAAGTGATATGATGTGTTACATGCTAGATTGGTGTGGCATTGAGTCGGGGTCCCGACAGAACGGACGGCACCTCCGCGTTCAACACACGTACGGGACGGGAGACGTCTCCTCCTTCTTGATCCAGCAAGGGGGGAGGAGAGGTTGATGAAGATCCAGCAGCACGACGGCGTGGTGGTGGATGCAGGGCGTCACAGAAGCAGGGCTTCGCCGAGACTACGAGAGAGAGACGTAACGGGGAGAGAGGGAGGCGCCAGGGGCTGGTGTGTTTCCCTCCTCTCCCCCCACTATATATAGGGGTGCCATGGGGGGGGGGGCGCTGGCCCTAGTAGATGAGATCTACTAGGGGGGGCGGCGGCCAAGGGGAGGTTTCCCTCCCCCCCAAGGCACCTAGGGGTGCCTTCCACCACTAGGACTCCTCCTAGGTGGAAACCCTAGGCGCATGGGCCTGTAGGGGCTGGTGCCCTTGGCCCATGATGGCCAAGGCGCACCCCCTACAGCCCATGTGGCCCCCCGGGACAGGTGGCCCCACCCGGTGGGCCCCCGGGACCCCTCCGGTGGTCCCGGTACAATACCGATAACACCGAAACTTGTCCCGACGCCCGAAACAACACTTCCTATATATAATTCTTTACCTCCGGACCATTCCGGAACTCCTCGTGATGTCCGGGATCTCATCCGGGACTCCGAACAACATTCGGGTTTCTGCATATACATATCTTCATAACCCTAGCGTCACCGAACCTTAAGTGTGTAGACCCTACGGGTTCGGGAGACAAGCAGACATGACCGAGACGACTCTCCGGTCAATAACCAACAGCGGGATCTGGATACCCATGTTGGCTCCCACATGCTCCAGGATGATCTCATCGGATGAACCACGATGTCGAGGATTCAATCAACCCCGTACTCAATTCCCTTTGTCAATCGATATGTTACTTGCCCGAGATTCGATTCTCGCTATCCCAATACCTCGTTCAATCTCGTTACCGGCAAGTCACTTTACTCGTACCGTAATGCATGATCCTGTGACCAGACACTTGGTCACTCTGAGCTCATTATGATGATGCATTACCGAGTGGGCCCAGTGATACCTCTCCGTCATACAGAGTGACAAATCCCAGTCTTGATCCATGTCAACCCAACAGACACTTTCGGAGATACCCGTAGTCTACCTTTATAGTCACCCAGTTACGTTGTGACGTTTGGTATACCCAAAGCACTCCTACGGTATCTGGGAGTTACACAATCTCATGGTCTAAGGAAAAGATACTTTGACATTGGAAAACTCTAGCAAACGAACTATACGATCTTGTGCTATGTTTAGGATTGGGTCTTGTCCATCACATCATTCTCCTAATGATGTGATCCCGTTATCAATGACATCCAATGTCCATAGTCAGGAAACCATGACTATCTATTGATCAACGAGCTAGTCAACTAGAGGCTTACTAGGGACATGTTGGTGTCTGTTATTCACACATGTATTACAATTTCCGGATAACACAATTATAGCATGAATAAAGACAATTATCATGAACAAGGAAATATGATAATAATGCTTTTATTATTGCCTCTAGGGCATATTTCCAACAGTCTCCCACTTGCACTAGAGTCAATAATCTAGTTACATTGTGATGAATCGAACACCCATGGAATTCTGGTGTTGATCATGTTTTGCTCTAGGGAGAGGTTTAGTCAACGGATCCGCTACATTCAGGTCCGTATGTACTTTACAAATCTCTATGTCTCCATCTTGAACATTTTCACGAATGGAGTTGAAGCGACGCTTGATGTGCCTTGTCTTCTTGTGAAACCTGGGCTCCTTGGCAAGTGCAATAGCTCCAGTGTTGTCACAGAAGAGCTTGATCGGCCCCGACGCATTGGGTATGACTCCTAGGTCGGTGATGAACTCCTTCACCCATATTGCTTCATGTGCTGCCTCCGAGGCTGCCATGTACTCCGCTTCACATGTAGATCCCGCCACAACGCTCTGCTTGCAACTGCACCAGCTTACTGCCCCACCATTCAAAATATACACGTATCCGGTCTGTGACTTAGAGTCATCCAGATCTGTGTCGAAGCTAGCGTCGACGTAACCCTTTACGACGAGCTCTTCGTCACCTCCATAAACGAGAAACATTTCCTTAGTCCTTTTCAGGTACTTTAGGATATTCTTGACCGCTGTCCAGTGCTCCTTGCCGGGATTACTTTGGTACCTTCCTACCAAACTTACGGCAAGGTTTACATCAGGTCTGGTACACAACATGGCATACATAATAGAACCTATGGCTGATGCATAGGGGATGACGCTCATCTCTTCTATATCTTCTGCCGTGGTCGGACATTGAGCTGAGCTCAATTTCATACCTTGTAACACAGGCAAGAACCCCTTCTTGGATTGATCCATATTGAACTTCTTCAATATCTTATCAAGGTATGTGCTTTGTGAAAGACCTATGAGGCGTCTTGATCTATCTCTATAGATTTTGATGCCTAATATATAAGCAGCTTCTCCAAGGTCCTTCATTGAAAAACTCTTATTCAAATGGGCCTTGATGCTGTCCAAGAGTTCTATATCATTTCCCATCAAAAGTATGTCATCTACATATAGTATGAGAAATGCTACAGAGCTCCCACTCACTTTCTTGTAAACGCAGGCTTCTCCATAAGTCTGTGTAAACCCAAACGCTTTGATCATCTCATCAAAGCGAATGTTCCAACTCCGAGATGCTTGCACCAGCCCATAAATCGAGCGTTGGAGCTTGCACACCTTGTCAGCATTCTTAGGATCGACGAAACCTTCCGGCTGCATCATATACAATTCTTCCTTAAGGAAACCATTAAGGAATGCCGTTTTGACGTCCATTTGCCATATTTCATAATCGTAGAATGCGGCAATTGCTAACATGATTCGGACGGACTTCAGCTTCGCTACCGGTGAGAAAGTCTCATCGTAGTCAACCCCTTGAACTTGTCGATAACCCTTAGCGACAAGCCGAGCTTTATAGATGGTCACATTACCATCCGCGTCTGTCTTCCTCTTAAAGATCCATTTATTTTCTATGGCTCGCCGTTCAACGGGCAAGTCAGTCAAAGTCCATACTTCGTTTTCATACATGGATCCTATCTCGGATTTCATGGCTTCTAGCCATTTGTTGGAATCCGGGCCCGCCATCGCTTCTTCATAGTTCGAAGGTTCATCGTTGTCTAACAACATGATTTCCAAGACAGGGTTGCCGTACCACTCTGGTGCGGAACGTGTCCTTGTGGACCTTCGAATTTCAGTAGGAGCTTGATCAGAAGTATCTTGATCATCATCATTAACTTCCTCTCTAGTCGGTGCAGGCACCTCAGGAACATTTTCTTGAGCTGCGCCATTTTCCGGTTCAAGAGGTAATACTTCATCAAGCTCTACTTTCCTCCCACTTACTTCTTTCGAGAGAAACTCTTTCTCTAGAAAGGACCCATTCTTGGCAACAAAGATCTTGCCTTAGGATCTAAGGTAGAGGGTGTACCCAATAGTTTCCTTTGGGTACCCTATGAAGACGCATTTTTCCGATTTGGGCTCGAGCTTTTCAGGTTGAAGTTTCCTGACATAAGCATCGCATCCCCAAACTTTTAGAAACGACAGCTTAGGTTTCTTCCCAAACCATAATTCATACGGTGTCGTCTCAACGGATTTTGACGGAGCCCTATTTAAAGTGAATGCGGCAGTCTCTAAAGCATAGCCCCAAAAAGATAGCGGTAAATCGGTAAGAGACATCATAGATCGCACCATATCTAATAGAGTGCGATTACGACGTTCGGACACACCATTACGCTGAGGTGTTCCAGGCGGCGTGAGTTGTGAAACTATTCCACATTTTCTTAAGTGTGTGCCAAACTCATGACTCAAGTATTCTCCTCCACGATCTGATCGTAGAAACTTGATTTTCCTGTCACGTTGATTTTCAACCTCACTCTGAAATTCCTTGAACTTTTCAAAGGTTTCAGACTTGTGTTTCATTAAGTAGATATACCCATACCTACTTAAATCATCAGTGAGGGTGAGAACATAACGATAGCCACCGCGAGCCTCAACACTCATTGGACCGCACACATCAGTATGTATGATTTCCAATAAGTTGGTTGCTCGCTCCATTGTTCCTGAGAACGGAGTCTTGGTCATTTTTCCCATAAGGCATGGTTCGCACGTGTCAAATGATTCGTAATCAAGAGACTCTAAAAGTCCATCAGCATGGAGCTTCTTCATGCGTTTGACACCGATGTGACCAAGGCGGCAGTGCCACAAGTATGTGGGACTATCATTATCAACCTTACTTCTTTTGGTACTCACATTGTGAACATGTGTAGCATCACGTTCGAGATTCATAAAGAATAAACCATTCACCATAGGAGCATGAGCATAAAACTTATCTCTCATATAAATAGAACAACCATTATTCTCGGATTTAAATGAGTAGCCATCTCGAATTAAACGAGATCCTAATACAATGTTCATGCTCAAAGCTGGCACTAAATAACAATTATTAAGGTTTAAAACTAATCCCGAAGGGAGATGCAGAGGTAGCGTGCCGACGGCGATCACATTGACCTTGGAACCATTCCCGACGCGCATCGTCACCTCGTCCTTTGCTAGTTTCCGCTTATTCCGCAGCCCCTGCTTTGAGTTACAAATGTGAGCAACTGCACCGGTATCAAATACCCAGGAGCTACTACGGGCACTAGTAAGGTACACATCAATTACATGTATATCACATATACCTTTTGTTTTGCCGGCCTTCTTGTCCGCTAAGTACTTAGGGCAGTTCCGCTTCCAGTGACCGCTTCCCTTGCAATAAAAGCACTCAGTCTCGGGCTTGGGTCCATTCTTTGGCTTCTTCCCAGCAGCTTGCTTGCCGGGCGCGGCAACCTCCTTGCCGTCCTTCTTGAAGTTCTTTTTACCCTTGCCTTTCTTGAACTTAGTGGTTTTATTGACCATCAACACTTGATGTTCCTTCCTGACTTCTACCTCTGCTGATTTCAGCATAGCAAATACTTCAGGAATGGTCTTTTCCATCCCCTGCATATTGAAGTTCATCACAAAGCTCTTGTAGCTTGGTGGAAGCGACTAGAGGATTCTGTCAATGACCGCATCATCCGGGAGATTAACTCCCAGCTGAGTCAAGCGGTTATGTAACCCAGACATAGTGAGTATGTGCTCACTGACATAACTATTTTCCTCCATCTTACAGCTGAAGAATTTGTCGGAGACTTCATATCTCTCGACCCGGGCATGAGCTTGGAAAACCATTTTCAGCTCTTCGAACATCTCATATGCTCCATGTCTCTCAAAACGCTTTTGGAGCCCCGGCTCTAGGCTGTAAAGCATGCCGCACTGAACGAGGGAGTAGTCATCGGAACGTGCCTGCCAAGCGTTCATAACATCTTGTTCTGCAGGGAGAACAAGTGCGTCACCCAGCGGTGCTTGTAGGACATAATCTTTCTTGGCAGCTATGAGGATGATCCTCAGGTTCCGGACCCAGTCCGTATAGTTGCTGCCATCGTCTTTCAGCTTAGTTTTCTCTAGGAACGCGTTGAAGTTGAGGACTACGTTGGCCATTTGATCTACAAGACATATTGTAAAATATTTAGACTAAGTTCATGATAATTAAGTTCAACTAATCAAATTATTAGTGAACTCCCACTTAGATTAGACATCCCTCCAGTCATCTAAGTATTACATGATCCGAGTTAACTAGACCGTGTCCGATCATCACGTGAGACGGACTAGTCAACATCGGTGAACATTTTCATGTTGATCATATCTTCTATACGACTCATGCTCGACCTTTCGGTCTTCTGTGTTCCGAGGCCATGTCTGTACATGCTAGGCTCGTCAAGTCAACCTAAGTGTTTGCATGTGTAAATCTGTCTTACACCCGTTGTATGTGAACGTCTGAATAAAACACCCGATCATCACGTGGCGTTTTGAAACAGCGAACTGTCGCAACGGTGCACAGTTAGGGGGAACACTTCTTGAAATTAGTATGAGGGATCATCTTATTTACTACCGTCGTTCTAAGTAAACAAGATGCAAAACATGATAAACATCACATGCAATCAAATAATAAACGTGACATGATATGGCCAATATCACATAGCTCCTTTGATCTCCATCTTGGGGCTCCATGATCATCTTGTCACCGGCTTGACACCATGATCTCCATCATCATGATCTCCATCATCGTGTCTCCATGAAGTTGCTCACCAACTATTACTTCTACTACTATGGCTAACGCGTTTAGCAATAAAGTAAAGTAATTTACATGGCGTTTCTCAATGACTCGCAGGTCATATAAAAGAATAAAGACAACTCCTATGGCTCCTGCCGGTTGTCATACTCATCGACATGCAAGTCGTGATTCCTATTACAATAGCATGAACATCTCATACATCACATATAGATCATTCATCATTCATCACAACTTTGGCCATATCATATCACAAACCACTTGCTGCAAAAACAAGTTAGACGTCCTCTAATTGTTGTTGCAAGTTTTACGTGGCTGAATTAGGGTTCTAGCAAGAACGTATTCTTACCTACGTTAAAGCCACAACGTGTTTTGTCAACTTCTATTTACCCTTCATAAGGACCCTGTTCATCGAATCCGCTCCAACTAAAGTAGGAGAGAAAGACACCCGCCAGCCACCTTATGCAACTAGTGCATGTTAGTCGGTGGAACCGGTCTCACGTAAGCGTACGTGTAAGGTTGGTCCGGGCCGCTTCATCCCACAATACCGCTGAAGCAAGAAAGGACTAGTAACGGCAAGAAAGTTGACTAATCTATGCCCACAACAAATTGTGTTCTACTCGCGCAAGAAGAACTACGCATAGACCTAGCTCATGATGCCACTGTTGGGGAACATTGCAGAAAACAAAAATTTTCCTACTCGTTTCACCAAGATCCATCTAGGAGTTCATCTAGCAACGAGTCATCGGATGCATCTACGTACCTTGTAGATCGCGAGCGGAAGCGTTCAAAGAACGGTGATGATGTAGTCGTACTCGACGTGATCCAAATCACCGATGACCAAGCGCCGAACGAACGGCACCTCCGCGTTCAACACACGTACGGGACGGGAGACGTCTCCTCCTTCTTGATCCAGCAAGGGGGGAGGAGAGGTTGATGAAGATCCAGCAGCACGACGGTGTGGTGGTGGATGCAGGGCGTCACAGAAGCAGGGCTTCGCCGAGACTACGAGAGAGAGACGTAACGGGGAGAGAGGGAGGCGCCAGGGGCTGGTGTGTTTCCCTCCTCTCCCCCCACTATATATAGGGGTGCCATGGGGGGGGGGCGCTGGCCCTAGTAGATGAGATCTACTAGGGGGGGCGGCGGCCAAGGGGAGGTTTCCCTCTCCCCCAAGGCACCTAGGGGTGCCTTCCACCACTAGGACTCCTCCTAGGTGGAAACCCTAGGCGCATGGGCCTATAGGGGCTGGTGCCCTTGGCCCATGATGGCCAAGGCGCACCCCCTACAGCCCATGTGGCCCCCCGGGACAGGTGGCCCCACCCGGTGGGCCCCCGGGACCCCTCCGGTGGTCCCGGTACAATACCGATAACACCGAAACTTGTCCCGACGCCCGAAACAACACTTCCTATATATAATTCTTTACCTCCGGACCATTCCGGAACTCCTCGTGACGTCCGGGATCTCATCCGGGACTCTGAACAACATTCGGGTTTCTGCATATACATATCTTCATAACCCTAGCGTCACCGAACCTTAAGTGTGTAGACCCTACGGGTTCGGGAGACAAGCAGACATGACCGAGACGACTCTCCGGTCAATAACCAACAGCGGGATCTGGATACCCATGTTGGCTCCCACATGCTCCACGATGATCTCATCGGATGAACCACGATGTCGAGGATTCAATCAACCCCGTACTCAATTCCCTTTGTCAATCGATATGTTACTTGCCCGAGATTCGATCGTCGGTATCCCAATACCTCGTTCAATCTCGTTACCGGCAAGTCACTTTACTCGTACCATAATGCATGATCCCGTGACCAGACACTTGGTCACTCTGAGCTCATTATGATGATGCATTACCGAGTGGGCCCAGTGATACCTCTCCGTCATACGGAGTGACAAATCCCAGTCTTGATCCATGTCAACCCAACAGACACTTTCGGAGATACCCGTAGTCTACCTTTATAGTCACCCAGTTACGTTGTGACGTTTGGTATACCCAAAGCACTCCTACGGTATCCGGGAGTTACACGATCTCATGGTCTAAGGAAAAGATACTTTGACATTGGAAAACTCTAGCAAACGAACTATACGATCTTGTGCTATGTTTAGGATTGGGTCTTGTCCATCACATCATTCTCCTAATGATGTGATCCCGTTATCAATGACATCCAATGTCCATAGTCAGGAAACCATGACTATCTATTGATCAACGAGCTAGTCAACTAGAGGCTTACTAGGGACATGTTGGTGTCTGTCATTCACACATGTATTACGATTTCCGGATAACACAATTATAGCATGAATAAAGACAATTATCATGAACAAGGAAATATGATAATAATGCTTTTATTATTGCCTCTAGGGCATATTTCCAACATCCACGACAGCTTGGCAGGTCGGCTGCGGCTGGCTTGTTTCGACGTCGGCTTGTCCGTAGGCGGCTTGTTCGACCTTCGACCCCTCTCCTCATCATCCGGGAGCTACTTTCGTTGAAGGGCTGGCCTTCTCCCAGGCGTGGTCCATCACTCGTCTCGCGCCCATTGCAGCAGGACCGAGCTCGTCTCGCGCACGGTGTGGCAGGACCGAGCTCTCGCGCATGGTGCAGCAGGACCGACCTCGTCTCGCGCATGGTGATGCAGGACCAAGCTTGTCTTGCACCCGGTGCTGTAGGACGAGTCGATGGAAGCCAGTGGTGGCTGGCCTATTGGGTCTTGGCGTTGGGGGTCGCCCAGGGGTGCGTAAGGTGGGACCTTTCTGCTCATCTCTTTAGCTGGGGTAGCGGCGGGTCTCGGGCGATGCGGGGTCAAGGTCTTGGATGCCAGGGCGGCGGCCCTGGTGGTGGTAGCGCGGTGCTCATGGGCAGGGCCCGTGGCTTGGTGCTGCCCGGTGGCCATGGCCGTGTGGGTGGCGTGGTAGCTGGGGTGCGGCGTTCGGTGGCGGTGAGTGTTGGCCGGGGTGAAAACCCATTCCATCTTCGGACGGACCGGCGGAGGCGAGATCGTTCCCTTCTTGAAGGCATCGTCGCGGCTCTCATTGCCCGTCGTGCGACTCCAGGGGAAACTCTGATCTTCGGATCGGGCGGTGGTGGCGCACCGGTGTCGTATCCTTCCTGAAGGCACCGCCTTGGAGCCCACGGTTCGTCATATGCGGCTTCATCTCTTTGCGGTGGTAGTGCTAGGAGTAGTGTTGCTGCGCTCAACGCCTATGTATCCAGCCTTGGGTGTGTGTGCGTGTGTTCTGGTGGTGTGTGGTTGTACCGGGTTTTTGATGATATTTGCTTTATATATAAAGCAGGGCGAAATCCTTTTTCGGTAAAGTGGCAAATATCCTATTTTCTCTCGAGTAGGAGCGCCGTGAGCAGAGGGGTTCTCTCCTCCTCTGATAGTGGGGCCGGGCATTGCATCTGCTGCATCTTGGATGCCTAGTTCTGCAAATATAAAACAAGATGGTTCATCAAAATCTGTCGCACCTTACAGGAAAAGAAGAATATGAATGTGTGTGTTAAACACTTACCGGTGGGGCATCATAGTCGACCTCGAAGCCGAGGTCCTCCCTGAAGGAAATATACCGTAGCGGCAATAATAAAGTTGTTATTTATATTTCCTTATATCATGATAAATGTTTATTATTCATGCTAGAATTGTATTAATCGGTGTCGGCGTCAAAACCGGCGGATCTCGGGTAGGGGGTCCCAAGTTGTGCGTCTTAGGATCGATGGTAACATGAACATGGGATTTTACCCAGCTTCGGGCTCTCTTGAAGAGATAATACCCTACATGCTGCTTGATTGACTATAATGAATATAGGGGTTACAAGAGTTGATTTACCTCGAGATCATATGTTGTGGTCTAAACCCTAGAGATATGATGTGTAATGTTATAATGATCTACCATATCTATATCGACTAGCCTAGCCTCGGCTTATATAATGTACCAGAGGCCTAGGATAACAAGAGTCCTAGCCGAATACGCCGGTGGAGAGGATTCCTTGTCTTGATCGCCAAGTAGTGGAATCTGCCTTGTGTATAGTTCGGCTCTCCAAACTGGCCCATGAGTAAACGGCCATGGGGGTCCTCGGCCCAATCCAACTGATCGGGAGATGACATGGTGAGTACCCCCTAGTCCAGGACACCATCAGTAGCCCCCTGAACCGGTCTTCAAGTTGGGGACACTCCTCGATTCTTATGAACTGTTCTTCATCTTCGGCCGTCGGTCTTGAAAACTAGTTCAACAAATCTTCCCATCTTTGATCTTGAGGATTGCCGGAGTGAATCCGAAGAGTTCACACGTCGGGTATCCGCGGAGCCCTTGAAGTCTTCGGCCTTTATCAATGCCTTGTTATTTTTATGCCACGTATTAGGTTTGAAGTTGTTCCCGTTCGGCGGTGTCCTCTTGCATCCGAGCTCCAACGCCGGACTGCATTCGTGGTATCTTTTGCAGCCGAGCACCAATGCTGGACCGCTTCTGAGCACCAACACCGGACTATGTCCGAGCTCCAATGCCATACTGTATCCGAGGTGTCATAGATCACCTTGGTTCAAAAAATTTGCAGGAGTTTAGCCAAGCTTAATGCCGGAAATGCCCTCTATGGAGCTAGCCACTTGCATCCAAGCTATATCTGAAATGCTTTTCGAGGTGGTTCAGCACCTCGGTCATGGGCTGATTGTTTGCGGCTTTTATTTCTAATGCGTGCAAATTTATTTGCTTTTAATATGTATAATAACCAGTAGCCCTCAAGGTGTGTGTCAGTCTAAAACCTGAGATGCACCTGAAGGATGACATAATACCGCTGATCCCAGTAACCCCCGAGACTCAGGTTGATTCGCAAAATCGGCCTGAGGATCAAGTCCTAGCTCGGCAGAATACTTCAGGACACAAAAAGCAGCATGCTCAGTCCTTGAGACTCAGGTTGGGTGCGGCCGACCAACCCGAGGATTATAATCTCCTCGGAAACTGTATTGCACTTGAAATTTTCTGCATTGAATAGGCAATGCAGTAGCCCCCGAGACACTGGTCGGGTGGCAACACCAGATCAGGGGATCGATGTGCCCTTTTAATATTTGTAAATAATAAGCCCGAAGCCTAGTAGCCCCCGAGCCTTAATGCGGGCACGGGAGGCCAAATTAAGGATCGATATCCATAGTAAAATCACAAATTATGTGTAATGACTCTATGTATCCAAGTACTTTACGTCATTAATGCTCGGATCCACATTGTACAAAACTTTGTTGACCGACCATCGGCTTCAACCTCCTCGGCCAGCAGCCGAGGAGTGTTTGTCCTACTTTATAAAGCCTTTATGAGGGCAAAGATTTACGGCAAACAAGGCAATCCGGCCATACAGTTTTATAAACAAAGGTACGCAGAGAGACATGTTATATTATTGTTTAACATAAGAAACATCATCCAAAGAAAATATTCCTGCTATTGGTTCCTTTCTTTAGGTTGTCATGCTAAGCATGATCATGAAACCTCAGCTCCGATCAATGTGGGAGGAAAATACTGAGGATTTAGTTCGGGGAAAGCTTCCAAACTCTATGGTCTAAATGAACCCAAATTTTCACTTCCTTTGAGACCGTTTATAATCTGAAAGTGGCCCATCGTCGACTTCTACCCCCTTGTAGATGCTATGCAGGGTGTTTCCGCAATAACGAAACAACCCTTAGCCGACGTCTCGGTGCCCGAAGGCGGTTCTGTTGGCGGAAATGAGGCAATCAGATATGCGGGCTTTATAACTTTCACTTAGTCATAGGAGCTTAAAGTTGGGAGGCCAGCAAGTAGCCCCCAGGTTAGTGTTCAGCGACAACCGAGGTCAAGCCGTAAACACTTCGGCCAATGTTATGAATGGCCCGTCATTTAATACAGTCATCGGACCGCTGACCAGTTTACGCTTATTGTGACAGTCAGTTTTTGGCTTTCTCCACTAAGGTGCTTAACCATGCGAGCTAGAAGCATAATCGCAGTGGCTCTCCCTTTGCACACCTAGCCGAGCAAAGCGGAACGTAGGAGGCAAACACACGAGCCGGGCAACCCAACTATTGACCGAAGACACAATTCGAAACTGATGCATATATAGCAATATCCGAGAATTTTTGCCGAATCTCTAAAGATGTCCGACATTGCACTGCGAGACTTATGCAGAAAACACACAAATAGTTGAAAAGTGCCATAGGATTGGAAAACCAAAAAACTTCAGTAAAACTCAACGTTCGAACTAGATCAATTGTTCGGTGCCAATCAGAAAATTGGTCTTAGAAAAAAAATTGTGCTTCTGTCGTGCTTTAACATGACACATCCTTTCTCAAGACTTCAAGCGGGTCAGCCTACGGCTTCAACCTCCAATCCCGAAGACGGAGTACTTCTCGTTAGGCCAGTTTAGCAAACTTTAGCGGCTTTGAGAGAGAAATTAGGCTCCCCGGCTATTGACCACACACTCGCGTCGAGAAAAGGAGTGATAGAAAAAAGACTTTGCAACGACTAAGAAGAAGAACACTTATTATAAAACAGCTCACATAAATTTAAGAGCCCCCGAGTGACTTGGGTAAAAGAATTTTATGTATAATGATTGTATGTACCGAAGAACTTATATCATATCCATGTTCACCCGAACTTTAAATGCGTCTTAACCGACCGTCGGCTTCTCCCTCTTCGGCCAAGGGCCGAAAAGTGTTATGTACTCCACCTGTCGAGAATATCGATGGTGTTTCCGATAACCAGGCAATCAGGCCATAAGGCTGTAACAGACAAAGCGCGCTTAGGGAACTTATGCTATATTACTGACAAAGTGTAAGAAGCATCTTCGAAGAAAATAGTACCTCCACCGATACCTTTCTTCAGTTGCTCATTGTTACTATGAGACTTGTGCAATAGATTTTTTGTACTCATGAGTTCTGTTGTGTGCCAACCATCACTGAAAACAATAAGAGCGCTAGCTTTCGGCTTCACCCAATCTGAGGTCCGAGCTCGGATGAACCGATCGTGACAATCGCAGAGGTGCTCCCTTTACTCCCTAGCCAAACAATCAGGAACGTAGGGGTAAACACAGGAGCCAGGCAACCCATCTTGCAAATCGCTTAAGTCAACATGGTGCATATTGTGGCATAATACACGAACAAGGAACGAAGCCGTACAAGTATAATCATTTGCAAGAGGAAAGGCTTCAGAAAGGAAGCCCCCAAGTAAATGGGGTATTTGAATTTGTGTGCCACAAGCAAAGTTTTGGCAAGGAAGTTTTTTCACAAACAACTTTTGCCAAAAAGTATAATGCTTGGTCGAACCGAACAAAATTTAAAACCGAAAGTTTTTGAGCATGAAAGCAACTTAGCTGGTTAATGTGTTCGGAATTGATGACGCGGTCCGAGCTTGATGCGGGACAAGGTCCCAGCCCCCGAGCCGGTCCCAAGGTGGCAGAGCGAAGAGCTCGGCACTCCAAAGTGGTGACATAGCATGGCCACTGCAGGGCGGCAGAGTGACGCCGAAGCCCCCGGCATGGGTTAATGAAGTGTTGGCGAAGCCCCCCGTCCAGCCGAGGTGACATGGTATGTCAGTACGCCAAGGTGACAACGCCGCCCAACCCGGATCATTCTCCTGTGCACAAAAAATAGTGCAAGCCGGAGACAGCGGTAATAATAATAAATTAAAAAAAGAAATTGTTGCATAATAAATAATTTATGCAAAGTGAGTAATAAAAGAAATAAGGCTTGTGCGCCGAACACTCGATGAGGTAGAGTTCTCTCGGCGATGCCAAAGTCTCCGAGGCAACCAAACACGTCGGTATGGCAACACGACCAACAAGGTGATCACGCGAGCCGATTTACACTGATTGGGACGATGGCATCGGCTAACCGAAGAGACCACGTGACGCAGTCAAAGTCGATTATACACATGTAAAATAGTGCAAGCCAACAATAATAATATAAATATATAAAAATCCTTGCGTAACTAATTTACGCAAAATAATTTATTTAAAGAGAGGTGGCCTGGCGCCAAAGTCGATGCAGGGCGTCGGCGTGATGCGGTGAAGGTGTGACAAAGCCTGAATTTGCAGGGCAGTCCGAGTTCTGGATGCGGCGTTTGCCGAACTGTGTACGGAAACTGATCGAACCAGCACACTATCGTCGTTAATGCGGCCACCATTTGATAGACCTATGTATATATGATGGAACAAACCAGCGTAATAGTTCTTCGGGAAAAATAAACCCGAACAAGCAAAAATTACTAGGATTAATAGCACCTGGTTTGTTTGTTGTAGCCATCCGAAGGAAGGTGACTCCCAAATTTGGGACTCGATCCGCACACCCATTGCCTGATGGGCGATGAAGCGACAACATGGCAATGCTGGCAAAGGTTGGCTTGCCAAGGCAAAGCCCCCGGTCCAGCTAAGGTAACGGAGCAGGTCGGTAAGGAGACGTTGCAGCTGCCATGTCCGCCGAAGTGTTGGAATAGTTCGGCGTGATGGAGATCGGCTTGAAAAAGCAACAGTGCGGCCATGCCGATGCAGGTCGTAACTTGTGATGCGGTCAATGGGGATATTGATGAAGTGACCATGCGGTGATGCCGGTGTGCCTTGTCCGTGTAATCCGTGGGGCGGCGATGTTGGCGATGATTTTATCCTTGGTGATTCCAAACTCTTGTTTGGCTCGCCGAGATGAGGATCCGAAGAAGTCGAGCTCAGCTCAAAAAGCGACGACGTGTCTAACGCAGGTCGGCAGTAGTGGAGCAATATTGCCGAACTGGTTTGACACCAGCGTGATGGCGTAGATTACCTCATAGGAGGCTTAAAATTTTATGGGTGTGTGTTGAAGAACAATATGCCAGAAGAAAATTCCTTTAAAAAGGTTGTCCAATGTCACGACCATAAAGAAACATGAGTTCGCGTTGGATCCGTATTCGCGCAGACAACAGATCCGAAAATTGGTCTACTCATTGGAAGGTTCCCAAAGTTTGAATCGTCGGATAAAGCTAAAATTTGGAGGGGTGGTAGATATGGGAATTCCGCAGTAGTTGAATGGTTGGACCTTCCAAAGGACCTCCGAGCTAGGCTCTGGAGACCACGCCCTAAACTCGTCTAGATTCCCGTCCAGATTTGACAAGGCTCCAGTATATCATAGATCGTCAAAGATTCCTCCATCAGAACACGACGGAATTTTGCAGGGTTGTTATATACTTAATTCCACACAATTTCACTGAAGCAATCGTTAAAGCGACACTCGAGGAAGCGGTGGCGGTGGATACAAGTTTGCCATCTAGAAAAACAGTGCGGTCGCTTAAGGGCAATGCTGACGCTGAGCCCCTGAGCTCCATGGATGACTCCTCCATGATCTCGATAGAGATTGGAGTTGATGATGACAAGGACATATGTCCGATCTTGACGATCCGAAGAGGAGCCTGGTCCTCAGTCTGGCCGAGGTGACCGATCGGGCCGGCGATGAAGACGCTGACGTTGCAGTTGATCTGCAAGCGAGCCATTGATCCTTTTGCCGATCACACAGCGGAACTCTCAATGAAAGCACCATTGTTGGTGTCAAAACCAGCGGATCTCGGGTAGGGGGTCCCAAGCTGTGCGTCTTAGGATCGATGGTAACATGAACACGAGATTTTACCCAGCTTCGGGCTCTCTTGAAGAGATAATACCCTACATGCTGCTTCATTGACTATAATGAATATAGGGGTTACAAGAGTTGATCTACCTCAAGATCATATGTTGTGGTCTAAACCCTAGTGGTATGATGAGTAATGTTATAATGATCTAGCATATCTCTATCGACTAGCCCGGCCTCGGCTTATATAATGTACCAAAGGCCTAGGATAACAAGAGTCCTAGCCGAATACGCCGGTGGAGAGGAGTCCTTGTCTTGATCGCCAAGTATTGTGGAATCTGCCTTGTGTATACTTCGGCTGTCCGAACTGGCCCATGAGTAAACGGCCATGGGGGTCCTCGGCCCAATCCAACTGATCTGGAGACGACGTGCTGA
Source organism: Triticum dicoccoides (assembly GCF_002162155.2). NCBI lineage: Eukaryota > Viridiplantae > Streptophyta > Magnoliopsida > Poales > Poaceae > Triticum > Triticum dicoccoides. The sequence continues at coordinate 630,174,138 of NC_041383.1, forward strand.
GTACCCCCTAGTCCAGGATACCATCAACCGGAAACTTAGTACATGTGTGAATACATAGACAAACAGAGTGTCACTAGTATGCCTCTACTTGACTAGCTCGTTGAATCATAGATGGTTAAGTTTTCTAGCCATAGACATGAGTTGTCATTTGATTAACGGGATCACATCATTAGAGAATGATGTGATTGACTTGACCCATTCCGTTAGCTTAGCACTTGATAGTTTAGTATGTTGCTATTGCTTTCTTCATGACTTATACATGTTACTATGACTATGATTATGCAACTCCTGAATACCGGAGGAACACTTTGTGTACTACCAAACGTCACAACGTAACTGGATGATTACAAAGGTGCTCTACAGGTGTCTCCGATAGTACTTGTTGAGTTGCCATAGATCGAGACTAGGATTTGTCACTCCGATTGTCAGAAAGGTATCTCTGGGCCCTCTCGGTAATGCACATCACTATAAGCCTTGCAAGCAATGTGACTAATGAGTTAGTTGCGGGACGATGCATTACGGAACGAGTAAAGAGACTTGCCGGTAACGTGATTGAACTAGGTATTGAGATACCGACGATCGAATCTCGGGCAAGTAACATACCGATGACAAAGGGAACAACGTATGCTGTTTTGCGGTTTGACCAATAAAGATCTTCGTAGAATATGTGGGAGCCAATATGAGCATCCAGGTTCCGCTATTGGTTATTGACCGGATACGTGTCTCGGTCATGTCTACATAGTTCTCGAACCCGTAGGGTCCGCACGCTTAAAGTTCTGTGACGATCGGTATTATGAGTTTATGTGATTTGATGTACCGAAGTTAGTTCGGAGTCCGGGATGAGATCGGGGACATGACAAGGAGTCTCGAAATGGTCGAGACGTAAGTATCGATATACTGTACGACTATATTCGGCATCGGAAAGGTTCCGAGTGATTCGGGTAGTTTTCGGGGTATCGGGGAGTTACGGAATACGAGGAAGAAGTAATGGGCATCATGGGCCAAGTGGTGGAAGAGAGGAGGCAGGGAGCGCGCCCCCTGTCCTCCTTTTCCTCCCTCTCCTTCCTTCTCCCTCTCCTCCTTCCTTTCCTCCTCCTAGTAGGAGTACGAAAGGGGAGTCCTACTCCTACTAGGAGGAGGACTCCTCTTCCTGGCGCGCCCTACAGGGGCCGGCCGGCCTCCCCCTTGCTCGTTTATATACAGGGGCAGGGGGGCACACTAGAACACACAAGTTGACATTGTTCTTAGCCGTGTGTGGTGCCCCCTCCATCATAATCCACCTCGGTCATATCGTAGCGGTGCTTAGGCGAAGCCCTGTTTCGGTAGCAATATCATCAGCGTCATCAGGCCGTCATGCTGACGAAACTCTCCCTCGAAGCTCTACTAGATCGTGAGTTCACGGGACGTCACCGAGATGTACATGTGCAGATCGTGGAGGTGCCGTACATTCGGTACTAGGATCGGTCAATTGTGAAGACGTATGACTACATCAACCGCATTGTCATAACGCTTCCTCTTACGGTCTACGAGGGTACGTAGATGACACTCTCCCCTCTCGTTTCTATGCATCACCATGTTTTTTTTTGAAATTACTACGTTCCCCAACAGTGGCATCCGAGCCAGGTTTATGCGTAGATGTTATATGCACGAGAAGAACACAAGTGAGTTGTGGGCGATACAAGTCATACTGCTTACCAACATGTCATACTTTGGTTTGACGGTATTGTTGGATGAAGTGGCCCGGACCGACATTACGCGTACGCTTACGTGAGACTGGTTCTACTGACGTGCTTAGCACACAGGTGGCTGGCGGGTGTCAGTTTCTCCAACTTTAGTTGAACCAAATGTGACTACGCCCGGTCCTTGATAAGGTTAAAACAACACTAACTTGACGAACTATCGTTGTGGTTTTGATGCGTAGGTAAGAACGGTTCTTGCTCAGCCCGTAGCTGCCACATAAAACTTGCAACAACAAAGTAGAGGACGTCTAACTTGTTTTTGCAGGGCATGTTGTGATGTGATATGGTCAAGACATGATGCTTTATTTATTGTATGAGATGATCATGTTTTGTAACAGAGTTATCGACAACTGGCAGGAGCCATATGGTTGTCGCTTTATTGTATGCAATGCAATTGCCCTGTAATTGCTTTACTTTATCACTAAGTGGTATCGATAGTCGTAGAAGCAATAGTTGGCGAGACGACAACGATGCTACAATGGAGATCAAGGTGTCGCACTGGTGACGATGGTGATCATGACGGTGCTTTGGAGATGGAGATCAAAGGCACAAGATGATGATGTCCATATCATATCACTTATACTGATTGCATGTGATGTTTATCCTTTATGCATCTTATTCTGCTTTGTTTGACGGTAGCATTATAAGATGATCTCTCACTAAATTTCAAGGTAAAAGTGTTCTTCCTGAGTATGCACCGTTGCCAAAGTTCATCGTGCCGAGACACCACGTGATGATCGGGTGTGATAAGCTCAACGTTCATATACAACGGGTGTAAGACAATTTTACACACGCAGAATACTCGGGTTAAACTTGACAAGCCTAGCATATGAAAATATGGCCTGGGAACACTGAGACCGACAGGATATGATCAACATAGTGATGTTCACCATTGAAAACTACTCCATCTCACATGATGATCGGACATGGTTTAGTTGATATGGATCACGTAATCACTTAGATGATTAGAGGGATGTCTATCTAAGTGGGAGTTCTTAAGTAATTTGATTAATTGAACTTAAATTTATCATGAACTTAGTCCTGGTAGTATTAGCATATCTATGTTGTAGATCAATAGCTCGCGTTTAGCTCCCCTGTTTCATTTTTGATATGTTCCTAGAGTAAACTAAGTTGAAAGATGTTAGTAGCAATGACGCGGATTGGATCCGTGATCTGAGGTCCTCATTGCTGCACAGAAGAATTATGTCCTTGATGCACTGCTAGGTGACAGACCGATTGCAGGAGCAGATGCAGGCGTTATGAATGTTTGGCAAGCTCGATATGATGACTACTTGATAGTTTAGTGCACCATGCTTTATGGCTTAGAATCGGGGCTTCAAAGACGTTTTGAATGCCACGGAGCATATGAGATGTTCCAAGAGTTGAAATTAGTATTTCAAACTCATGCCCATGTCGAAAGGTATGAGACCTTTGACAAGTACTTTTCCTAAAAGATGGAGGAGAATTGCTCAGCTAGTGAGCATGTGCTCAGAATGTCTGAGTACTACAATCACTTGAATCAAGTGGGAGTTAATTTTCCAGATAATATAGTGATTGACAGAGTTCTCTAGTCACTATCACCAAGTTACTCGAACTTCATGATGAACTATAATATGCAAGGGATAACGAAAACGATTCACAAAGCTCTTCGTGATGCTGAAATCGACGAAGGTAGAAATCAAGAAAATCATCAAGTGTTGGTAGTTGACAAGACCACTAGTTTCAAGAAAAGGGCAAAGGGAAGAAGGGGAACTTCAAGAAGAACGGCAAGCAAGTTGCTGCTCAAGTGAATAAACCCAAGTCTGGACCTAAGCCTGAGACTGAGTGCTTCTACTGCAAAGGGACTGGTCACTGGAAGCGGAACTGCCCCAAGTATTTGGCGGATAAGAAGGATGGAAAAGTGAACAAATGTAAATTTGATATACATGTTATGATGTGTACTTTACTAGTGTTTATAGCAACCCCTCAGTATTTGATACTAGTTCAGTTGCTAAGATTAGTAACTCGAAATGGGAGTTGCAGAATGAACAGAGACTAGTTAAGGGTAAAGTGAGAATGTGTGTTGGAAGTAGTTCCAAGATTGATATGATCATCATCGCACACTCCCTATACTTTCAGGATTAGTGTTGAACTTAATAAGTGTTATTTGGTGTTTGCGTTGAGCATGAACATGATTTGATCATGTTTATTGCAATACGGTTATTCATTTAAGTTAAAGAATAATTGTTGTTCTGTTTACATGAATAAAACCTTCTATGGTCATACACCCAATGAAAATGGTTTGTTGGATCTCGATAGTAGTAATACACATATTTATAATATTGAAGCCAAAAGATGCAGAGTTGATAATGATAGTGCAACATATTTTGTGGCATTGCCGTTTGGGTCATATTGGTGCAAAGCACATGAAGAAACTCCATTCCGATGGACTTTTGGAATCAGTTGATTATGAATCATTTGATGCTTGCGAACCATACCTTATGGGCAAAATGACTAAGACTCCGTTCTCTGGAACAATGGAGCGAGCAACAGATTTGTTAGAAATCATACATACTGATGTATGTGGTCCGATGAATATTGAGGCTCGCGGCGGGTATTGTTATTTTCTCACCTTCACAGATGATTTGAGCAGATATGGGTATATCTACTTGATGAAACATAAGTCTGAAACATTTGAAAAGTTCAAAGAATTTCAGAGTGAAGTGGAAAATCATCGTAACAAGAAAATAAAGTTTCTGCGATCTGATCGTGGAGGAGAATATTTGAGTTACGAGTTTGGTCTTCATTTGAAACAATGCAGAATAGTTTCGCAACTCACGCCACCTGGAACACCACATCGTAATGGTGTGTCCAAACATCGTAACCATACTTTATTAGATATGGTGCAATCTATGATGTCTCTTACCGATTTACCACTATCATTTTGGGGTTATGCATTAGAGACAACTGCATTCACGTTAAATAGGGCACCATCTAAGTCCGTTGAGACGATAGCATATGAACTGTGGTTTGGCAAGAAACCAAAGTTTTTGTTTCTTGAAGTTTGGGGTTGCGATGCTTATGTGAAAAAGTTTCATCCTGATGAGCTCAAACCCAAATCGGAGAAATGTGTCTTCATAGGATACCCAAAGGAGATAGTTGGGTACACCTTCTATCACAGATCCGAAGGCAAGACATTCATTGCTAATAATGGATCCTTTCTAGAGAAGGAGTTTCTCTCGAAAGAAGTGAGTGGGAGGAAAGTAGAACTTGATGAGGTAAGTGTACCTGCTGCCTTATTGGAAAGTAGTTCATCACAGAAATTTGTTCCTATGACTCCTACACCAATGATGATGATGTAACTTTAGATCAACTTACTACCGAACCTCGTAGGTAAACCAGAGTGAGATCCGCACTAGAGTGGTATGGTAATCCTGTTCTGGAGGTCATGTTACTTGACCATGGCGAACCTACGAACTATGAGGAAGCGATGATGAGCCCAAATTCCGCAAAATGGCTTGAGGCCATGAAATCTGAGATGGGATCCATGTATGAGAACAAAGTGTGGACTTTGGTTGACTTGCCCAATGATCGTCAAGCCATAGAAAATAAATGGATCTTCAAGAGGAAGACGGACACTGATAGTAGTGTTACTATCTCAAAGCTAGACTTGTTGAAAAAGGTTTTGACAAAGTTCAAGGTATTGACTACGATGAGTTTTTCTCACTCGTAGGGATGCTTAAGTCTGTCCGAATCATGTTATCAATTGCTGCATTTTATGAAATCTGGCAAATGGATAAACAAAACTGCATTCCTTAATGGATTTCTTAAAGAAGAGTTGTATATGGTGCAACCAGAAGGTTTTGTCGATCCTAAAGGTGCTAACAAAATGTGCAAGCTCCAACGATCCATCTATGGACTGGTGCAAGCATCTCGGAGTTGGAATATGAATTTTGATGAGTTGATCAAAGCATATAGTTTTATACAGACTTGCAGTGAAGCCTGTATTTACAAGAAAGTGAGTGGGATCACTACAACCTTTCTGATAAGTATATGTGAATGACATATTGTTGATTGGAAATGATGTAGAATTTTCTGGAAAGCATAAAAGGAGTGTTTGAAAGGAGTTTTTCAAAGAAAGACCTCGGTGAAGCTGCTTACATATTGGGCATCAAGATCTATAGAGATAGATCAAGACGCTTGATAAGTTTTTTCAATGAGTACATACCTTGACAAATTTTTGAAGTAGTTCAAAATGGAACAATCAAAGTAGGAGTTCTTGCCTGTATTGCAAGGTGTGAAATTGAGTAAGACTCAAAGCCCGAGCACGACAGAAGATAAAAAGAGAATGAAAGTCATTCCCTATGCCTCAGCCGTAGGTTCTATAAAGTATGCCGTGCTGTGTACTAGATCTATTGTATACCCTACACTGAGTTTGGCAAGGGAGTACAATAGTGATCTAGGAGTAGATCACTGGACATCGGTCAAAATTATCCTTAGTGGAATAAGAATATGTTTCTCGATTATGGAGGTGACAAAAGGTTCATCGTAAAGGGTTATGTCGATGCACGTTTTGACACTAATCAAGATGACTCTAAGTCTCAATATGGATACATATTGAAAGTGGGCGCAATTAGCTAGAGTAGCTCTATGCAGAGCATTGTTGATATAGGAATTTGCAAAATACATACGGATCTGAATATGGCAGACCCATTGACTAAACTTCTCTCACAAGCAAAACATGATCACACCTTAGTACTCTTTGGGTGTTAATCACATGGCGATGTGAACTAGATTACTGACTCTAGTAAACCTTTTGAGTGTTTGACCACATGGCGATGTGAACTATAGATATTAATCACATGGTGGTGTGAACTATTGGTGTTAAATCACATGGCGATGTGAACTAGATTATTGCCTCTAGTGCAAGTGGGAGACTGATGGAAATATGCCCTAGAGGCAATAATAAAGTTGTTATTTATATTTCCTTACATCATTGATAAATGTTTATTATTCATGCTAGAATTGTATTAACCGAAAACTTAGTACATGCGTGAATACATAGACAAACAGAGTGTCACTAGTATGCCTCTACTTGACTAGCTCGTTGAATCACAGATGGTTAAGTTTCTTAGCCACACACATGAGTTGTCATTTGATTAACGGGATCACATCATTAGAGAATGATGGGAGCCAATATGGGCATCCAGGTTCCGCTATTGGTTATTGAGCAGAGACGTGTCTCGGTCATGTCTACATAGTTCTCGAACCCGTAGGGTCCGCATGCTTAAAGTTCTGTGATGATCGGTATTATGAGTTTATGTGATTTGATGTACCGAAGGTAGTTTGGAGTCCCGGATGAGATCGGGGACATGACGAGGAGTCTCGAAATGGTAGAGACGTAAAGATCGATATATTGGACGACTATATTCAGACATCGGAAAGGTTCCGAGTGATTCGGGTATTTTTCGGGGTACCGAAGAGTTACGGGAATACGAGGAAGAAGTAATGGGCCTCATGGGCCAAGTGGTGGAAGAGAGGAGGCAGGGCATGCAGCCACCCTAGCCCAAACCGAATTGGACTAGGGGGTCAGCCCCCCTTTCCTCCTTTTCCTCCCTCTCCTTCCTTCTCCCTCTCCTCCTTTCTTTCCTCCTCCTAGTAGGAGTAGGAAAGGGGAGTCCTACTCCCACTAGGAGGAGGACTCTATCGGTGTCAAAACCGGCGGATCTCGGGTAGGGGGTCCCGATCTGTGCGTCTTAGGCTGATGGTAACAGGAAGCGAGGGACACAATGTTTACCCAGGTTCGGACCCTCTCGATGGAGGTAAAACCCTACTTCCTGCTTGATTAATATTGAATATATGAGTAGTACAAGAGTAGATCTACCACGAGATCGTAGAGGCTAAACCCTAGGAGCTAGCCTATGATGGTTATTGTTGTAATTGTGATCGGCCTTCTAAGGACCAACCTCTCCGGTTTATATAGGCACCGGAGAGGGCTAGGGTTTACATGGAGTCGGTTACAAGGAAGGAAACACAATATCCGGATCGCCAAGCTTGTCTTTCACGCAAAGGAGAATCCTATCCGGACACGGGGCGGAGTCTTGAGTCTTGTATCTTCACGCTTCAATAGTCCGGACAATGTATATAGTCCGGATTTCCGGATACCCCCTAATTCAGGACTCCCTGAGTAGCCCCTGAACCAGGCTTCAATGACGATGAGTCCGGCGCGCAGTCTTGTCTTCGGCATTGCAAGGCGGGTTCCTTCTCCGAATACTCCAAGGCAATTGTAGACCGTATCTGGATCTGCAAAATGATCCTCACATACCACCGTAGAGAGAATGATATTTCACAAACGTAATCTGCTGACCACGTGACATGTCATTAAGGTCGGGTCATTATTCGAACCGTTTTCCCACAACCAGCCATAGCGCAAATTGCGAGGCGGTTTCTTCTGCATGTTTTACCATAGCAGAGATCGTGTCCCCTTATCGTGGGATTCTCATCAATACGGGCATGGGTAACCCAACCACACCGCTAATCGTGGCGAGTGGGGGACGAGTGGGTTCCACCAGGCAAGTGGGGAGGTGCAAAAAAGCTTTCACCGTCTCTATAAAGAGATAAGGTCTCTTCCTCTTTACCCACGCCTCCTCCTTCCGCTAGTCCATTCCCCTCTGTTTGAGCTCCAGCGCCCAAGCATTCCTCCTCTCCATCGAAGAGAGGGTTTTTCGAAGATGTCCGGATCCGGAGCAGGAGGCAAATGGATGGCCTCTACCGTTCAAGAGAAGGATATCGAGAGGCTCCGAGAGTCCGGGTACCTGGCCAAGAAGATCGGCCATCGTCTTCCACCGGTGGGACAGATCGTCCCTACTCTGGAGCCCCACGAGAGAGTCGTGTTTCTTCCTCATTTTGTCCGTGGGCTCGGGTTTCCCCTTCACCCATTTGTTCGCGGAGTCATGTATTACTATGGGATCGATTTTCATGATCTTTCCCCCAATTCTTTCCTCAATATCTCGACGTTCATCATCGTGTGCGAGGCTTTTCTCCGGATTTCGCCTCACTTCGGCCTGTGGCTGAAGATTTTCAATGTGAGGCCCAAGGTGGTGAGTGGCGAGCACGCCGAGTGCGGCGGCGCCATGGTGAGAAAGATGCCCAAGGCCGTTTGGCCGAAGGGTGCTTTCAACGACTCCGTCAAGGAGTGGCAGCAGCAGTGGTTCTATATCACCGAACCACGCGGCAAAAAGTGGACTGCAGCTCTAGAGTTCAGATCCGGAGCCCCACTACGGCTCACGTCCTGGCCCAAGAAGGGCCGAACTGGTCCTCATCCGATGAGTTGTCGCTGCTCCAGACGTGCGTTCAGAGCATGGTCGACCAGGACGTCAAGCTCGTCGACGTAGTCCAGGTGATGTTAGTTTGCCTGGTTCTCCCTTGCCAGCGTCGGGCCTGCAACTTGTGGGAGTATGACCCAACCGAGCACCAGACCCTTCGGGGGCTCTACGATTCCACCCACAAGGATATCTGGAAGGTTCTCTTTAAGTCCGGCAAATCATGGCCGGGCTCCTCCGAGGACCGTGGGTACCAATTACCCCATTCTGCAAGCCCGGTAAGTCATAGCTATGTTCCGTCCATCCATGCTTCAGTTGGCATGTCCTGAGGTAGACATCTTTATCATGTTTTATCATAACACCAGGGATGGATAAAAAAGGTGGAGCGGATACATTATCTGGCCCCGCTGCCGGAGGAACCGGCCGGACCTCTTCTGACGAAGAAGCTGGTCCCCGCGCCTTACGAGGCGCCAAGGAAAGAGGCCTCCAAGAAGGTCAACAAGACCCGGAGTGGCCTCCGTCGTCGCAAGGCTTCGGACGCCAAATCCGAAGACTCCAGCGACGATCCTTCTTCTGAAGACGAAGAGGAGGAAGCAGAGGAGGATGAGCCTCAGCCTGGAGGTGGGAAGAAAAGGACGGCCTCCTCATCCCTGGAGGCCGAATCACCTAAGAGGGGGAAAGGTTCCCTCCCAGAGGCATCCACCACGGCTGCCGATAGCAGCCCGGAGTGGGATCCCATGGCCCAGCCCCTCCGAACACGCATATGCGTTCGGGATTGTTTGGTTATAGTAGTTTTAACTGTTGCCATATTTTGCACAGCCCGGCAAGGTCTCGCACCGGACAGTCCTCATTAGAGGACTCGCTGAGCTCAAACGCCTTGGCGAGTGAGACGCCTCCAAAGGCCCCTTCCCCAAAGTCCAGGCGCGACACCGAGGTGTCATCTCAATGGGACCCGGACCAGGAGGGGCATATATCTGGAGCCGGACACACGGGAGCGATGGCCCCCAAGCGTGCCGACGGCGGGGGCGATCTTGAGTTCGTCCCACAACCGGACAAGGTCTTGGAGACCTCTAAGGCTCCAGGATCGGGCGAGCAGTCACCTTCAGCAGTGGGAGGCCTGCCTACTCCGCCGGCAACCTCTGTCCAAGCAGAGCTGCGAGGCGGTCTGTCGATAGCATTAAATAATGCGTCTATCGTCAATGAACATCGGACCCTCATGGGTGAGGTGGTTGAAAAGATTCAGTCCGCCGAGAGCGGGCTGAATGAGTCCTGCCTTGGCCTTATAAAGGCCTTCGAGGTATGTTTCCTAAGAAACCTTTGAGTAATCGTCATAATATGAGTAGTAGCCCCTGATACACTGTCCGGCGAAGGAGAGGGAGCCGGGCAGGGGATCAAATCCTCTGCTTCTGCAGGAGCCTGTGAGAATGACGTATACCCCTTTGTGTGAAAACATGCATCTGCAGAGAGGACGGCTTTGTGAAGTGTCCGGACTGAAGCAGAGCCTTGCACGGGCCGAGTAGGAACTTGGCCGTGTGAAGAAGCAATTGGAAGACAAGCAAGGTATGTTGAAAACATTGTCTTTGAAGTTGGCACGAATGAGTAATTGTGCCTAGTGAAAACTATTTGTATTGTATGCTCTAGGAGCGAGTGCCGAACTCGAGGCACTAAAGAAGGCCGTGGCTGAAGCCAACGAGAAGGCTGCCGCCAAACAGGCGCTTTGTGAGAAACACGAGGCCAGGGTCATCACAGCTGAGCGAGAGCTCCAGGAGGCTATGAAGAAGAGCGAGGGCTTGGAGCAGAGTCTAGTAAGGAAACAATCCGAACTCGCCCAAGCTCTCAAAGCTGCGGAAGATGCTCGGAAAGAAGCCCGAGGTGCTATGCGGGACATTCAGGAGGCCCGGAAAGTTGCGGCTGGTAAGGCCTTCTGTATTCTTAGCCGTTTGTACATGATAATGGGAAGAATTCTGAGCGGCAAACTGAATTCTTATTTTTCCAGGGGCATTTGCGGATCTTCCTTGTGGCATATCAGATGCCGCCCAATTCTACCGGACCGAGGAGAAGAAGTCTATGGAGAGGGATTTCTGGTCGCAGTATTTGGCGCCGAACTATCCGGTGCCCTTTATCGACCAGCTGAAGCAGCTGGTCAAACTGCACCAGGCGTCCGAGCTAGCCATGAAGGACTTGGTTGTCCAGCTGTGGCCGCGGAGCCAATTCCGAGCAGTTACTTCGGGCTCGTGAACCGGATTGTTGGCGCCTGTCCTCGGCTTGATGCTGTTAAGCGATCGGTCTGCATAGAGGGTGCACGTATGGCGTTTGCCCGTGCAAAATTGCATTGGGGGAAGCTTGACGCGGAGAAGCTGATGACTGAGGGGCCGCCAGAGGGTAAGGAGCACCGCAAGCCCGAACTGTACTATGAAGGTGTACTGAAGGGAGCCCGCCTTGCGGCGGATAAGTGTACGAAAGACATTATATTTCCCTGAGGGTATTCGTTCCGTTCTTTGTAATATGGGGTACTGGCATGTTTATTATTTATTGCATGTTTTGTGTGAACACTTGTTCTTCCTGTGCGGCTGTTTAGTGTATGTAAATACTGAGAGTTGGCCAGTCGTCGGCTTCTGCCCCCACGAAAGAAATTCGGGGGTGTTCGGGTCATACCTGGACACTCTTTATCCCATGGCTGGGTCCTTTTAAGGAGGTGTTCCTCACCACGAACTAGGCAATCGGACTATAGGGCTTTACCACTCTCACTTAGCCATAGGAACTCGAGTATGGTCGGCGCAACCCCTAGTGTTCGGAAGGCCGAACTAGGGGCTCTATTGGCGCCTAATCGGAAGACCAATCCGTCGCACTATGCATTTATAATGGCGTTATGCGGAATAAATCTTTAAGGATTTTAGAACCTCTCGAACAGCTGACCAGCTCTCGCTGTATCATGACGGTCAGTTTTTGGCTTTCTCTACTGAGGTGCTCGTCCGGCAGTCCGGGACATAATTGCAGTAGTTCACCCTGCACTACCTTAGCCGATATAACAGAATGTAAGGTACCAAAACAAGGGAGCCGGGCAAACCCAACTAATGACCCAAGACATGATTCGGAGCTGATGCATATAGTGCTATAAGTTCGGGGTGCCGAGCGACCGAAAAGGTGGTCGGACTTTACTGCCGTACTGTGAAGCCCCTGGCATAATCAGGCGTGACACGAGGCGTCGATGAGAAACGACGGTTCGTAAGTGTTATTTAAGTCTACGCATTGTAGTAGGATGATATGTCTATGCATATGATTGCGATTTATGATTATAAAAAGAGGTGTTTTTGGCGGAACCTGTGATGGCCGGACTGGAGGGGGCTGTGAGTGGGTCTGAAGTGAATCCGGACTGCCTTCTTTAAGGGAGGTGTCACATGCATGTTCCTGCCCTTGTGTGTCCGGGCCGATTCCACGTCGCCAATCCTGTTCTGCGTCAAGGTTAGTCTGTAAAAGAAAATACTTGGAGGCAGCTGAACATCCTCTTATGGCTGGTCTGAGGGTTCCTAATCGGACCCTGGTTAGCCCAGCCGATATGCCGTGAAGTAGTGCGGACTCCTCAGTTGGTGTCCGGATAGTTGGATGTCATATCAGAATTTTGATAGGCATGCGCGGTTCGCTACTCCGGCAGCTGTATGATTTCCGCTCTAAGGGCGGGGTTCGGCCTTGCCCATAGGTGTGGTTATACCACACTGTGTTGGCCCAATGGTTTACCACGTGGAGTCTAGTCAACGTGGTTCATCCCATTAGTGTATGGTAAATTACCGTATGAGGGGAAGGTGCCGAAGAATTATTATTTGGCGTTACAGTTTGTGGTGAACCGAAGACCACCGTTAGAGTGGTGGGCCAGTAAAACTTGGCCTCTGCACCTGGCATCTTTTAAAAGATGTTATTTGTGGTTTCGTACCCGCGGGGGCTTTATGTGTTATGGAGCCCCCTGGACTACTAGGTCTAGAGGTGCTGCAATTGAATTGCAGTGGTTGATGTGATCGGGGGCGATCGGCCGTACTTTCATGCTCTGGGGGGTCTCTTAACTAGACACCTCCCCTCATTGTTTTCGGCACACGACCAGCCGCCTTGTTTTGAGGGTCCGACATTCTCTATTGGTATGCTTTGCCGTCCTTCTAGGAGTACCATGAATTTCACATGGTTGATCGAGTTTGTGGCTTGGGCCGGATAGACTTGAGCTATTCTTTGTCCGCTTACTGGACTGGGAGTTGCTGGACTTGGCACCGGCTTCTCTGACTTGACGTTTATGACCATTGCGCCGAGGCTTGAGGATGCCTCTTCGTGTGTCCTTCGTATTGTCTTGGACCGTAGTAATGTGTTGATGTCGGGGTATGTGCCTTGGGTTCTCTTGCTTAGGTTGAGGTAGCCAGTTGTGTAGTGTGTGCCCTTTGTCGGGGCGGTCGAGTCCGTATTTTTCGGTGGCCAGTACCGTGGTCCACCTATCCACGAGCAAATCTTGGTCAGCTTTAAGCTGTTGTTGCTTCCTCTGTAGGCTCCTTGCCGTGGCCATGAGCCGTCGCTTGAAGCGAACTTGTTCCGCTGGGTCTTCAGGCACACCGAATTCGTCATTGTCGAGGCTTACCTCGTCCTCGGAGGGGGGCGTATAGTTGTCCCTTTCCAAGTATCCCACCGTGGCCGGTCAGCCTGCTTAAAGGCAGGCTGGTCGGGGTTGTATCCATCCTTAGCGCCCTCCGGATTGTTTTCGTCTCCTGTGCCGGTATTGCTGTGGCGGGGCTTGGAGTGGTGTTGATGATGCCCATGCTTTGTTTTTTCCCCAAGGGGTTATCCTCCGTTGCCTCATCGCCATTGGTTTCCTTTGGAGTATCCACCATATATATATCATAGGAGGAGGTGGTTGTCACATGTTCTTCTCCTGCATCGTCGTCCATACCGTCGATGTCTTCGGAGTCGAAGTCAAGCACCTAGATCATCGACCGTGGCAATGAAGTGGGTGGTGGGTGGGCAGTGAATTCCTTCGTCGTCTGCTTCCCACTCGAGCCGGACATAGTTCAGCCCAGAGCCTCCTAACAAAGAGAGGGACTTTAATGAGTTCAGCATGTCGCCAAAGGGTGAGTGCTGGAAGATATCCGCAGTGGTAAACTTCATTACAGGAGCCCAACCAGGCTAGACGGGATCGGGAGTGCGCGGACTAGAACCAACAACCGGATACGAGTCCGAGGGTCCGGGGTCACAAGCCTCCACAGAGATGAGTCCTGTGTTCGGCTCCACCGCCGATGAGTGTGCGGCCTGCGGGGCGGGGTCCATCCCTCTGTCCTCAGGCAATGCAGCCTGCTCTGGATTTAGGTCCGGGGCTACTGCCGGGGTGATATCCCAAGCATTGTCCGACAGTAGGTCTAAGCCGTGCTCGTCGTGACTGTCCGGTGCTCCTAGCGCAGGCCCAAATCCGTCGAAGATCAAGTCTCCGTGAATGCCCGCCGTGTAGTTCAAGTTTCCGAACCTGATCTGATGGCCAGGGGCGTAGCTGTCGATCTGCTCCAGATGGCCAAGCGAATTATCCCGCAGTGCGAAGCCGCCGAACACAAAGATCTGTCCGGGGAGAAAAGTTTCACCCCGGACCGTGTCGTTGACGATGATCGAAGGAGCCATCGAGCCTTGCAGTGACAACACAGAGGAACTCTCAATGAAAGCACCAATGTTGGTGTCAAATCTGGCGGATCTCGGGTAGGGGGTCCCGATATGTGCGTCTTAGGCTGATGGTAACAGGAAGCGAGGGACACAATGTTTACCCAGGTTCGAGCCTTCTCGATGGAGGTAAAACCCTACTTCCTGCTTGATTAATATTGAAGATATGAGTAGTACAAGAGTAGATCTACCATGAGATCGTAGAGGCTAAACCCTAGGAGCTATCCTATGATGGTTATGATTGTAATTGTGATCGGCCTTCTAAGGACCAACCTCTCCGGTTTATATAGGCACCAGAGAGGGCTAGGGTTTACATGGAGTCGGTTACAAGGAAGGAAACACAATACCCGGATCGCCAAGCTTGTCTTCCACGCAAAGGAGAATCCTATCCGGACACGGGGCAAAGTCTTGAGTCTTGTATCTTCACGCTTCAATAGTCTGGACGATGTATATAGTCCGGTTGTCCGGATACCCCCTAATCTAGGACTCCCTCAGACTCCTCCTCCTGGCATGCCCTACAGGGGTCGACCGGCCTCCCCCTTGCTCCTTTATATACGGGGGCAGGGGGGCACCCTAGAATACACAAGTCGACATTGTTCTTAGCCGTGTGCAGTGTCCCCCCTCCACCATAATCCACCTCGGTCATATCGTAGCGGTGCTTAGGCGAAGCCCTGTTTCGGTAGCAACATCATCATCATCATCATCACATAGTCGTGCTGACGAAACTCTCCCTCGAAGCTCTACTGGATCGTGAGTTCACGGGACATCACCGAGCTATACGTGTGCAGATCGCGGAGGTGCCGTACGTTTGGTTCTAGGATCGGTCGATCGTGAAGACATACAACTACATCAACCACGTTGTCATAATGCTTCCGCTTACGATCGACGAGGGTATGTAGATGACACTCTGCCCTCTCGTTGCTATGCATCACCATGATCTTGCGTGTGCGTAGGAATTTTTTTGAAATTACTACGTTCCCCAACACTCCCATTCCTTAGGGATCTTGTCCTTGGACAACATCAAGAGCCGCGTCCACATACCGGCCAAGGTGGAGCGGAAGTTGAGGACGATCCTCGCTTCCTCGGGTTTGTGCTCCCACATCGCGGTGGCCCGGAGTTGGATCGGGAGGATGCGGTGGTGGAGCATGATGTTGACTACGTCGGCTAGCTAGAGGTCCTTGTTGGTAGACCACCACTTGATCTTCTTGACCAGTGCCTTCACCTCCTCTGGGTACCCCCAGATGATGCCCTTCTCCCTCCAGGACTTGAGCTTTGGTCTGGCCGGCGGCAGGTGGCTAAGTGATATAAAACCACTCGCATTGCCATTCCCGTCTCGATAAAGGTGCCTTTGAACCAGTATGCATTCTGGTTCTTGCTAACAATGGCCCCTCAGCACTCCACCAGATCGGAGCCGCTAGGCTTCTGCTTCACGCTGAAGATCTTCATCCATAGACCGAAGTGCGGATCGATGCAGAGGAAGGCCTCGCAGACCGTGATGAAGGAGGCGAGGTGTAAAACGAAGTTCAGGCCATGTGGTGGAAGTCGAGCCCATAGTAGAATATTACCCCGCACACGAACGAATGCAGCAGGAACCCTAAACCTCTGATGTGATACTTCTCTAGCGTATCTATAATTTTTAATTGTTCCATGCTATTATATTATCTGTTTGGATGTTTTATATGCATTAATGTGCTATTTCATATTATTTTTGGGACTAACCTATTGCTAATTCTTGAGCTTGCGTTGGTTTTTCCCTTGAAGAGGAAAGGGTGATGCAGCAAAGTAGAGATAAGTATTTCCCTTAGTTAGAGAACCTAGGTATCAATCCAGTAGGAGACAATACACAAATCACCAATACCTGCACAAACAATCAAACAACTTGCACCCAACACGATAAAGGGGTTGTCAATCCCTTCACAGTTACTTGCAAAAGTGAGATCTAATAAAGATAGATAAAATAAACAAAAGATAAAGTAAATATTGTTGGGTTTTTTGGTTTATAGATCGGAAAGTAAAAGATTGCAAAATAGTATATTTGAAACTAATATGATGGAAAACAGAAGATCGAAAACTTATATGATGGAATATAGACCTGGGGGCCATAGGTTTCACTAGAGGCTTCTCTCAAGTAGCAAATAATACGGTGGGTGAACAAATTACTGTCGAGCAATTGATAGAAAAGCGCAAAGTTATGATGATATCTAAGGAAATGATTATGAAATATAGGCATCACCACTAGTAGAAAAGGGGGCAATGGTCCAGGCCAGGTCAGCCCATTAGTCCCGGTTCAATCCAGAACCGGGACCAATGGTGGCATTGGACCCGGTTCGTGAGCCCCGGGGGCCGGCCGGGCCACGTGGGCCATTGGTCCCGGTTCGTCTGGACCTATTGGTCCCGGTTGGTGGGACGAACCGGGACCAATGGGCCTCGCTCCTGGCCCACCACCATTGGTCCCGGTTGGTGGCTTGAACCGGGACCAAAGGCTGCCCTTTAGTCCCGGTTCGTTCCACCAACCGGGACCAATTAGTTACCTATATATACCCCTCGCCCGTGAGCAGAGCACTCCCACTGCTCTGTTTTTCGTGGCCGGCGAGGGGAGAGCTTTGTGGTGCTCTAGCTCACCTCCTATGCACACGAGGTGTTCGATGGAATGCCCGAGCCACACTACTTAAGTTTTCTCCTCTCCAAGCTCGACCTCCAAGCTCCATTTTCCTCTATATTTGTCTAGGTTTAGCGGTCCATCACGTCCCGTCCCCGTCTTCACCACCGTCGATCGCCCGCGCCGATCTCGTCGCCGGCACCACCGTGGTGAGCCTCTTGTTCTTATCTTCTTTCTAAAAGGAAAAAAATATATTCTTACTTGTATGTTTATATCGATACTTGTATAATTTTCTTACTTTTATTATTACATCTTATATAGTGCGATGGTTTTGGTATCCGCCCCCGTCGGCCCTCGTCCTGTCTATGATTCGGATGTGGTATATATTATCTTTTCATAACTATTGGTTCATTTATTGTTTATGACAATTATGCCGACCAACGTGACATAGATTTTATTTATCTAGGAGGTTGTTGACCCGGAAATTCCAACCGACCCTATTGTCGAGAGGTTAAATTTAGTTGAAGAAGAAAACAATTTGTTGAAGGAAAAATTAGAAAAATTGAGGAGGAGAAGATGATATTGGAGTTGCATGTTGCGGATGTCTTCGATGATCACAAGATCAAGATGGATGCAATGCGCTTGAAGATTAGAAAGATTAGAAAATATGCCATTCATACCGAGGCTTGGTATCATTATGCCGTTGGATCAGTTGTTACATTGGTTGCGATTATGATCGCATTTGTTTTCACATTGAAATGTTTTACATAGTTTCAGTGTATGGTTTAATTAATTTAGATGCTCTGCAGAGCTTTATGTTGTTAGATGAGAACTATGTATGTACTTTGGTTTCAATGTGATGATGAACTTCTATTAATTTGGTCACTTAATTATCTACTCATGATGTTCTGTAATGATTTTTGACACACTT
Source organism: Triticum dicoccoides (assembly GCF_002162155.2). NCBI lineage: Eukaryota > Viridiplantae > Streptophyta > Magnoliopsida > Poales > Poaceae > Triticum > Triticum dicoccoides. Next base: position 630,192,381 of record NC_041383.1, read on the forward strand.
AATTATATATAATGCACACAGATGAACCGGCAATGGATGTACGGTTCAAGACACACCTCCGAGTACATTAAGGGCGTGCATGATTTTCTCGAAGTGGCTGAGGCAAACAAGCAGAATGGTTTTATGTGTTGTCCATGCCGTATATGTGGGAATACGAAGTCTTACTCTGACCAGAAAATCCTCCACACCCACCTGCTTTACAAGGGTTTCATGCCACACTATAATGTTTGGACGAGGCATGGAGAAATAGGGGTTATGATGGAAGACGGCGAAGAAGAAGAGTATGATGACAACTATGTGCCCCCTGAATACGGTGATGCTACTGAACATCAAGAGGAACCAGACGATATGCACGATGATGCTGCAATGGGCGAAGTTGCTGAAGATCAAGAGGAACCAGACGATGTGCCCGATGATGATGATCTCCGCCGATTCATTGTCGATGCAAGGACGCAATGCGAAAGTCAAAAGGAGAGGCTGAAGTTCGATCACATGTTAGAGGACCACAAAAAAGGGTTGTACCCCAATTGCGAAGATGGCAACACAAAGCCCGGTACCGTACTGGAATTGCTGTAGTGGAAGGCAAAGAATGATGTGCCTAACAAAGGATTTGAGAAGCTACTGAAAATATTGAAGAAGAAGCTTCCAAAGGATAACGAATTGCCCGACAGTACATACGCAGCAAAGAAGGTCGTATGCCCTCTAGGATTGGAGGTGCAGAAGATACATGCATGCCCTAATGACTGCATCCTCTACCGCGGTGCGTACAAGGATCTGAACGCATGCCCGGTATGCGGTGCATTACGGTATAAGATCAGACGAGATGACCCTGGTGATGTTGACGGCGAGCCCCCCAGGAAGAGGGTTCCTGCGAAGGTGATGTGGTATGCTCCTTGTCGGTGTCAAAACCGGCGGATCTCGGGTAGGGGGTCCCGAACTGTGCGTCTAGGCGGATGGTAACATGAGACGAGGGACACGATGTTTTTACCCAGGTTCGGGCCCTCTCGATGGAGGTAAAACCCTACGTCCTGCTTGATTAATATTGATGATATGGGTAGTACAAGAGTAGATCTACCACGAGATCAAGGAGGCTAAACCCTAGAAGCTAGCCTATGGTATGATTGTATGTTGTCCTACGGACTAAAGCCCTCCGGTTTATATAGACACCGGAGAGGGCTAGGGTTACACAGAGTCGGTTACAATGGTAGGAGATCTACGTATCCGTATTGCCAAGCTTGCCTTCCACGCCAAGTAAAGTACCATCCGGACACGAGCCGGAGTCTTCAATCTTGTATCTTCGTAGTCTTGGAGTCCGGCGGACATTGATAGTCCGGCTGTCCGGACAACCCCTAGTCCAGGACTCCCTCAGTAGCCCCTGAACCAGTCTTCAATGATGATAAGTCCGGCGTGCATAATGTTCGGCATTGCAAGGCGGGTTCCTCCCTTGAATAATCCAGAGAAGATCATGAACACCAGGATAGTGTCCGGCTCTGCAAAATAAATTCCACATTCCACCGTAGAGAGAATAAAATGTACACTTAGTTCAATCTGCTGACGTATTATGCGGCGTGACATCACACCGCCACCAGGCTTTTGTTTGAATCATTATACCACCTCAGCATGTTTAGTGAAGCGGTTTCCTTGGCACGTCTTGTCGAAGCAGAGATCGTGTTCCCCTTATTCTGGGATTCTCATCAATACGTGCGTGGTTAACCCAACCGCTCCCGTCGCCACGCCTCCTCTATCGAAGGGGAATCCCAAACAGTCACGGAGACGGCCCTTGGTATTTCTTCCCCTTTATAAGAGGACTAAGGCTCTCCATTGTTCTTCAATCTCGCATCGAATCTCTTCCCCACTCCTGGCTCCAACACCCAGAGCCTCAGATTCGAGCGGTTCGGATCCTTAATCATGTCCGGCTCCGACCTCCAGGGCTGGTGGATGCCCTCCTCCGTCACGGAGGAAGACATATTGAAGTTGCGTGAGGCCAAGTACCTGGCCTATGAGGTTTCGCACAGGTTGCCTATCCAAGGGCAGGCTGTGCCAGCTGCCGAGCCCGGTGAATACGTCGTTTTCGTATCCCACCTCCGTCGGGGTTTAGGCTTCCCGACGGATCCCTTCGTGAGAGGGCTCCTATTCTACTACGGGCTGGACTTTCACGACTTGGCTCCGGAGTCCATCCTCCATATCTCCGCATTCATTATCGACTGCGAAGCTTTCCTCCGCGTCATTCCCCACTTCGGCTTATGGCTGAAGACCTTCAAGGTGGAGCCGAAGGTGATCGGGGGGCATCAAGCGGAGTGCGGCGGGGCAACCATAAGCAAAAAGGTCGATGCCCCGTGGCCCGAGGGTTCCTTCCAAGAGGAACTGGGACCGTGGCAGCAGGAGTGGTTCTATATCACCGCTACAAGGGGCAGCAGGCAAAAGCCGCCGCCCTTATTCCGCCCGGGACCTCCACGCCAACTGATGTCGTGGGTCAACCAAGGGCTCAATTGGGGGCCGTCCGAAGACGTGCCTTCACTGCAGGGCCGGATTCGAGATCTCCAAGCGAGGGAGATTGACCTGATCAAGGTGACACAGGTTATGCTAATCAGGCGTCTTCTGCCCTGCAAACGCCGTCCTCTCCGTTTATGGGAGTTCAACCCGGAGGGACCTCGGATTCTTCAACACTTCATGGGTGCGACACCCGTGGAGATGTACAAGTTGTTCTTCGGACCGCAGGTGGCGTGTCCGGATTTAGCCGAGGATGCAGGCCTAAGCCGCGATCGCCCGGATACTCAGGTAAGTAGCTTAGAGTACGGACATTCTGTTTATGTGCCTTTCCGGAGTTCGCCTCCTGACCCTTTGTTCTTTACAGGAATGGGTGGTGCGATCAAGGATGATAAGGTGTCCGGCCCCCCTCCCAGAGACCGCACAGGAGCCCGTGCTGGTCAGAATGTTGGAGGCTGCGCCCGCAGAAGGGGGCGACGGGGAAAATAGAGGAGCTAATATTTCGCCCAAAGGGGCGACTGAAGAGGGAGGAAGCACGAACCCCTCCCTTCAGGGGGAGAAGAGGACCGCCTCCGAAGATCCGAAGGCCAAAGCCCCTAAGCGTGGGAAGAGATCTTCCCCGGGGGGTCCGGCGCCCGGAAAGAATCCAGACGCACAATGATTATCAAAGGATCGGCCCTCCAGCGAGCCGTGAGCATGAAAAAGGGAGTTAATTAGTAAGGAAATACCTTCATTTGTGCTTCTGTAGATAACCAAAATATTTATATTGCAGTTCGGATCTGCAGCCTTCTCAGACGAGTTCATCTTCGGGGGACCTTCTTCCGGAGATGATGGAGAGCGATACGCCTCCATCCGTAGCGCCGCCAGATGAGGCAGGCGAACCCGAAGTGTCATCACGGAGGGTATCCCCGAGTCCGGAGGGGCCAGAGAGTTCGGCACCTACTAGTGTCCGGCCGGGAGAACTGAAGAATTTGCTTGAGAGGGTGTCTATTTCAGAAGATCACCGTGCGTTAATGCGTATGGTGATTGGAAGGATTTCGTCCACCGAGAGCGAATTGCGTAATGCCGCCGTGAGTTTGCTGGCAGGATTTGAGGTATGCGAGAATGACGCACCCCTTTGTTTTTTAACAGTTTTGCATATAAAAAATGCGCCCTGTATAGATGGTAGCCCCTGAGACTCGGTAGGTTATCGGAAACGACAGCGTACCGAGGATCGAAATCTAAAGAAATGAATTCCGTCGCTCCTATGCAGGTGGCGGATAGTCTGGGGGCTAGCCGGACTAGTGAGTTTGCCGAGTTAAATCGGCAATTGGACTTGGCAGATGCGGACATCACACTTGTCAACAGGCGACTTGACGAGTCGCAAGGTAAAATAGTTCTCCGTAGTCGCTTTATTAAAGGGGTCGAAGCCCTCCTATGATAAATTATATGCTGTTTGTACAAATGGTGCTGCTGCTGTGGAGGGCCTTCGGGCCGAACTTGCTCGAGCTAAGGAGCAAGCCCGAAGGAGTGAAGCAGCTGCCTCGAGGGCGGCCGAGGAGTTGAAAGCCGAAAAGGCTGCGCACTGCCTAAGCAGGGCCGAGGTGGCCGAATTGGCCATAAAAGTAAAGGAAGCTGCCGACCGCAATGATGCTCTTGAAAAGGAGCGCTTATCGGAGCGAGAAGACCTGAAGAAGGCCACCGCCGAAGCCAAGGATGCCCGCTCTGCAATGCGGGCTATAAAGGAGGAACTGTGCCAGGCCGGAGAGATAGTGGCTGGCAAGCCTTTTCTGCTGCATCGCCGATTTATGGATGGAAAGTATGCTCAATTTGAGCGGCTGTGGAGTCCGGAGGATCCGTATATGGACTTAGCTGCAAGTGCGGCCGATGCCGTTAAGCACTTCCGGAGCCAGAAGGATCACGAGAGGGAAGAACTGTATTGGTCTCAATTCCACAGTCCGGATCGCCCACTTCCATTGACAGACCGGTTGGCCGAATGGGCCGAGCTAAATAGATTGTCCGGACTTGCCATGACTGACATCGTGGCCCATGTCTGGCCAGAGAGGTCCAAGGCGACGAGCTACTTTGGCTTACTACAGCAATTCCTTGGAGCGGTGCCGCATATAAAGGAGATGAAGCGGTCGGCCTGCATAGAGGGTGCACGGATGGCTCTTGCCTGTGTTAAGGCGCATTGTCCCGAGATGGACGCCACCGCTGTTGCTGCCCAGGGTTCGGATGAAAACCGGCTCCCTGCCGAGCACTATTTCGGGGAAGTTATGCGTGGCGCTCGTGTAATAGAGTCGCAATGCTCGAAGAATGTAACGTTCAAATGAACGCATTATCTTGCAAATCGATGAGTATGTTATAACCGCTTTTTATACTTGTGCGTCCAAGTAGTGAAACTTCTCCTTTTCGGCCGTTTACGTATACTTGTGTATAACCTGAAAGATGGCAGTCTTCGGCTTCAGCCCCCATGCATAAGGTGCTGGGGTGTTTGCAAAAAATAGCGCGTTTTCACACTTAATCCGACGTCTCGGTCCTGTTATAAGGAGGTGGTAGCGTAGCGAACGAGGCAATTCGGACTATAATGCTTTATCACTTTCACTTAGCCAGTGGAGCTCGAGGGTGGGGCTACGATATAGCCCCTAGTGGCATCGCCCTTCTCCGAGGTCGGAGCACGTGTGCCTGACCGGGAAACGGCCCTTCGTCAAAGCGGGGAATTCTAAACATTCCAATAGTCGATCGAGGGCTGACCAGTCTCTCGCTATATCATGACAGTCAGTTTTCGGCTTTCTCTACTGAGGTGCTCGCCCAGCCGAACTGGGGCACAATCGCAGTAGTTCTCCTGGTGCCGCGTTAGCCGATGATACGAAACGTAAGGCAGCAAAACACAGGAGCCGGGCAAACCCAACATTTGACCTAAGACATGATTCGGAGCTGATGCATATAATGCCTAACTCGAGACGCCGAACACTCCCTAAGGTGTTTGGTCTTTATAATAATGGGCAGAACGATGCCCTAAGCCCCTAGTGTCCAGGTACGGGCATGGTCTTCTGACGCGGCCGATGCCAAAGCGTCAGGCTCCGCTTTGGTTATAGGAAGAAACCAAGGGAGAATAACAACAAGAGAGAGTAAAAAAGGTCTACGCAGGGTCTTAATCTAAAAAGAATCCTCACAACGGGTCCCTACTGCACGTCTGCGCCTGTGTCTCCGTTGCGCCGTTATCCTGGATGGGTATGCACGTTGTTCATCTGTAAAAAAGAGAGGAACGTTTAGTTTTAAAAACAATTTGTGCAAAAAATATTAAAAATAGAAATAATTAAAGCGGGGCTTATATGAACCCGCGATTGTTTCTGCGCGCAGCCCCCTGTGAAGAGGTATGCGGCTAGGGAGCCCCTAGCCTACTGACGCCGGATTCGTCTATCCAAGTCCATGGTCTTTAAGTGACCCTCGCACTAAAATTACGCCACACGGTCCGGGCATCTTGAGTGTAAGAGACGCGTAATGCGGTATGGCGTTGAAGCGAACAAAAGCCTGTCGTCCCAAGAGTGCTTGATATTCACTTTCAAATGGGACGATGTGAAAAATTAATTTTTCGCGTCGAGAATTGTTCGGCGATCCGAACACGACTTCTAGTAATATGGAGCCTGTGCACTTGGCTTAATGGCCTGGCGTCACTCCTTTGAAGGAAGTGCGGCTGTGTCGAATTTTTGTAGGGTCTATCCCCATCCTACGGATTGTGTTTGGATATAGCAGGTTTAAATCACTGCCTCCGTCCATTAGGACATTAGTAAGTTGCAATCCATCTATTATGGGGTTCAATATCAGGGGAGTCCGTCCCGCATTTTGAACGCTTCTGGAATAGTCCAGGTGGTCGAAAGTGATTGGTTTTGATATCCAATCTCTACGGTTTGCTGGGTTGGACCGTGCGAAGCTCTTTTTAGAAAGTGCCGCACTATTTTTCCGTATTATCACGTGAAGTGAGTTTATTGCTTTGACCCCTTGTGGGAAATTCTTTTGTTTTTCGGTGCTCTGCTGGTGGGGTTTATCTTCTTCGCTTGACGCGTCGAGCCCCTTGTGTTCGGCATTTAGTCGGCCGGACCGTTTAAAAACCCAACAATCCCTGTGGGTGTGATTTGCAGGCCTGCCGGGGGTACTGTGGATTTGACATATCCGACCCAAAATTTTGTTTAAGTTGGACAATTCATCACTGCCATCCTTAAGAGGCTGTGTTTTATTATTGGGCCGCGAGCTTTTGAATCCGGCGTTGACTGCCGCGCTCTTTGGGCTTTTCTCTTTATTCCGGCGCTGCTCTTTTCTGCGCCGTGATTTTCCGTTTCCATCTCTTATCTCTGATGTACTTGGGTCGCTGGTGCTGCATCGTGCTAACCAGCTATCCTCGCCTGCACAGAAGCGGGTCATGAGGCTTGTCAGTGCGGACATTGTCCTCGGTTTCTCTTGACCGAGGTGCCTGGCGAGCCATTTGTCTCGGACATTGTGCTTGAAAGCTGCTAAGGCTTCAGCGTCCGTACAATCGACTATTTGGTTCTTTTTTGTAAGGAACCTGTTCCAGAATTTCCGCGCTGACTCTCCGGGCTGTTGAGTTATATGAATTAGGTCATCTGCATCCGGAGGGCGGACATAAGTCCCTTGAAAATTTGCTCTAAACGCGTCCTCGAGCTCTTCCCAACTTCCAACAGTATTTTCTGGGAGGCTTTTAAGCCAATGACGGGCAGGCCCTTTGAGCTTGAGGGGTAGGTATTTTATGGCGTGGAGATCATCTCCTCTTGCCATGTGTATATGTAGTATATAATCTTCTATCCAGACTCCAGGGTCTGTTGTTCCATCGTAGGCTTCTATGTTTATAGGTTTAAATCCCGCTGGGAATTCATGGTCCAGCACTTCGTCAGTGAAACATAGTGGGTGTGAGGCGCCCCTGTATTTGTGTGTGCCGCTATCATCGGACACTTGATGTGTTGTCTTGCTTCCTGGGGCCTTCTCCTTTGGCCCGTAGATGGATCTGGCTGGGCCATCTATCCTTCCAAGTTCGTTGGTTGGTTTATGTGGGGCGCCGCTGTCGGGATTTGGCCTATCATCTAGCCGTCTATCCGGCCAGGCAGCCTCGTTATTTTTGGACGGTGGGGGCTCTATGGCCTCCTCGTCGAATTCTGGTAGTAGCTTGCGCTTCGGGTAGCTCTTTGATTGGTGGCCATTGCCGTACTTATCTGCGGTTTTGAGCACTTTGCTCCATCTCATTCTGAGTATGTCTTCCGCTATTTTGAGCCTCCGTTTTTCCTTCTTCAGGCTTTTTGCTGTGGCGATAAGCCTGCGCTTGAAGCGCTCTTGTTCGACAGGATCCTCGGGTACGACGAATTCGTCATCGTTGAGGCTTGCTTCATCTTCGGAGGGAGGCATATAATTATGATCCTCAACCTCTTCATCTGCCGCCCCCTCATGAGGGCTTGCTTCTGCATCCTCCTGCGCCGGGTCTTGCTGGAGGGGATTGTGTTCGGCACTCTCTTGAGTATTATTATCTCCTGTGCTGGAATTTCCATTCTTGCTGTGGCGAGATTTAGAGCGGCGCCGCTGACGCCGGCGCTTGGGCTGTTTCTTTAAGGGATCTGCCTCCGCTGTTCCTTCGCCGTCCCCATCTTTTGGGGTATCCACCATGTATACGTCATATGTCGAGGTGGCCTTCCAGTGCCCTATGGGCGCTGGTTCCTGTTCGTCTCCGGCATCGTCGTCCATAGCGTCGATGTCTTCGGAGTCGTAGTCTAGCATGTCGGTTAGATCGTCGACAGTGGCTACAAAGTGGGTGGTGGGTGGGCTCTGAATTTCTTCGTCGTCCGCATCCCAACCATCCTGGCTATAATCCGGCTAGGACTCTCCTGATAACGAGAGATGCTTTAGTGAATTTAATATATCGCCGAAAGGCGAGCATTGGAAGATGTCTGCGGCGGTGAATTCCATAACCGGCGCCCAATCCGGATCGATTGGTAGGGGCGCGGGAGGTTCGGAGTCCGGCGCCTCGGAATCACGAGTTTTGCAGGGGACAAGATTAGTGTTCGGCTCCATCGCCGTGGATGTTGAAGCCCCCAGGGCGGCGTCTATCCACCGACCCTCGATCTGGGCGATCGGGTCCGGGCTAATGACCGAAGCGGATCCGTGTGCGGCCACCAAGGCACTGTTCGGCGGCAGAGCTAGATCATGCCCATCGTCACAGTGCGGCGCGCTTGGCTGTGGCTCGAGTCCGCCGAGGATCAAGTTTCCTCGGACATCGGCCGTGAAGTTTAAGCTTCCAAATCTGACCTGACGGCCAGGGGCGTAGCTTTCGATCTGCTCCAGATGGCCAAGTGAATTGGCCCGCAAGGCGAAGCCGCCGAATACGAAGATCTGTCCAGGGAGAAAAGTCTCACCCTGGACAGCGTTGCAGGTTGAAGATGCCATCAAGCCTATCGGTGACGACACAGAGGAACTCTCAATGAAAGCACCAATGTCGGTGTCAAAACCGGCGGATCTCGGGTAGGGGGTCCCGAACTGTGCGTCTAGGCGGATGGTAACAGGAGACGAGGGACACGATGTTTTTACCCAGGTTCGGGCCCTCTCGATGGAGGTAATATCGTGGTTCTAAGTCTGACAGTAGAGTGGGGGGGGTAGGTATGGAGAGGCAAGGTCCTATCTATGGAGAGGTTGTAAACACAAGCGATGTACGAGTTCAGGCCCTTCTCGGAGGAAGTAAAAGCCCTACGTCACGGAGCCCTGAGGCGGTCGAGTGGATTATGTATATAGGTGTTACAAGAGTGCGAACCCTTCTGCCTGTGGAGGGGGGTGGCTTATATAGAGTACGCCAGGACCCCTGCCAGCCCACGTAATGGAGGGTTTTAAGTATATTAAGTCTGGGGCGTTACTGGTAACGCCCCACATAAAGTGCCTTAACTATCATTAAGTCTATTCAATTACAGGCCGTTGCAGTGCAGAGTGCCTTCTGACCTTCTGGTGGTCGAGTGTATCTTCATGGTCGAGTGAATCTCCATGGTCGAGTCCTTCTGGTCAGTCGAGTGGTTCCTCGTTGGTCGACTGGAAGGTGATCTCTCCTAAGACTGTCCCTGGGTAGGATATTCAGGTCAGGCCTATGACCCTACCCTAGGTACATGAATCCATCATTAGCCCCCGAATGGATTGAGGCTTGAATGAGGAAGGAGTTGATGCTGTTTCTGATTGACTTTTGCATACTGGCTATGCGTCGTTCTAGATTAAGATCTTCTTTGTCGATAACTGAGCAACTTTTCTTCAGTCGACTCGATCCATTCTTGTCTTTTGTCGAGTGATCTTTTAGACTTTGCTGGTTCCCGAGCGACGGATCGCATTCGTCTAGTGATCTTTTAGACTTTGCTGGTTCCCGAGCGACGGATCGCAGGAAATCTCGCGTCTGACAGACCGATCTGCCGTTCGCGGATTCCACGGGATGCGAAATTTGGGGGAGCGCGCGAAGCGGAACGAACCGTGGCGCTCGGACGGGATGGGACATAGACGCCTCGATCTCCGCTCCGCTTTTTCTGCCACGTATCGTGTCGATGCAACTGTTTCGGGATATGATTAGGTCGCCTGGGTCCACCTGTCATCCACTCGGAAGGGATGTTATAAATGCAACCAGCGGGGGTTTTCTGAACAGTGCTCCATTCCTTCTCTTCTGCTCTCCTCGTCTCCGCCCAACGCACCTGCTTTCGTTCCCGCAAAGCTCTTCCTCGCGCATCTCGCCAGCAGCCATGGTCAAGGAGAAGACGGCGGCGCTGGAGCGCGCAAAGAAGGCGTCGGCGACGGAGAAGGCGTCGGCGGCGGAGAAGGCGAAGGGGAGATCCACCAGCCGCAGTGGGTCTTCGTCGAGATCCCTCTTGCCGAAGGGCTGGGTCCAGGGAGATTGGATCCAGTCGACCATCACGGAGAAGGATCTCCTCGACATGGCCGACGACGGGCTGATCCCCCATGGCGCCGCAAGACTTCCAGGGAAAGAGTGGCAACCTCAGCCGGAAGAGGGTGAGTGTGTGCTCCTGGCCACTCATATTGATCGAGGGTTTTCTTTGCCACCGAGCATTTTCTTTCGTGGTTTTTTGAACTTTTTTGGAGCCCAACTCCACCACTTTACTCAGAACTCCATCGCATACCTTGCTGCGTTCGTATCCATGTGCGAGAGTTTCCTGGGCTGTCGACCGCACTGGGGCTTGTTCAAGCACATCTTCACGTGTCGCTCTCAGACCGTGAAGTAGGCGAGTCCAGGCGATGAGAAGACCCAGGTTGTCCAAATGTGCGGGGGTCTGGGGTTCAAGTGAGGAACAAGAGCACCTTCCCAGCTATGACGTTCCCCGAGTTGGTCAGGGGCTGGCAGTCGACTTGGTTCTACTGCCGGAACGAGTTGACGCCGGGGCAGTCGAGTGGACTCCCCCCATTCACCATGAGTCGAGTGAGCAAGCCCTCCTCTCTGAAGGTGGTTCCGGAGGAGTGGGCTGATGTGAAGATGTTGATGGACCGCGTGGTGCAGTTGGTCCGGGACGGCGTGACTGGCATGGACCTCCTGGAGGTTTTCCTTCGGCGGCGGATCCAGCATCTTCAGTTCCGGAGTCATGGTATGTGGTTGTACCGCGGGACTGAAGACAATACCCGAGTCCACCCGGAAGCAGTCGACGATGCCACGGTGGAGAGGTGGATGGCCGCGGTCACTGGGAATAAGGTCAATCCCCGTGGATCCAGGAGGGTTCCTCCACTCGACCATCACACTGTTCCAGATAAGGTATATTTGCTCTGCTTTCCATTGTATATTTGTCAAATTTGTTTCTGTATGTTCTGCGACTTGGTCGACTGATCTCTGTCTTGACGTCCTCCAGGCCCTCACTGACCTATATTCGATGCCCAATGGAGCTCAGGCTCCGACTGAGGAGGGAGAAGCCAGCGGGGGCGAGAGATAGGAGGAGTGGGATTCAGACGCTGCCGAAGATGACGATGACGACGACGACGATGACGAGGACGAAGAAGAGGAGGAGGAGGAGGAGGTTGCACCACCGCGCTCGGAAAGGCGGTCGAAGCTTGTCCATGACCCCGCGACTGAACGCGGTAAGGGGGTGGCGACTGCCTCGCAGTCGACCAAACGCCCTCGGACCGCTTCTCCGGTGCCGAGTGAAAGGGCTCCGAAGCAGTCGAGGGTGGCTCCGCCAAAACCCACCAAGCTCCTGCCGAAGATGAAAGTGTCTATCCCCACCATATCCGGGTAAACACGCTACTTGAGTTCTCTTGTTTTGTATAAGCTTTATCTCTGGTTGATACTTGAGTTGGTCGAATGATTCTTTGGAACTTCAGTGCTGCAACTTCTGAGACCTCAGGCAAGGCTGACGACCATGAGATGGAGGACGCAGCAACCTCAAATCCTGGTACTATACTCTCAATTCTGTCCTTAGTCGACTGACTCATGATTTCTAACTTTGATTCTTTTTCTGAAGCTCCACCCCATGACATTATCACCCTTCCTGAAGATGATGATGAGGATGAAGAACCGCTGAGGCACAGGATGAGCAGCAAGACGTCTACTGGTAAGGCAACCCAGAGTGCGACGGCGCCCGAGACTGTGGCCACGGAAGGGGAGAACCTCACTCGACACACCGTGTCTTTCGCGGTGCCGTTGACGAGTGCTCATCCTACTTCGTCGAGTGCTGCACAACCTTCGCTCTTCACAACACATCATGTCCCAGAGGACCAAGCCAGTGCTGCTAAGGAGGCGATACGTCAAGCGGGGATCATGATGGAGCAGGTGAAGATCGTCCGGGATGCAAGCCAAGCAGCTTATGACGCTAGCTCCGCCCTTCAAAGCAATGTTCAGGTCAGTCGACCACCGCCTGTTCTGTTAGGATAAGCTATCAAAAAACTTTGTCTTTCTGATTTCTGAAATCCATAGCAATCACCCACTGGGTGTGTCGAAAAAAAACTCCGTTTTTAGCGGGGGCACGCTGAGTGCACCCGCTGGGTGTAGTCCCCAAGTCTAAGGTCGACTGCTGGCAGTCGGCCTTAGGCTTTATAAGTAAAGGTTGTTCATCATTCGACTGGATCGAATGGTTTTCCGGAACCGGTGGGGCCACGCTGAGTGCACCCACTGGGTGTAGTCCCCGAGACTGTGGTCGACTGCTGGCAGTCGACTACAGTCTAAAGAGCACGTCTCTTTTTTTTGGGTCGACTGGTCGACTCTGTCTTGAACAGAACTAGTGGGGGCACGCTGAGTGCACCCACTGGGTGTAGTCCCCGAGACTACGGTTGAATGCTTGCATTCAACTGTAGTCTTAGAAACGTATGATTTTTCTCTATCCACTCGGAAGTGAATCATCTTTGATATTTTGTCGATTGGTTCTTCGTAGAAATCCTGTGACCTTGCGGCTCGCTATACGGAACTGGAGCGGAAGCACATTCAGCTCGAGTTGGATCTGAAGTTGGTGCAGGAGAATCTGACGAAGGCGAAGGAGGAGACCAAGGGTATGTTCGGTGAGACCTCGACGACTCCTTTTTCCTTCCATTTGTTTCAAAATCTGACTTTGCTGTAACTTGCAGACAAGGTGCGGGAGGCCCAGAAGAAGAAGGACCTTGAGCTAGCTGAGAAGACCAAGCTTGCTGACGAGAAGTTAGCTTCAGTCACCAGGCTTGAACAGGAAAATCACAATCTGAAAACTGCTCTGGCGATTGCCTCCAAGGATGTTGACCGACTGAAAGCTGACAAGACTACCCTGACCGAGAAGATCAACCAATTGACAGGGAAGAAGAATGACCTGGAAGGCTTCCTGGGTGGTCTTACCAAGAAACTGTTCCTTATGCTAGAAGGTAACCTTTTTCACTCGACCAACATTTTCAACCGTGACGCTTCCATTCGACCATTATCTTGATTCGGCGTTTTGTCCTTGCAGAATTTTGTCGGAACTTTGAAGAAGAGACTAGCCAGTTGGAGCCGAACCTTGACCCTGTCAATTCTCCGGTGAATGATGAAGTTGCCATGAATGTCTTCCGACTGGAGTCTCGCGTTGCAGCTGTCGTGGACTATCTTGCAAGGCTGAAGGCCGCCACTTCTCGCATCGACTCGACACTTTGGCCCGGGGCGACACTTCAGAATGACCTCGAGTCGTTGATGGCTCGACTAAACGCGGTCCCCGACCGTGTGCAAGAGTGGAAGAAGTCCTCGGCTCGGTGCGGCGCAGATGTTGCCCTGTGTCTGGCCCGAGTCCACTGCAAGGACGCGCGAGAAGAGAAGCTGGCGGCTCTCCGAGTGGCCAACACCAAGAAACACGACTTCAGATCCTTCATGGAAACTTTCATCGCTGCTGCTACCCGGATTGCAGACGGGATCGACCTCGACGAGTTTGTTGCTCCTTCCAGCCCTCCACAGGAGGGGTAAAAAACTTTCTTTAAGCCCGACACTTTAAATTTGCCTCGGTATGCCGAGTGGAACTGTAACCGGTAAACCTTAACAGGCTTAGTGCCTGAGTACTCTCGGTTCCTTTAGGTATCGACCTAAACTTGGATTTGATGTTTGGATATGATTGCTCCTAGTTTGAATTGTCCTTTGCAGGTTCACAGCAAGATGTCCACTGCAGTCAACTTATTCCTTAGGCGAGCGCTGGGCTGCAGCTAAGCCTCCGAGTGAGAGGTTTTCTCTTCACTCGGTAGGATTTTTATAACTTAGGCAAGTGCTGGGCTGCAGCTAAGCCCCCGGGTGAGAGGTTTGCTCTTCACTCGGTAGGATTTTTATAACTTAGGCAAGTGCTGGGCTGCAACTAAGCCCCCGAGTGAGAGGTTTGCTCTTCACTCGGTACGATTTTTATAACTTAGGCAAGCGTTGGGCTGCAGCTAAGCCCCCGAGTGAGAGGTTTGCTCTTCACTCGGTAGGATTTTTATACCTTAGGCGAGCGCTGGGCTGCAGCTAAGCCTCCGAGTGAGAGGTTTGCCCTTCACTCGGTAGGATTTTTTATAACTTAGGCGAGCGCTGGACTGCA
>NC_041383.1:630206873-630207531 GCF_002162155.2 Triticum dicoccoides
GCTGCCACTCGGATCGCAGATGGAATTGATCTTGATGAGTTTGTTGCACCTTCCAGCCCTCCACAGGAGGGGTAAAAAACTTCTTCTAAGCTCGACGCTTTAAATTTGCCTCGGTATGCCGAGAGGAGTTGTAACCGATAAACCTTAACAGGCTTAGCGCCTGAGCACTTTCGGTTCCTTTAGGTATCGATCTGAACTTGAATTTGGTGTTTGAACATGATTGCTTTTGGCTCGAAATGTCTTTTGCAGGTTCAAGGCAAGACGCTCACTGCAGTCGACTTATTCCTTAATCCACTTCGGCGAGCACTGGGCTGCAGCTAAACCTCCCGAGTGAGAGGTTTGCTCTTCACTCGGTAGGATTTTGATAACTTAGGCGAGCGCTGGGCTGCAACTAAGCCTCCGAGTGAGAGGTTTGCTCTTCACTCGGTAGGATTTTTTATATCTTAGGCGAGCACTGGGCTGCAGCTAAGCCCCCGAGTGATAGGTTTGCTCTTCACTCGGTAGGATTTTTATATCTTAGGCGAGCACTGGGCTGCAGCTAAGCCCCCGAGTGAGAGGTTTTCTCTTCACTCGGTAGGATTTTTTATATCTTAGGCGAGCACTGGGCCGCAGCTAAGCCCCCGAGTGAGAGGTTTGCTCTTCACTCGGTAGGATTTTT
>NC_041383.1:630207541-630267558 GCF_002162155.2 Triticum dicoccoides
GCGAAGCTCGGAGGAGAGAGTCGTAGTCTATCTGCACCTCGTCCTCTTTGCGAGCCCACATTATACTTATGGCGTAGCTCAGAGGAGAGGGTCGCAGTCGACCTGCACCTCGTCCTCCTTGCAAGCGTATGTGGTACTTAGGCGAGCACTGGGCTGCAGCTAAGCCTCCGAGTGAGAGGTTTGCTCTTCACTCGGTAGGATTTTTTTATAACTTAGGCGAGCGCTGGGCTGCAGCTAAGCCTCCGAGTGAGAGGTTTGCTCTTCACTCGGTAGGATTTTTTATAACTTAGGCGAGCGCTGGGCTACAGCTAAGCCCCCGAGTGGAAGTCTGGCTTACCACTCGGTAGGATTTTTTATAACTTAGGTGAAACGGA
Organism: Triticum dicoccoides; assembly: GCF_002162155.2. NCBI lineage: Eukaryota > Viridiplantae > Streptophyta > Magnoliopsida > Poales > Poaceae > Triticum > Triticum dicoccoides. Next base: position 630,207,916 of record NC_041383.1, read on the forward strand.
TTCGCGGCTAAGCCCCCGAGTGGAAGTCTGGCTTACCACTCGGTAGGATTTTTTATAACTTAGGCGAAACGGATTCGCGGCTAAGCCTCCGAGTGGAAGTCTGGCTTACCACTCGGTAGGATTTGTACAAACTTAGGCGAAACGGATTCGCGGCTAAGCCACCCGCTGGGGGAAAAAGTGATAAAAATTATGAAGGAATTATGGTGCTATTATTTCGAGATCCATGAACTACAGAAGTATTTTATTACAACTCATCCGAGTGGAAAACTTTTAAGTGTAAAATGGGCGGAGCAGATCCGCATTCCAAGCTCGGGGCTCTTCGATGTTGTGTTCGACGTTGTAGAGACGGTATGCCCCGTTGTGGAGAACTTTGGTGACGATGAAGGGTCCTTCCCAAGAAGGAGCGAGCTTATGCTGTTTCTGCTGATCCACTCGGAGAACTAGATCTCCTTCTTGGAAGGCTCGACCCCTCACATTCCTGGCGTGGAAGCGACGCAAGTCTTGTTGATAGATGGTCGATCGGATCAGAGCCATCTCCCTTTCTTCCTCTAGAAGGTCGACTGCGTCCTGACGTGCTTGCTCAGCTTCTGCTTCGTTGTAGAGTTCAACTCGAGGAGCATTGTGAAGAAGATCACTCGGCAAGACGGCTTCAGCCCCATAGACCAAAAAGAATGGAGTTCTTCCAGTCGATCGATTGGGTGTGGTCCGCAAACCCCAAAGCACCGAAGGAAGTTCGTCGACCCAAGCTCCGGCCGCGTGCTTGAGATCACGCATCAGTCGGGGTTTTAAACCCTTGAGGATTAAGCCATTGGCCCGCTCCGCTTGTCCATTCGACTGGGGGTGAGCGACTGAAGCGTAGTCGACTCGTGTGCCTTGAGCGTTGCAGAAATCCTTGAATTCTTCCGAGTCAAAGTTCGACCCATTATCCGTAATGATGCTGTGCGGGACTCCATATCTGAACGTCAGCTCCCTGATGAAGGTAACTGCAGTACCGGCGTCAAGACTCTTGATTGGTTTAGCCTCGATCCACTTTGTGAACTTGTCGACTGCGACCAGTACGTGCGTGAAACCACTTCGACCTATTCTCAAGGGACCGACCATGTCCAACCCCCATACTGCGAACGGCCAGACGAGTGGAATGGTCTTCAGAGCTGACGCAGGCTTGTGTGACATATTGGAGTAGAACTGACATCCTTCGCACTTGTCCACTATTTCCTTTGCCATCTCATTCGCCCTTAGCCAGTAAAATCCAGCTCGGTATGCTTTAGCTACAATGGTCCGAGAGGACGCATGGTGACCACAGGTCCCCGAGTGGATATCATTAAGAATGATTCGACCTTCTTATGGCGTTATGCATTTTTGACCCACCCCAGTCGGGCTTTCTCTATACAGCTGTCCTTTGATAATGGTAAAGGCTTTGGATCGACGGACGATCTGCCGAGCCTCTTCCTCATCCTCTGGGAGCTCTTTTCTCAGGATATATGCGATATAGGGAATTGTCCAGTCGGGAGTGACCACTAAAACCTCCATGACCAAGTCGACTACCGCTGGGACCTCAACCTCAGTCGGATCTGTGGCACTCTTGGGCTGTGGAGCTTCCTCTGTGAAGGGATCTTCTTTAACTGACGGAGTGTGTATATGCTCCAAAAACACACCACTCGGGATGGCTTCTCTTTTGGAACCTATCTTTGCCAGATCATCTGCTGCTTGATTTTTCAGTCGGGGGATGTGATGGAGCTCCAACCCCTCGAACTTCTTTTCCAGCTTCCTCACTGCATTGCAGTATCCAGTCATGGCTGGGCTTCTCACGTCCCACTCCTTCATCACCTGGTTGACCACTAAATCTGAATCGCCATAAACCATCAGGCGACGGACGCCGAGTGAGATGGCCATGCGCAATCCATATAAAAGGGCCTCATACTCTGCCTCATTGTTGGAGGAATCAAAGTGAATCTGGAGCACATATCTAAGCTTATCTCCTCTGGGGGAAACCAAAACAACCCCAGCACCAGAACCATTCAGCATCTTAGAGCCATCGAAGAACATGGTCCAATGCTCCGAGTGAACTTCAGTCGGCTGTTGTTGTTCAATCCACTCGGCGAGGAAATCTGCTATTGCCTGGGACTTAATGGCTTTCTTTGCCTCAAACTTGATATCAAGGGGAAGAAGTTCAATCGCCCATTTCGCCACTCGACCGGTTGCATCTCTGTTGTGCAGAATCTCTGATAATGGGGCCTCGCTGACGACTGTGATAGAATGATCAGAGAAATAATGAGCAACCTTCTTCGTGGTCATGTATATTCCATACACAAGCTTCTAATAATGAGGATATCTCTGCTTGGATGGAGTCAAGACTTCAGACAAATAATACACCGGGCGCTGAACTTTGAAGGCTTTCCCTTCTTCTTCCCGCTCGACTGTAAGTACTATACTGACGACTTGTCCTGTGGCTGCAATATAAAGCAACAAAGGCTCTTTGCTGATTGGAGCAGCAAGCACCGGCTGGGTGGAGAGCAGAGCTTTTAGCTCGGCAAACGCTGCATCAGCTTCTGGAGTCCACTCGAACTTGTCTGCCTTCTTCATCAGTCGGTAAAGAGGCAATGCCTTTTCACCGAGTCGTGAGATGAATCGACTTAATGCGGCCAAGCATCCAGTAAGCTTCTGGACATCGTGCACTCGCACAGGGCGTTTCATTCGGAGAATAGTGCCGATCTTCTCTGGATTAGCGTCGATTCCTCGCTCGGAAACGAGAAAACCGAGTAACTTTCCACCAGGAACTCCGAATGTGCACTTCGATGGATTGAGCTTGATATCGTACCTTCTGAGGTTGGAAAATGTTTCAGCGAGGTCAGCAAGCAGGTCGGAACCTTTTCGCGACTTAACAACGATATCATCCATATACGCTTCCACATTCCGACTGATTTGAGTGAGAAGACACTTCTGAATCATACGCATAAATGTGGCTCCGGCATTCTTGAGGCCGAATGGCATGGTGATATAGCAGAAGCACCCGAATGGAGTGATGAAAGCTGTTTTTACTTCGTCGGGTCCATACAGACGGATCTGATGATACCCGGAATATGCATCTAGAAAAGACAATCTCTCACATCCCGCGGTCGAGTCAACAATTTGATCTATGCGAGGGAGAGGAAAATGATCTTTCGGGCAGGCCCGATTGATGTGCTTGAAGTCAATGCACATGCGGAGTGATTTGTCCTTTTTGGGAACCATGACGACATTAGCGAGCCACTCGGAGTGGTATATCTCTCGGATAAATCCTGCCGCCAACAGTCGAGCCACTTCCTCACCAATAGCTTTTCTCTTCTGGACGGCGGACCGCCGGAGATGCTCTTTGACTGGTTTTGCTGATTTGTCGACTCTGAGGCGATGCTCAGCTAGTCCCCTGGGAACACCTGGCATGTCAGCTAGCTTCCATGCAAAAATGTCCCAGTTCTCACGGAGGAACTGGATGAGCGCTTCTTCCTATTTCGGGTCGAGTGTCGTGGAGATGTGGGTCGGGGCTGCATTGGGGTCGGTCGGGTGAATGTGAACAGGTTTTGTCTCACCAGACGACTGAAATGCGGACTCTGTGGCTGGTTTCTTGGATCGCAACAAATCACTCGGATCTGCGTTTTGCTTGTACTCTTCGAACTCGACCGCTGTCACCTGGGAATCGGTAATCTTCGAGCCCTTCTGAAAGCACTCTTCTGCCTTTTTCCGATCACCAGTGACAGTGATCACCCCTTTGGGACCTGGCATTTTCAGTTTGAGGTACACGTAACATGGTCGAGCCATGAACCGTGTGTAGGCGGGCCTCCCCAAAATGGCGTGGTACTCGCTCTGAAAATCCACAACCTCAAAAGTCAACTTTTCCTTGCGAAAATGTTTTGAGTCGCCAAAAACCACGTCCAGGGCTATTTGGCCGAGTGAGTTGGCTTTCTTCCCTGGTATGACTCCGTGGAAACTCATGTTACTGGTGCTCAGTCGGGACATCGGGATGCCCATTCCCTTCAATGTGTCTGCATACAACAAGTTCAGCCCACTGCCACCGTCCATCAGCACTTTCGTCAGTCGAGTGCCTTCGACAATTGGATCGACCACCAAAGCTTGCCTCCCAGGGGTGGCAATATGAGTCGGGTGATCAGATTGGTCGAATGTGATGGGTGTTTGGGACCATTTCAGATAACTTGGTTTTGCTGGGGCAACCATATTCACCTCACAATTAATGACTTTCAGTCGACTCTTGCTCTCCACATCCGCGAAGATCATCAGAGTGGAGTTGATATGCGGATATTCTTCCTCACTGTCCTCTTTGTCTCCGGCCTTGTCTGACTCTTTCTCCTTGTCCTTAGACTGTTTTCCCTGAAACTGCTGGATCAGGAGTCGACACTGGCGAGTGGTGTGCTTTGGGTAAATAATGTTGCCCTCTTCATCTTTCTTCGTGTGGATGTGGCACGGCATGTCCATCACGTCGTTTCCTTCTTTATCCTTTACTTTCTTAGGATTCCAGGATCCTTTTGGCTTCCCTTTGAATTTTCCCTGAGTCACGGCCAGGGCCTCCCCAGGAGCTGCTGGCTCGGCTTTCCGCTTCTGTTTCTGACTGGAATTTCCCTTCTCCGATTGACTTGGCTTATACTTGCCGCTTCGGAGTCGGTCCTCTTCCTCGCCATTGGCGTACTTGGTAGCAATCTCCATTATCCGACTCAGGGTCATGTCCCCGGTTCGACCAAACTTCAGACTCAACTCCCTGTTCTTGACGCCATCTTTGAAGGCGCAGACTGCTTGATGATTAGACACATTTTCCACAGTATGGTGCAGAGTGATCCACCTCTGAATGTACTCTCTGAGAGTCTCATTGGGCTTCTGCACACACACCTGCAGCTCTGTCAAACCAGCTGGTCGCTTGCAGGTTCCTTCAAAAGTTCTGACGAACACTCGGAACAAATCTTCCCAAGTGTAAATACTGCTAGGAGGTAACTGATTCAACCACGCTCTGGCTGAACCTTCCAGCAAGAGGGGCAAATGCTTCATGGCCACCTCGTCATTCCCACCGCCAATCTGAACAGCCACTCGGTAGTCCTCAAGCCAAGTTTCAGGCTTGGACTCCCCAGTGAACTTGCTGACTCCTGTCGCCAACCTGAAATTGGGGGGAATCACTGCGGCTCTGATAGCCCTGCTAAAACACTCTGGACCGGAAACATGCACTCGACTGCTCGGGGGTGCATCTCTCTCGGGTCCACCTCGATGGGCTCTGTTCTGGTCGACCAAGCCTTGCACGATAATGGATCGCGCGTCGAAGCCTGGTTCCCTAGGGTCGACTGGAACTCTTCGTCCTGTACTGAACTGATGCCTGTCATCCTGTCGCCGAGGAACGTAAGACCCTTCCCTCGGAGGGGAAACGGGCACTCGACGCCTATCATCTCGGTCGTGTCGTTCTCCATACTGATCACGCTGGTTGTCGCGCCCTTCCCGCCGCAGAGGCGATCTGGGACTGTGAGCCGACTGAACCGTATTCGCAGCGATGGATCGACTGTGAATTCTGTTGCGCGACTGCGACACGGCTGAGTTCTGGTCCCCTGCTGCTCGGAGCAAATCTCTGATCTGCATCAAGCCTCTCCCAGCTTCCGACTGTGAAGGCTGGATGGACTCTGCTATACGGGTTGCAGCTGCTAAATTCTGAATTGGCGTGCGGTATACCTTAGTCGGCGGGAAGAGTCGACGTCGACTGGCTTCGGGGACTCGTTGCCACGCGCGCTCGTCGAGTGCTCGCTGAAGGTTCTCCAGACGAGCGCGTTCAGCCACATTGGCCAAACGTGCTTCCTCCAAGGCGCGAGCCTCGGGGGTTTCTCCCGTAATGGGAGTATGCAGGGCATCCATGTTCCTGCGGCGAAGCTCTTCTCTCTGCAGAGAGTCGAGTGCCTCGGGCTGGTACTCTTCGTGGTCCTGAGCGGGGCCACTTCCACCGCCCGCTCCACCACCATGGGCGAAGCCGGGGGGACTGCGGGGTTCGTTGACCATGAGAATTTCCGCCGCTGGATCACTGCTATCGCATTCGGATGCAGTCTCTACGGAGCCAGTCGACAGATCGAACAGGCCGTAGAGAGATTCGTCGGGCTCGATTGCCGCAACTTGTGCGATGGCCGCCTGGCGAGCCACCGCGTGTTTCACCCACCGCTGAAGCCTCGACCGACCAGAGCGCTTGCGCTGGTGGGAGACCGGTCGGGCGACCGATAAAGGAGTCGACCGATAGGGGGCCGACGGTTGCCGCAGCAGAACGCCGCAGACACATGCGCGAAAATGCGTCGCACCACGGACGGGGAGCGCATCAATGTCGAGTGGAGCCTCTTGGAGCCATGCGGAGTCGTCGGCGACAAAGGTGAGAGCGCCAAGACGGATCTCGCGCCCCTCGACCAAAACTCCAGCAGTCATCATGATGAAGTACTCGGAAATACTGCAACTTCTCCACAAAATCGCCAAAACACCTGCCCCACGGTGGGCGCCAACTGTCGTGGTTCTAAGTCTGACAGTAGAGTGGGGGGGTAGGTATGGAGAGGCAAGGTCCTAGCTATGGAGAGGTTGTAAACACAAGCGATGTACGAGTTCAGGCCCTTCTCGGAGGAAGTAAAAGCCCTACATCTCGGAGCCCTGAGGCGGTCGAGTGGATTATGTATATAGGTGTTACAAGAGTGCGAACCCTTCTGCCTGTGGAGGGGGGTGGCTTATATAGAGTACGCCAGGACCCCTGCCAGCCCACGTAATGGAGGGTTTTAAGTATATTAAGTCTGGGGCGTTACTGGTAACGCCCCACATAAAGTGCCTTAACTATCATTAAGTCTATTCAATTACAGGCCATTGCAGTGCAGAGTGCCTTCTGACCTTCTGGTGGTCGAGTGTATCTTCATGGTCGAGTGAATCTCCATGGTCGAGTCCTTCTGTTCAGTCGAGTGGTTCCTCGTTGGTCGACTGGAAGGTGATCTCTCCTAAGACTGTCCCTGGGTAGGATATTCAGGTCAGGCCTATGACCCTACCCTAGGTACATGAATCCATCAGGTAAAACCCTACGTCCTGCTTGATTAATATTGATGATATGGGTAGTACAAGAGTAGATCTACCACGAGATCAAGGAGGCTAAAGCCTAGAAGCTAGCCTATGGTATGATTGTTTGTTGTCCTACGGACTAAAGCCCTCCGGTTTATATAGACACCGGAGAGGGCTAGGGTTACACAGAGTCGGTTACAATGGTAGGAGATCTACGTATCCGTATTGCCAAGCTTGCCTTCCACGCCAAGTAAAGTACCATCCGGACACGAGCCGGAGTCTTCAATCTTGTATCTTCGTAGTCTTGGAGTCCGGCGGACATTGATAGTCCGGCTGTCCGGACACCCCCTAGTCCAGGACTCCCTCACTCCTATAATACCACGGTTGAAACATCTGTTCAGAAACGGAGAGCATGCCAAGTTGATGCGATGGCACAGTGAGGACCGTAAGAAAGACGGGAATTTGATAGCACCTGCTGACGGGTCGCAGTGGAGAAAAATCAAGAGAAAGTACTGGGATGAGTTTGCAAGTGAGCCAAGGAACGTATGGTTTGCTTTAAGCGTGGATGGCATTAATCCTTTCAGGGAGCAGAGCAGCAATCACAACACCTGGCCCGTGACTCTATGTATGTATAACCTTCCTCCTTGGATGTGCATGAAGCGGAAGTTCATTATGATGCCAGTTCTCATCCAAGGCCCTAAGCAACTCGGCAATGACATTGATGTGTACCTAAGGCCATTAGTTGAAGAACTTTTACAGCCGTGGAACAGAAATGGTGTACGTACGTGGGATGAGCACAAATAGGAGGAATTTAACCTAAAGGTGTTGCTGTTCGTGACCATCAATGATTGGCCCGCTCTTAGTAACCTTTCAGGACAGACAAACAAGGGATACCACGCATGCACACACTGTTTACTTGACACCGATAGTATATACCTGGCAAGCTGTAGGAAGAATGTGTACTTGGGCCATCATCGATTTCTTCTGACCAACCATCAATGTCGAAAGAAAGGCAAGCATTTCAAAGGCGAGGCAGATCACCGGAAGAAGCCCGCCATGCGTACCGGTGATCACGTACTTAATATGGTCAATGATTTACACGTAATCTTTGGAAAGGGTCCCGGCGGACTAGCTGTTCCGAGTGACGCTGGGGGACACGCACCCATGTGGAAGAAGAAATCTATATTTTGGGACCTACCCTACTGGAAAGACCTAGAGGTCCGCTCTTCGATCGACGTGATGCACGTGACGAAGAACCTTTGCGTGAACCTGCTAGGCTTCTTGGGCGTGTATGGGAACACAAAAGATATAGCTGAGGCACGGGAGGACCTGCAACATTTGCGCGAAAAAGACGGCATGCCTCCAAAGTAGTATGAAGGTCCTGCCAGCTATGCTCTTACCAAAGAAGAGAAGGAAATCTTCTTTGAATGCCTGCTTAGTACGAAGGTCCCGACTGACTTCTCATCGAATATAAAAGGAATAATAAATATGGCAGATAAAAAGTTTCAGAACCTTAAGTCTCATGACTGCCACGTGATTATGACGCAACTGCTTCCGGTTGCATTGAGGGGGCTTGTCGGTGTCAAAATCGGCGGATCTCGGGTAGGGGGTCCCGAACTGTGCGTCTAGGCGGATGGTAATAGGAGACAAGGGACACAATGTTTTTACCCAGGTTCGGGCCCTCTTGATGGAGGTAAAACCCTACTCCTGCTTGATTGATATTGATGATATGCGTAGTACAAGAGTGGATCTACCACGAGATCAAGGAGGATAAACCCTAGAAGCTAGCCTATGGTATGATTGTTGTTGTGTCCTATGGACTAAAACCCTCTGGTTTATATAGACACTGGAGAGGGCTAGGGTTACACAGAGTCGGTTACAATGGTAGGAGATCTACATATCCGTATCGCCAAGCTTGCCTTCCACGCCAAGGAAAGTCCCATCCGGACACGGGACGAAGTCTTCAATCTTGTATCTTCATAGTCTTGGAGTCCGGCCGATGATGATAGTTCGGCTATCCGGACACCCCCTAGTCCAGGACTCCCTCAGTAGCCCCTGAACCAGGCTTCAATGACGACGAGTCCGGCGCGCATATTGTCTTCGGCATTGCAAGGCGGGTTCCTCCTCCAAATAATTCATAGAAGATTGTGAACACCAGGATAGTGTCCGGCACTGCAAAATAAATTCCACATACCACCGTAGAGAGAATAATATTTACACAAGTTCAATCTACTGACGTATTTTGTGGTGTGACGTCACACCACAACCAAGCTTTTACTCGAATCGTTTTTATTATACCACCTCAGCGCGTTTAGCGAAGCGGTTTCCTAGGCACGTCTTGTCGAAGCAGAGATCGTGTAACCCAACCGCGCCATTGATTGTGGCGCTTGGGAGATAAGTGAGTTTTACCAGGCCGGTGGGGACGCATAGTTTTGTCCGCCCATATATAAGGGGATAAGGATCCACCTCTTTTACCTACGCCTTCTTCGTCCTTTGCTTATCCATCTCCGCGCACTCGAGCTCCAGCGCCCAAGTCCGCACATCTCACCTCGACCTTCTCCAGCCATGTCCGGAGCAGGAGGCAAGTGGATGGCCTCCTCCGTTACGGAGGGGCACATCAAGAAGCAGTGCAGCGCCAGATATCTGTCCAGCGACATTGCGCACCGGCTCCCCGACGAGGGGCAGCTCATCCCCACCCCCAGGCCCCATTAGAGAGTGGTATTCCTTCCCCATTTCCTCTGCGGACTGGGCTTCCCACTCCACCCCTTTGTCCGGGGGCTCATGTTCTACTACGGCCTGGATTTCCACGATCTGGCCCCAAATTTTATCCTCAATATCTCGGCGTTTATCATCGTGTGCGAGGCCTTCCTCTGCATCCAGCGCCACTTCGGCTTGTGGCTAAAGACCTTCAATGTCAAGCCGAAGGTTGTGAAGGGCATCCAAGCGGAGTGTTGAGGCGCCATGGTGGGCAAAATGCCCAACGTCACTTGGCTCGAGGGCGCCTTCGTGGAATCCATCAAAGGGTGGCAATCGGGGTGGTTCTACATCACCGAGCCGCGTGACCCTAAATGGGCAGCGGCCCCCGAATTCAGATCTGGTATCCCCATGCAGCTCACCTCCTGGAAAGAGAAGGGCCTGCTATGGGGTAGTTCGGAAGAGCTGACCAGACTCCAGTCCTGTCTCCAAACCCTGGTGAACAAGAAGCTCAAGCTTGTCAACGTGATCCAGGTCATGCTCGTCCGCCGGATTCTCCCCTGCCAGCAACGGGACTTTAATTTGTGGGAGTTTGATCCGGCACAGCACCGGACCTTGAGCGGGCTCTTCGACACTATGTACAAAGAGGCCTGGAGGGTGCTGTTTAAGGGCGCCGAAGCTCCCGCATCCGCTACCAAAGATCACGGATTCAGCTCGCAGCATCCGGCTGGCGAGGTAAGCCATGTTATCCTTTATGGGACACTTGCTTTTCATGTTTTGACTTTATGCGGGATCTAAACTCCCAATACCTTTAATAGGCCTGGTAGGCAACGTCCGGACAGGTTAACTGTCCGGCTCCCCTTCCAGAAGACCCATCGGATGCCCGCTTGACAGGGCTGCTGGTCCCGGCACTTTACGTAGTGCCGGAGAAGAAGGCCAAGAAGAAGGCCACGAGAACCCGAAGGACTTCCCGGCGTCAGGTGGCATCGGACTCATCGTCCGATGACTCCGAGGCAGACTCCTCCCATGAGGATGAGGAGGAGAAGAAAGAGGCATCTCCCCCAGCGGGGGGAGAGAAAAAGAGGAAGGACTCCCCAACGAGGGGGGCCGAGGGGTCCAAGAAGGGAAGGACCCTTCCCCTGGACTGTTCAGCCAACGTCGACGACGGCGACGAGGAGTGACCCTCAAGGGCCAAGCCCCTGGCGAGATCGTAAGTATCCGGACTCCTAGATGATTTATAATTTTTCTTTTTGTCGCATGGTGTCTTTCTAATGCCGCATACAACCCTGCAGTCCGCCCAAGGACGATCTTCCCGCTTCGTCGAGCGGGTCCTTGGGCACGTCGGATATGGATTCTCTTCTGACCGCCTCCACCCCCTGTGATGCTGACGATGCCGAGGTGGGATCCCGGGAAGGGACCCACCAGGAGGAGGAGGCCCCGGAGGTGCCGCAGGGCAACCTCCCGGACTTTGCACCGGACTCCGCACCGGAACCTGTAGTGGTTCCGGAGTCCAGCGGGCGGCCCCTTCGTAAGAAGGGCAAGACTGTGACACCGGCGGCCTCCGTCCAACCAGAGGCGCCGGCTAACTTGCTGGAGGCGCTCAACGGCGCTTCCATCGAAGAAGAACACCGCACTGTCATGAGGTTCAGCTCGCAAAGAGCGGGCTGACCGAGGCCTGCAGCAGCCTTCTAAAAGGATTTGAGGTAAGAATTTTAAGATATGTAATATAATACCGCATAGACAGTAGCCCCTGATGCTCGGTTCAGTGTTCGGAAACAAAAGCCGGACTGAGGATCTAGAAAGATATACGCAGGAGTCTTAAAAAAATATGTCAATATGGGATTGCAGGCTGCGCTGCTGACCTCTGTCGCACTGACTGCGGAGGTCAATGCTTTGAAGCAAGGCCTCGAGCGGTCCGAGAACGAGCTCGACCGTGCCAAGAAGCAGCTCGAGGACAAGGAAGGTGAGTAACACCATATTAAAGTTGTACCTTACAGAAAAGGATTTGGTTGCAAGAGAAATAACAAGGATAACGTGGGTCCTCCAGGGGCCACGAACGAGGTGGCAACCCTGAAGGAGGTGGTGTCCGCGGCCGAACGCAATGCAGCCACGGAACGAGCCGAGCGAGAGAAGCAGGAGGCGCGGGTGGCGGAGGTACAACAAGAGCTCCAGGCTCTCGTGGAAAAGCACGAGAGTTTGGAGCGTGACTCGAAGACTCGAGAGTCCGAGCTTGCGTCGGCTCTTGAGAGTGCCAAAGCCGCTAAGGCCGATGCCCACAAGGCCCTCCAGGAAATCGAGGATTTGAAGAAAATAGCGGCGGGTAAGGCATTCTTCATGCAAAGCAAGCATGTTAAAGTGAATTACCTGTTACTTACCCGAATTTGGAGCTCTCCAGGAGCGTTCGCAGATCTGCCCCGCAGCGTGTCTGATGCTGCCACTTTCTATAGAGCCGAGGAGGGGAGCTCGACGAAGAAGGTATTCTGGTCTCAGTATGCTGAGGCCGGACATCTGGTGCCCCTTAGAGACCAGCTGAAGCAGCTGGTCGAGCTCCACAAGGTGGCCGAACAGGCCATGAAGGGCCTTATAGTTCGGCTATGGCTGAAAGAGGCCATGCCTGGGAGCTACTTCAGCCTCGTGCGGCGGCTAGTGGATGCATGTCCCTCGGTTGAAGTCGTCAAGCACTCCGCCTGCATTGAAGGTGCCCGTCGGGCCCTTGCCCGTGCTAAGGTGCACTGGGGCAGGATGGATGCTGAGAAGCTTGTGACGGACGCGCCACCGCCGGGCAAGGAGTATCGCACATCCGAGATGTATTATAAGGGTGTCCTGAAGGGTGCCCGCATTATTGCGGGTGAGTGCTCCAAAGATGTAATATTTGAGTAGACTCGCATTTTGTTATCCTGTGTGTCAAAAACTTTGTTCGTATGCGCTAAGCAACGCTTATTGATTTAAAATATTACCTTCTGTGCGGCCGTTTATCAAATCTGAGAGATGGCAAGTCGTCGGCTTCAGCCCCCATGCCACGAGTGCTGGGGTGCTCGAGATAAACTTGAGCGCTCTTGTTCCCATTTTTGGGTCCATCTAGGGAGGCGCTCAACACAACGAACAAGGCAACCGGACTTATTGTGCTTGACCACTCTCACTTAGCCATAGAATTCTATAATTTTAAATTTCGGCGAAGCCCCTAGTGTTCGGAAGGCCGAATTCGGGGCGCTATCCACGCCTAGGCTGGACAAAGCCGGTTCCTCGCTCTAAGCGGCATAAGTCTTTAGGGACTCGAAAAAACCTCTCGAACAGCGACCGGCTCTCGCCTCATCATGACGGTCAGTTTTAGCTTTCTCCACTGAGGCGCTCGCCCAACTCAACTGGGGCGCAATCGCAGTGGTTCTCCCAGTGCTACCTTAGCCGATACAACGGGGTACCAAAACATGGGAGCCGGGCAAACCCAACTATTGACCCAAGACATGATTCGGAGCCGATGCATATAATGCTATAAGTTCGGGGTGCCACACTTGTGAAAGTGTTCGGACTTATCACACCATAATATGGGGAACTTTAAGCCCCTGGTGTTTCTATCCGTACCAAAGTGTACGGATGCAACATGTCATAAATGAACATATGTATAAGGAAGGAATGCAATTATAAGCAAAAAGGTGATGCATTGTTTATTCAAAAAATACTGCCATGAATGCAGAACGATACAAATAGTGCGGTAAGCAAGGGATGGGACTATTAAATATGTCCCCCTCCAGGGGTAGGCTGCGGAATGGTGTATAAAACAGATTTAATGCTTGTAATGGAGACCACCTGGATACTCGTCGTAGCCTTTCTCCTTCCCGGGCTGTTGCATCGTGAGTTCGGCAGGTCTACTGCCGGACAGGGCCTCTCGTGAACGGAGTCCTGTGGGTAAAAAAAGGAAAAGGAAAAAAAGATGACACACTTGGGAGCCCCTGGTGTGGTTAAACCGCATTCTGGGCCTGTCGTGGTCGTGCCCCTCCCCCTATGCCCATGGTATCTCCAGAGCGTAATGATGTATGCGAAGGACCAGTCTTGCAATTTTGCAAGGGCTGGGGTTGGGGCCGCATTGCTACGCGTGCTTGGAACGTGCCAGGTGGTCTTGTTGTAGGTTACTCCGGGTGCGTTTAGCCGTGTCCGGTCGCTTAACAGCCGGACTCGAGAATTGCCTTAAGAGGCTGCACTGTACTTCTGCCGCGAGAGCCGCTGTATGTTCCTCCGTTCGGAGAGAGCGTTCAGTGTTTCCGTTGACCGTGATGACTCCTTGAGGGCCTGGCATCTTGAGCTTGAGGTATGCATAGTGCGGCACCGCGTTGAACTTTGCAAACACGATCCGTCTGAGCAGAGCATGATAGCCGCTGCGGAACGGAACTATGTCGAAGATTAACTCCTCGCTTCGGAAGTTATCCGGGGATCCGAAGACCACTTCTAGTGTAACTGAGCCTGTACAATTGGCCTCTACACCTAGTATGATGCCTTTAAAGGTCGTCTTTGTGGGTTTAATCCTTGAGGGGTCTATGCCCATATTGCGCACTGTATCCTGATAAAGCAGGTTCAGGCTGCTGCCGCCGTCCATCAGGACTTTGGTGAGGTGAAATCCATCGACAATTGGGTCTAAAACCAATGCGGCGAATCCGCCGTGGTGGATGCTGGTGGGGTGGTCCCTTCGATCAAAAGTGATCGGGCAAGAGGACCATGGATTGAACTTTGGGGCGACTGGCTCCATCGCGTATACATCCCTGAGTGCATGCTTCCGCTCCCTTTTGGGTATGTGGGTTACGTATATCATGTTCACCGTCCGCACTTGTGGGGGGAAACCCTTCTGTCCTCTATTGTTCGGCGGCCGGGTCTCTTCCTCGTCATCACTATGCAGCCCCTTGTCATTGTTTTTGGCAATTAACTTGCCTGCCTGCTTGAATACCCAACAATCCCTGTTGGTGTGATTGGCTGGCTTTTCGGGGGTGCCGTGTATCTGGCAAGAGCGGTCGAGTATTCGGTCCAAATTGGACGGACCTGGAGTTGTTCTTTTGAATGGCTTTTTCCGCTGACCGGGTTTGGAGCCTCTGAATCCGGCGTTGACTGCCGTATCCTCAGTGTTATCGCCGTTAACGCGGCATTTGTTTTTGTTGCGACGCGACCTGCCATTGCGGTCCTTGTTATCCGGACTGCTAGAATTTTTGCTGAGGTTGTTACTGCGGGCTAGCCAGCTGTCCTCTCCCGCGCAGAAGCGGTTCATGACTGATGTGAGGGCTGCCATGGATTTCGGCTTTTCCTGTCCTAGGTGCCAGGCAAGCCACTCGTCGCGGATGTTATGTTTGAAGGCTGCGAGGGCCTCTGCATCCGGACAGTCGACGATTTGATTTTTCTTTGTTAAGAACCGTGTCCAAAATTGTCTGGCCGATTCGTCTGGCTGCTAAATTATGTGGCTTAGGTCATCGGCGCCTGGTGGTCGCACATATGTGCCCTGGAAGTTGTCGAGGAATGCGGCTTCCAGGTCCTCCCAACACCCAATTGATTCTGCTGGCAAGCTGTTAAGCCAATGCCAAGCTGGTCCTTTAAGCTTGAGTGGGAGATATTTGATGGCGTGAAGATCGTCACCGCGGGCCATGTGGATATGAAGGAGATAGTCTTCGATCCAAACCGTGGGGTCTGTTGTGCCATCGTAGGATTCAATGTTCACGGGTTTGAACCCTTCAGGGATTTGATGATCCATTACTTCATCTGTGAAGCATAGTGGGTGTGCGGCGCCTCTATATTGGGCTATATCACAACGTAGCTCAAGCGAGCTTTGTCTACTGTGTTCGGCCCGGCCGGAGTTGCTGTATCCGGCGCGACGGTCGTCGTTGCACATCGTGGGGCGCCCACGCGATCCGTAGATCGATCTTGATTGTCTTTCCTTATCCTCCAATATGTGTCGCAAGTCCGGCGCATTCCCCCGTGGCTTCGTACTTTTCGAGCGATGCCGGGGTATGGCTTTAGTGGAAGGCCTAGAGGCCTCTCTGTCGCGGCCACGAGGTGGCCGGTCGGCCGTATTGTGCGCTGGTGATGTAGGTTTATATGCCCCCTCCTCTAATCGGGGAGCAGCTGCATTTGGGGTAGCTTTTGGAGGGGCGCTCGAGTTCATGCTCTTCGGCCGCAAGGACTTCAGTCCATCTGTCGGCTAGCAGATCTTCATCAGCTCTAAGCTGTTGCTGCTTTTTCTTGAGGCCGTTTGCCGTGGCCATAAGCCTGCGTTTAAAACGCTCTTGTTCGACGGGATCCTCAGGCACGATGAATTTGTCGTCGTCGAGGCTTGCCTCATCTCCGGAGGGAGGCATGTAATTATCATCCTCCACCTCTTCGTCTGCCGCTCTCTCATGAGGGATGGCTTCTCCGTCCTCCTGTGCTGAATCTTGCTGGAGGGGGTTGTCTTCGGCACTGTCTGGGGTGTTATTGTCTCCGGTGCCAGAATCTCCATTCTTGCTGTGCCGGGATTTAGAGCGGCGCTGCTGACGCCGGCGCTTAGGCTGTTTGTTGGAGGGATCCTCCTCCGCTGTTCCATCGCCATTCCCATCCTTTGGGGTGTCCACCATGTATATGTCGTATGACGAGGTGGCTTTCCAGTGCCCAGTAGGTGCTGGTTCTTGGTCGTCTCCGGCATCATCGTCCATACCGTCGATGTCTTCGGAGTCGTAGTCTAGCATGTCAGTTAGATCATCGACAATGGCTACAAAGTGGATGGTGGGTGGGCTTTGAATTTCTTCGTCGTACGCATCCCAACCGTCCTGACCGTGACCCAGCCAGGACTCTCCTGATAACAAGAGATACTTTAGCGAATTCAGGATGTCGCCAAAAGGCGAGTGCTGAAAGATGTCCGCAGCGGTGAACTCCATGATCGGCGCCCAATCAGATTCGATTGGTAAGGGCGCAGGAGGTTCGGAGTCCGGTACCTCGGAGTCACGAGCTTTACAAGGGACAAGGTCGGTATTCGGCTCCATCACCGTAGATGTAGCAGCCTCCGAGGCGGTGTCTAGCCACCCATCCCCGATCTGCGTAGTCGGCTACGAATTAAGGGTCAGAGCGGACTCGTGTGCGGCCTCCAGGGCACTGTCCGGCAGCAGAGCTAAATCATGCCAATCGAGACAGTGCGGCGTGCTCGGCTGTGGCTCGAATCTGTCGAAGATCAAGTCTCCGCGAATGTCAGCCGTGAAGTTCAAACTTCCAAATCTGACCTGATGGCCCGGGGCGTAGCTTTCAATCTGCTCCAGATGGCCAAGTGAATTGGCCGGCGGTGCAAAGCCGACGAATACGAAGATCTGTCCGGGGAGAAAAGTCTCACCCTGGACCACGTCGTTTTTGATGATCGAAGGAGCCATCGAGCCTATATGCGACGGCACAGAGGAACTCTCAATGAAAGCACAAATGTCGGTGTCAAAACCGGCGGATCTTGGGTAGGGGGTCCCGAACTGTGCGTCTAGGCGGATGGTAACATGAGACAAGGGACACGATGTTTTTACCGAGGTTCGGGCCCTCTCGATGGAGGTAAAACCCAACTCCTGCTTGATTGATATTGATGATACGGGTAGTACAAGAGTGGATCTACCACGAGATCAAGGAGGCTAAACCCTAGAAGCTAGCCTATGGTATGATTGTTGTTGTGTCCTACGGACTAAAACCCTCCGGTTTATATAGACACCGGAGAGGGCTAGGGTTACACAGAGTCGGTTACAATGGTAGGAGATCTACATATCCGTATCGCCAAGCTTGCCTTCCACGCCAAGGAAAGTCCCATCTAGACACGGGACGAAGTCTTCAATCTTGTATCTTCATAGTCTTGGAGTCCAGCCGATGATGATAGTTCGGCTATTCGGACACCCCCTAGTCCAGGACTCCCTCAGGGCTTCTACCGGAAAACGTCCGATTAGCCATTGTGAAGCTATGTGCATTCCCCAATGCAATCTCTCAGAAGGTGATCGATCCAGAAATCATACCAAGGCTAAGGAGTGATGTGGTGCAATGTCTTGTCAGTTTCGAGCTGGTGTTCCCACCATCCTTCTTCAATATCATGATGCACGTCCTAGTTCATCTAGTTGACGAGATTGTCATTCTGGGCCCCGTATTTCTACACAATATGTACCCCTTTGAGAGGTTCATGGGAGTCCTAAAGAAATATGTCCGTAACCGCGCTAGGCCAGACGGAAGCATCTCCATGGGCCATCAAATAGAGGATGTCATCGGGTTTTGTGTTGACTTCATTCCTGGCCTTAAGAAGATAGGTCTCCCTAAATCGCGGTATGAGGGGAGACTGACTGGAAAAGGCACGCTTGGAAGGGACTCAATAATATGCAGGGACGGATATTTTTGGTCTCAAGCACACTACACAGTTCTATAGAACTCTACCTTGGTGACCCCATATGTCGATGAACACAAGAACAGTCTGCGCTCCAAACACCCGGAGCAGTGCGACGACTGGATTACATGTGAACACATCAGGACTTTCAGCAGTTGGTTGGAAGCACGTATCAGAGGTGACAACACTGTATTAATTTGGAAAGGATACGAGATAAATGGGAATACATTTTACACGATTTACCAAGATCAAAAGAGCACCAACCAAAACAGCGGTGTCCGCTTTGATGCAATAACCGAGAGGGGAAAGGACACATATTATGGTTACATAGTGGACATATGGGAACTTGACTACGGACATGATTTTAAGGTCCCTTTGTTTAAGTGCAAATGGGTCAATCTGTCAGGAGTTGGGGTACAGGTAGACCCACAGTACGGAATGACAATAGTGGATCTGAAAAATCTTCGGTACACTGATGAACCGTTCGTCCTAGCCAATGATGTGGCACAGGTTATCTATGTGAAGGACATGTCTACCAGCCGAGAAAGAGAAAAGATAAGGAAGCGAATACATCATACGA
Organism: Triticum dicoccoides; assembly: GCF_002162155.2. Lineage (NCBI taxonomy): Eukaryota > Viridiplantae > Streptophyta > Magnoliopsida > Poales > Poaceae > Triticum > Triticum dicoccoides. The sequence goes on from NC_041383.1 coordinate 630,226,569, forward strand.
TGAGCCAAAGCGCCACATAGTTCTTTCAGGAAAAAGGGATATCGTGGGACTGGAGGGCAAGATAGACATGTCTGAAGATTATGAAAAGTTTCATGAAATTCCTTCCTTCAAAGTCAAGGCTGACCCCAGCATCCTGATAAACGATGAAGATTATCCATGGTTACGGCGCAATAAGCAAATGACACAAGCGAAGAAAAAGTGAAGACTTTCTCCCGCAACTATTATGATGATACCATGCCAACTTTGTAACTGACGAGTATGATACTATTGTCCGTTTTGTACATGCACATGCTATGTGGGTCAATTTATGATATCATGCCAACTTTCAACTTTTTCAGAGTTCATTTGAAATGCTTTAATGTCTTATGGTTCGGCCCTCGTAATAATTAAAAATAGCAACAATAAGTATTTTGTTGTAAGTAGAAACAAAATAAAATAAATAAAGCAAGAAAGAAAACAAAAAAACAAAAAAAGTGTTTTCAAATTTGAAAACTAATGGCACTAACAGAAAGTTTATAATTTTCCTAAAACTAAAAGCAAAACGAATTAAAAAATAAAGCAAAAAACAAAAGAAAATAAATAATGCAGAAAACAAAACAAAGAAACTGGGAAAAAATAAAAATAGCAACAAAAAGTAAAGAAAACAAAAAAACAAAAAATGCCTCCTAATGGGCCCTCACGGCCTGAATACGACATGAAACCCTACTATAGGCCAGGATTCAGGCCCGCAGTAAGGCCTAGAAGGCCCATCAGGCAAAGCAATAGCAAGTAGGCCCGAAAGCCTGCGGTGGAGAGGAGCTCGAGAGGGGTGCGGCAGTGGGGCTTATAAACCACTGCGCGCCCCTCTCAACTAGCGAGGTGGGACTAAACTTTGGCCCCGACGCGGGCAGCACATGGGCTTTGGTCCCGGTTGGTGGCACCAACCGGGACTAAAGGTGGGGGCATTGGTCCCGGTTGGTGGCACCAACCGGTACCAAAGGTCGCCGCTTCCCGCTCTTTGGGCTGCCGAAAAAGAGGCCTTTGGTCCCGGTTGGTGGCACCAACCAGGACTAAAGGGGGCATTGGTCCCGGTTGGTGCCACGAACCGGGACCAATGCTCGTGGTATATAAGTAGCACTTCACAATTTTGCAGAGTTCATCACCACAGTTGCCCCCAGACGACGCGAGCACATCATCGCTGCCAGGCTGCCCCGACGCCGCCAGCCGCCCCCGCCGTCGCCGTCGCCGTTGCCCGCGCCCGTCGTCGTCGCCGCCCGCACCCTCGCCCGTCGCCATCGCCGCGCGCCGTCCCCCTGCCCCAACGCACGCCGCCCCTGCCCGGCCGCGCGCCGCTCCTGCCCCGACGTCGTCGCCGCGCCACTGCTCGCCCCACGCTGCCCGCCGCGCGCTCCTCCCTCTGTGAGCACCGCGCCTCTGCGGCCCCGCTGCCGCCGTGCTATTTTTTTACATGTTTGTTCGTATATGTATGTATGTATTTTTTACATGTTTTTTATGTATGTATGTATTTTTCAATTGTAATGATGTTTTAAAGTATACATATATGCAAAAGTTAGATTTTTAGAAAAGTTTTATCTATATATGTTCTCTGATTTAGTACATTTTTGGTTAGTTTAATTTTTAGAAAAAATTTATATATCTAGCTAGGAAAGGAAGAAGAAGAAAAAGAATGAGAGGAAAAAGAAAAATAAGAAGAGGAAGAAAAGGAGAAGAAGAGGGGAGGAAGAAGAGGAGAAATAAATAAGAAGAAGAAAAAAGAAGAAAATGAAGAGGAGAAGAAGAAAGGAATAGAGGAGAAGAAGAAAAAATAGAAAATTTTCTATTTTTTCTTGTTCTCCTCTATTCCTTTCTTCTTCTCCTCTTTTTTTTCTTCTTTTTTTCTTTGATCTTCTCCTGATCTATTCCTTTCTTCTTCTCCTCTTTTTTTGGTGATATTAATTATTTTAGAATATGCAAATGTTTGTATATTCATATGAACAATGCATTAGGCAAAACCTTTGTTTTTTTCAAAATTTTCTATTTGAACATTTTTTTAAAACAAGCAATACTAAAAGAATGAGAGGAAAAAGGAAAATAAGAAGAGGAAGAAAGGAGAAGAAGAGGAGAAATAAATAAGAAGAGGAAAAAAGAAGAAAAAGAAGAGGAGAAGAAGAAAGGAATAGATGAGAAGAAGAAAAAATAGAAATTTTCTATTTTTCTTCTTCTCCTCTTTTTTTGTTCTTCTTCTTCCTTCTTCCTTCTTCCTATTTTCTTCCTTTTCCTTATTTTCCTTTCTCAAGGGAGAAGAAGAAAAAGAAGAGTAGTAGAAGAAGAAAGGAATAGAGGAGAAAGAAGAAACTTCAACACGAGGGGGGGTACCGATACCCCCTCCCCGATAACATTATTTTCCCATGTATATGTATGTCGCGTCGTTGTCGATATAACCCCCTCAAGATAACTTCGACATGAGGGGCGGTCGATATATATACCCCCTCTCGACCGTGATAACTTATACAACGGCAGCACCCCCCTCGGCCCTCTCGCTCGACCAAAACTCTCGAGGACACCCAAACCCTAGAGAGAAAACGATGTTGGTCTCCTACCCCCTCCCGCCGCGTTGTCGTCGAGGCCACCCAAATTAACTCTCTCGAGGCCACCCAAATTTACCAAGTTAAAAGAGCGTTGTCGTCGAGGCCACCCCATACCCTTGAAGCGTTGTGTCGAGGCGACCCCAAACCCTAGAGAAGCAGCGTCGAGGCCACTAAGATGATTCCTTATTGTGATTAGCTAGCTAGTTCTACGTTTGCCACTAATATATATATATATATATATATCCATCTGTACCATGTTTGAATAATAATTGACATGTTGTAAATATTTGCAGAAACTATGGAGCACTCCCGAGACGTAGAAACAGAAGCGATGTTGGGGGACATAATCGCACAAGGAAGTGATGAAGTTGCGTCATTTCTCAACGACACCGATGGTCAGGAAGGACTGGGTGAAGAAGAGAGCTATGTTCATGATGGCTTCGGCCCATTAATGCCGGTACAAGAAGAGGACTATGTTCATGATGGCTCCGGTGACACAATGGAGGTACAAGAAGGAGACCGTGCTGACTGCTCCGGTGACCGAACCGAGTTCGGCCAGGTATATATATATTAGTTAAGCCCATGCTGACTAGTTAATTGATGCATCCATTGTTTTGGTATAAGCCTAAGGAGGAAGACCCTGAGGTGTTTCTGCTCAGTGCGGGGTTCTTGTTAGGGACAAGATCCCGATCAACATCCATCAATGGTATAAGCCTAAGGAGGAAGACCCTGAGGTGTCTTATGTCAATGATATGCAGAAAGAAGATCTTTGGACTCAGCTGAAGGCAAATTTCACCATACCGCTAGAGGATGATCCGGAGAAGCCAGTTAAAGAGCAATTAATCAAGTCTTGTGCTCTTAAGAATATGGCAACCCTAATGAGGAGGTGGAGGAAAGAGCTGAACCAGTTTGTCGAGAAAGAAAAGACACCAGAATTCATCGGCAAATATGAGAAGATCAAAGATCACTGGCCCGCATTTGTGGCCTACAAGACATCGGAAAAGAGTAAGAAGATGTCGGCGACAAACAAGCAAAATGCTGCGAAGAAGAAGCTTCACCATCGCACGGGGTCAGGTGGCTACCTCAAAGCCCGGCCTAAGTGGTACAAGGCTGAGCATGATCTGCTTGAATAAGGGATCGAACCAGAGACAATGTACTGGCCAGACCGTTGCCGGACTTGGTTGTTCGGGGCTGGCGGAAGCTTGGACCCTGTAACAGGGAAGTGCCAATGGACGGATGAGCAACTGCAAATACCAGTCAAGAACCTTCGACACTATATCGATGCAGCACAGCAAGGGACGTTCCTTCCAAACAGGGAGAAGGACGAGCTCACAATGGCCCTTGAGAATCCTGAGCACCCAGGACGGACACGAGGCACGCCAGGCTCCATTGGAAGGTTGGTTTTCCGGACGCAGGGGGTTACAAAACCCACGAGAGGAGGAAGAAACTGGAACAGGACCAACTGTAGGCGCTGCACGAAAGGGTAATGGGGCTAGAGGAACGAGAAGAGGAACGAGAAGCAGCAGATCGCAGCAAACGACCTGCCGAAGCTTCCTCCAAAGCTACCTCGCCATCTCAGCGGAGAAGCAGCATGGCTTCCACCGAGCTGCTTCAGCCGGAGCATGTCTTGACGGCTCCTGCCAGCTATCCCGTGGATGATATCACGGAGTCTCAAAATTGCCACATTATGGCGCGATGGATGAATTTGAAGGTCAAGGCGGCTGTTGGCCAAGTTTATCCTAGTGAACGGAGGGATTTGAGGACCTCGTGCTTGACCACCCTACCGATGAAGGGGAGACTAGGCTGGGTTCTGCTCTGAAGACTCCATGCCTATGGCGGAAGAGCTCATCAACCTTCCGAACTGGACGCCTCCGCCTCCTGCTCCTCCTCCGGCGAGTCAGGGCACTCCGCCTCCTCCACCGCCTCCTCCTCCAGCGAGTGACGATCAGGGCACGCGTCGCGGCACTCCGCCTCCTTCTCCGGCGCGTGCCGGCACTCCACCTCCTTCTCCGCCTGCGCCGGCGCTCCCGAGCAGCCAGCAGCCTCCTCCTTCTCCGCCTTGCCAGCAAGGGCGGAAGAGACCCGCCGCCGCCCCGGCTGCTCCGGCGCATCGTAGTCCTTCTCCTCCGCCTCGTAAGCAAGTACGAAAGAAGACAGACGCCGCAGCCGCTCCGTCTGCTCCGGCGTCTAGCAGCACAAGAAGAGGAGAGAGGCAATACAGATACGGTCCACCTCTAAAGCCTCTAGAGAAGTTACTGTACGAGAGGATCGAGGAGGAAAACAATATGATCGTGCATACCCACATGAAGGAGTTCTTTGAAGGGGTGAAAGCAAAGAGACATCCACCTCCGGAGGAGAAGGTAGATCCGGTGAAAGCAAAGCGCACTCTTGATGCCCTGAGGAAACCGGCAAAGTCTCCGCCGAGAACCAACTATGAGCGCATTACTGAACAGACGTATCTCCAAGCGGAGCGGTCGGGAAGTACTGTCAGACATCAAAGAGCAAAAGAACGAGCAGCTGCAAAAAAATTGACCAGCTCGGCGAACAAGCAAACCAATCGTGCTCCCCGCTCAATGTGTCTAGCAGCAACATCATCGCTAATGTTCCGGGGATGGTGGCTGGTTATGGTAATCTACAAGATTACCTGTCTGACGATGCACTTCCTGATTTCATGGAGGTGGAAGAACACAAATACGAGTATGGGAAGCCTCTCGTCAAAGATGAAAAATCTCTAACAACGATGATGCGAAGATTCCATACTTGGTACATGAAAACTTGCAGAGAGTCTGGGGGGACGAATACTTTGTATCTGAGAATTAAAGAGGAGCACGACCTCGTTGGAAATGATCTGTTGCCTGTTCCATTTGAGGAGTTCTTCGAGTTCTTCAATCAAAAGGCCCTCGATAAATTAACAGTCTTTTGCTACTGCCTGTAAGTACTATTTCTGTCATTAAGTCTCTATATATAGCTCGGCTGTTTCATTGCATCTATTTATAATTAATTATCCTCAATATATTATGCAGATTGAAGATCGTCGAGTGCAAAAAAAATGAAATTTATGATATTGGGTTCATTAACACAAATATCATAGATGTATTTCTGGTTGAAAAGCATGTCAAAGAGGCCGAGGACAACTTGCTACAATCGTTGATCAAAAATCAAAACAAAGATACCATACTCTTTCCTTACAACGACAAGTGAGTGTTACTGTCGTTTCCATATTTGGTTTCCATTATTACTCGAGCGAGGTTATAGTAATGTAATTGATGAGTTATGCATGCGTGCGCAGGTACCACTATATTCTTCTGGAGATTAAGCTTGAGCGTGGACTAGTAACCGTCTTAGACTCGAGACGGAAAGATCCCAAACCTATGCGGACATGACTGAAATGCTCAACAAGTAAGTTCAATCGATCATTATCGCACCATATCGGCAACTTTTTGTTCATTTCCTGATATCTCAAGTAATAATAATTAGTTTCTTTGTCTTGCAGGGTTTGGAAACAGTTCACCGCAAAAGCTCCGGGACTGCCGAAGGAGCTGCGATATACATACCCAAAAGTAAGTACTACTGGCTAGCTAGTTGCGCGCATCTCCCGTTGATTCTATAGCTATACTTTCATCAATGCCATTTATAATGCTTCATTATTAGTTTGATTGACCTCTATTTCTCGTAAAGTGCTTGTGGCAGGAACAAGGGAATGATTTCTGTGGATACTACGTGTGCGAGTTCATCCACACCACGACTTTGAAAAACAAGCGGGGCTACTCTCAGAGACAATATGAAGTGCGTAAGCAATAATATTCACAATTTCATTTTATTACACCATCATTTCTGTTGAGTTTCATTCATATATATGTATTAATTAACCCTCTTCTTCAAATTAGATGTGGAAGATGCAGAATGAACTCCTAGAACCAGATCGCATGAAAGCAATTCAAGAGGAATTGGCGGGATTCTTTCTTGACCACGTCATCAATAAAGCCGGAGAATACCACGTGGAAGTTGATTTCAAATGCTAGGGGACTGTAATTGAGAGATCTTATATATTGTACATGTATGTAGCCAGTAGCGTCGGACGTACATGATACGAAAACTTGTTGTTCGACCAATCTCTCGGAGAAGGAGAGGTCGATCGATCATTTCTCTCGGTATGCATGACGAACTTCTGTACTCAATGGTTCCCTTCATTTTCTTACTAGCTAGCGTGTCGAGGGCTATATGTATATAGTACGTAGTGTCGACCAAGCACAGACATAAGAGAGGACACTTCTCTCTATTAATTAGCTAGCTAACACAATATATGAAACACCTAAATTAACCCCCAAAACCCCCAACCCTCCCCCTTTCAAAAAAAAAACAAAAACCCCAGCCATTGGAATGCTGATGCGTGGATGCCTTTTGGTCCCCCTGCCTGGGTTCGGCGCACCGGCCACGTGGAGGTCCCTCTGTCCCGGTTCGTGTTAGAACCGGGACTAAAGGGGGAAGGTATTAGTAACGACCCATTAGTCCCGGTTCATGAACCGGGACTAAAGGACCTTACGAACCGGGACTAATAGGTGTTTTTCTACTAGTGCACGTCCGTGTCAAGTAGACCGAAACGATTCTGCATTTACTACTATTACTCCACACATCAACTAACTCCTGCCTGCATCTAGAGTAATAAGTTCATGAAAAACAGAGTAACGCATTAAGTAAGATGACATGATGTAGAGGAATAAACTCGAGCAATATGATGTAAACCTCATCTTTTTATCCTCGATGGAAACAATACAATACGTGCCTTGCTGCCCCTACTATCACTTGGAAAGGACATCGCAAGATTGAACCCAAAGCTAAGCACTTATCCCATTGCAAGAAAAACCAATCTAGTTGGCCAAACCAAACCGATAGTTCGAAGAGAGTTACAAAGGTATCAAATCATGCATATAAGAATTCAGAGAAGATTCAAATATTATTCATAGATAAGTTGATCATAAATCCACAATTCATCGGATCTCAACAAACACACCGCAAAATAAGGTTACATTGGGTAGATCTCCAAGAGCATCGAGGAGAACATGGTATTGAGAATCAAAGAGAGAGAAGAAGCCATCTAGATACTAGCTATGGACCCGTAGGTCTGAGGTAAACTACTCACGCTTCATATGAAGGGCAATACAGTTGATGTAGAAGTCCTCCATGATCGAATTCCCCTCTGGCAGGGTGCCAGAAAAGGTCCCTAGATGGGATCTCATGGGAACAAAAGGTTGCGGTGGTGGAAAAGTGTTTTCATGGATATTTCTGGAGGTTTGAGAATATATGTGAATATATAGGACAAAGAATTAGGTTAGGGGGTGTTGGAGTAGGCCACAAGGCAGGGGGCACGCCCCTGTGGCTGGTCGTCTACTCCAAGCTCTTCTAACTTGGACTCCAAATCCAACAGGTGTCTTCTGGTCTAAGAAAAATCATCACGAAGGTTTTATTCTGTTTGGATTGCATTTGGTATTCCTTTTATGCGAAGCTCAAAAACAAGGAAAAAACAGGAACTGGCACTCGGCTCTAGGTTAATAAGTTAGTCCAAAAAATAATATAAAATAGCATATTAATGCATACAAAAAAATCCAAAATAGATAATATAATAGCATGGAACAATTAAAAATTATAGATACATTGGAGACGTATCAAGCATCCCCAAGCTTAATTCATGCTCGGACTCGAGTAGGTAAATGGTAAAACAGAACTTTTGATGTGGAATGCTACCTAACATATTTATCCATGCAATTTTCTTTATTGTGGCATGAATGTTCATATCCAGAAGATTCAAAACAAAACTTTAATATTGACATAAAAACACTAATACTTCAAGCATACTAACAAGGCAATTATGTCTTCTCGAAATAACATGGATAAGAAAGTTTATCCCTACAAAATCATATAGTCTGGCTATGCTCCATATTCATCACACAAAATATTCAAATCATGCACAACCCCGATGACAAGCCAGGCAATTGTTTCATACTTTTGACATTCTCAAACCTTTTCAACTTTCACGCAATACATGAGCGTGAGCCATGGACATAGCACTATAGGTGGAATAGAATGTGGTGGTTGTGGAGAAGACAAAAAGAAGGAGATAGTCTCACATCAACTAGGCGTATCAGCGGGCTATGGAGATGCCCATCAATAGATATCAATGTGAGTGAGTAGGGATTGCCATGCAACAAATGCACTAGAGCGATAAGTTTATGAAAGCTCAAAAATAAACTAAGTGGGTGTGCATCCAACTTGCTTTCTCATGAAGACCTAGGGCAATTTGAGGAAGCCCATTGTTGGAATATACAAGCCAAGTTCTATAATGAAAATTCCCACTAGTATATGTAAGTGACAACATAGGAGACTCTCTATCATGAAGATCATGGTGCTACTTTGAAGCACAAGTGTGGAAAAAGGATAGTAACATTGCCCCTTCTCTCCTTCTCTCTTTTTTTGGCTTCTTTGGCCTCCCTTTTATGTTTTTCTTCAGATGGGACAATGCTCTAATAATGAAGATCACCACACTTTTATTTACTTACAACTCAAGAATTACAACTCGATTCTTAGAACAAAATATGACTTTATATAAATGCCTCCGGCGGTGTACCGGGATGTGCAATCACTCAAGAGTGATATGCATGAAAGAATTATGAAAGGTGGCTTTGCCACAAGTACGATGTCAACTACATGATCATGCAAAGCAATATAACAATGATGAAACGTGTCATAATAAAATGGAATGGTGGAAAGTTGCATGGAAATATATCTCGGAATGACTATGAAAATGCCATAATAGGTAGGTATGGTGGCTGTTTTGAGGAAGGTATATGGTGGGTGTATGGTACCGGCGAAAGTTGCGCGGCACTAGAGAGGCTAGCAATGGTGGAAGGGTGAGAGTGCGTATAATCCATGGACTCAACATTAGTCATAAAGAACTCATATACTTATTGCAAAATCTATTAGTCACTGAAACAAAGTACTATGCGCATGCTCCTTGGGAGATAGATTGGTAGGAAAAGACCATCGCTCATGCCCGACCGCCACTCATAAGGAAGACAATCAAAAAATATCTCTTGCTCCAACTTCGTTACATAACGGTTCACCATACATGCATGCTATGGGACTCGCAAATCTTAACACAAGTATTTCTCAATTTCACAATTACTCACTAGCATGACTCTAATATCACCATCTCTATATCTCAAAACAATCATGAAGAATCAAACTTATCATAGTATTCAATGCACTTTATATGAAAGTTTTTATTATACCCCTCTTGGATGTCTATCATATTAGGACTAAATTCATAACCAAAGTGTGATGATCTTCATTCACTACTGCAGGATGCTGCTAACGCGACACTACGATCAAAGACCCTTCGATGAAGTTGTGTGCGATGCAATAATCACAAACGGTGGTGAGGGAGTCCTGGACTAGGGGGTGTCCGGACAGCCGTACTATCATCGTCCGCCGGACTCCAAGACTACGAAGATACAAGATTGAAGACTCCGTCCCGTGTCCGGATGGGACTTTCCTTGGCGTGGAAGGCAAGCTTGGCGATACGGATATGTAGATCTCCTACCATTGTAACCGACTCTGTGTCGTGGGAAACGAACACCTATGGGGCAGGGCCCCTTTCGGTCCGGCAAGGGAGCGGAGAGCGCACAAAGAGCGGATCGAGGCGGAGCACGCGAGCGATCTTTACCCAGCTTCGGAGCTCTCCGGAGAGATAATACTCCTACTGCTGCTTTGTGATTGTATTCTGTTCTTGCCTGAGAGCGTGAGAGTGGTGTAGTTTCGAATGAGTCGAACCCCTTCTACGTTGCGCATGGGCCTCCTTTTATAGGCACAAGGGGTCACCGACAGGTGGCAACGCAGTCGAGGGTACAAATGTAAAAAGGGTGGTTGGTACAACTGCTATCTACAGTGTACCCTACCTTGCTCTGACGGCAGGGGACAAGAGCATTTAATGCCCGTCCGCCTTGCCCAACAGTGCGGAAAAGCGACCGTTAGGGGCGCCACCGCTTGCCACGATGGCCTTCTCGTCATCTCCACTTGCCACCTCGCACTGCTTGGCTGCACAGCTACCCGCCACGTGCACCTGGGACGGTCCTGTGGCGACACATTGAAGAGGTGCGCTGGAGCGTGGGCACAGAGTGGTGGCTTCACCGCGGCAAGCGCCTTGCCGCGGTCGTTGTCTTGTCGCACCCGAAAGCTTGTCGCTCGTCGGGTCTTGCCGGGACGCGCGGCGCGTCGCGACAAGTTCTTTGAAGTGCCTGGGTCGGCCTTCCTAGCAAGCTCGTCTTGCCGGGGCCTTGTCCTTCTCGGCAAGCTCCTCTTGCCGGAGTCTTGTCTTCTTAGTTAAAACACTCTGTTCTTGAATGGCATCAATAGGAGCTACGGAGGATCTTGGCGGACACCCGGCAAGCCTTGCCGCGGGACGCTGCGGCTGCCCGTGCACAAGTTCGGGATACTAAGGTACCCCTACTTTAGTACACCGACACTCTGTGTAACCCTAGCCCTCTCCGGTGTCTATATAAACCGGAGGGCTTTAGTCCGTAGGACACAACATACATTACAACAATCATACCATAGGCTAGCTTTAGGGTTTAGCCTCCTTGATATCGTGGTAGATCCACTCTTGTACTACCCATATCATCAATATTAATCAAGCAGGACGTAGGGTTTTACCTCCATCAAGAGGGCCCGAACCTGGGTAAAACATCGTGTCCCTTGTCTCCTGTTACCATCCGCCTAGACGCACAGTTCGGGACCCCCTACCCGAGATCCGCCGGTTTTGACACCGACATTGGTGCTTTCATTGAGAGTTCCTCTGTGTCGTCACCGATAGGCTCGATGGCTTCTTCGATCAACAACGCTGTCCAGGGTGAGACTTTTCTCCCCGGACAGATCTTCGTATTCGGCGGCTTCGCAATTCGGGCTAATTCACTTGGCCATCTGGAGCAGACCGAAAGCTACGCCCCTGGCCGTCAGGAAAGATTCGGAAGCCTAAACTTCATGGCTGACATCCGCGGGGACTTGATCTTCGACGGGCTCGAGCCACAGCCAAGCGTGCCGCACTATTACGATGGGCATGATCTAGCTCTGCCGCCGAACAGTGCCTTGGTGGCCGCACAAGAATCCGCTCCGGCCCTTAGTCCGGAGCCGATCGCCCAGATCGAGGACCGGTGGTTGGACACCGCCTCGGGGGCTTCAACTTCCACGGCGATGGAGCCGAACACTAACCTTATCCCTTGCGAAGCTCGTGACTCCGAGGTGCCGGACTCCCTGCCGGACTCCGGACCTCCCGCGCCCCTGACAATCAAATCTGATCGGGCGCCGGTTATGGAATTCACCGCCACGGACATCTTCCAACACTCGCCTTTTGGTGACATCCTAAATTCATTAAAACACCTCTCGCTATCCGGAGAGACCTGGCCGGACCAAGGCCAGGACGGTTGGGATTCGGACGACGAAGAAATTCAAAGCCCACCCACCACCCACTTTGTAGCCACTGTCGACGATCTAACCGACATGCTAAACTATGACTCCGAAGCCATCGACGGTATGGACGACGATGCCGGAGATGAACGAGAACCGGCGCCTATAGGGCACGGGAAGACCACCCCGTCATACGACGTATACATGGTGGATACCCCAAAAGGAAGCGATAACGAGGACCAATGGGGCGAGGCAGAAGATAATCCTGCCGACAAACAACCAAAAAGGCGACGCAGGCGCTGCCCTAAGTCCCGCCTCGACAACAACAACGCTCCTAATGACCCAGCAATACAGCAGGGCAAACCAGTGGACGACGAAAACAACAGTCCAGGCCCGGCGAAAACAACAGTCCAGACGACCTCACGCCGGACACACCGGCAGAGAATAAAAACCTTCGGAAAAGACTCGTCGCCACCGCAAGAAGTTTGAAAAAGGAAAAATGGAAGCTCAAAACAGCGGAAGATACACTCAGAATGAGGTGGAGCAAAGTGCTCAAAACCGCAGACAAATACGGCAATGACCATCAATCAAAGAGCTACCCGAAGCGCAAGCTGCTGCCAGAATTTGACGAGGAGGCCATAGAGCCCCCACAGTAAAAAAAACAAAGAGGCTGCCTGGTTGGATAGACGGCCAGATGATAGGCCAAAATTTGACGATGATAGGCCGAAATCTGAAACCGACTAATGACCCTGGAAAGACAGATGGCCCAGCCAGGTCCATTTACGGGCCAAAGAAGAGGGCCCTAGGAAGCAATGCAACACGTCAAGTGTCTGAAGACAGCGGTACACCCAAATACAGGGGCGCCGCACACCCACTATGTTTCACCAACGAGGTGCTGGATCATGAATTCCCAGCAGGATTTAAACCCATAAACATAGAAGCCTACGACGGAACAACAGACCCTGGAGTCTGGATAGAAGATTATATACTACACATACACATGGCTAGAGGATATGATCTCCACGCCATAAAATACTTACCCCTCAAGCTCAAAGGGCCAGCCCGTCATTGGCTCAAAAGCCTCCCAGAAAACACTGTTGGAAGTTGGGAAGAGCTCGAGGACGCGTTTAGAGCAAACTTTCAAGGAACTTATGTCCGCCCTCCAGATGCAGACGATCTAAGTCATATAACTCAACAGCCCGGAGAGTCAGCGCGCAAATTCTAGAACAGGTTCCTCACCAAAAAGAACCAAATAGTCGACTGTCCGGACGCCGAAGCCTTAGCAGCTTTCAAACACAACGTCCGAGATGAATGGCTCGCCAGGCACCTCGGCCAAGAGAAGCCGAGGACAATGTCCGCGCTAACAAGCCTCATGACCGGCTTTTGTGCGGGAGAGGATAGCTGGCTAGCAATATGCAGCACCAGCAACCCAAGTACATCCGAAATCAGAGATGGAAACTAAAAATCACGGCGCAGAAAAGACCAGCGCCGGAATAAAGAGAAAAGCCCGAAGAGCATGGCGGTCACCGCCGGATTCAAAAGGTCGCGGCCAAACAACAAAACACTGCCTCTTAAGGATAACAGCGATGAGCTATCCAACTTAAACAAGATTTTGGGTCGTATATGTCAAATCCACAGTACCCCCGGAAGGCCTGCAAACCACACCCACCTAGATTGTTGGGTTTTCAAACAGTCCGGCCGATTAAACGCCGAACACAAGGGGCTCGACACATCAAGCGAAGATGATGATAAACCCCACCAGCAGAGCACCGGAAAACAAAAGACTTTCCCACAAGAGGTCAAAGCAGTAAATTCACTTCATGTGATAATACGGAAAAACAATGCGGCACCCGTTAAAATGGGTCTCGCACGGTCCAACCCAGCGGAACATAGAGATTGGACATCAAAACCAATCACTTTTGACCACCTGGATTATTCCAGAAGCGTTCTAAATACAGGATGGACTGCCCTGATATTGGATCCTATAATCGACGGACTGCAATTTACACAAGTCCTGATGGACGGAGGCAGTGACTTAAACCTGTTGTATCCAAACACAATCCGCAAGATGGGGATAGACCTTACTAAAATTCGACACAGCCGCACTTCCTTTGAAGGAGTGATGCCAGGCCCTTACGCCAAGTGCACAGGCTCCTTATTACTAGAAGTTGTGTTCGGATCACCGAACAACTTTCGAGCGAAAAACTAATCTTTCATATCGTCCCATTTCAAAGTAGCTATCAAGCACTCTTGGGACGAGAAGCTTTTGTCCGCTTCAACGCCATACCACATTACGCGTCTCTTACACTTAAGATGCCCGGTCCACGTGGCATCATTTCAGTGCGAGGGTCATTTAAAGACCCCCGACACGGTCAGACGAGTCCGGCATAAATAAGCTAGGGGCTCCCTAGCCGCACATCCCCTCACAAGGGGCTGCGCGCACAAGCAACAGCGAGCTCATACAGACTCCGCTTTACTTATTTATATTTCTTCCTTCGTATATATTTTTCGCACGATTTCCTTCCAAACTAAGTTCCTCTCTTTTTACAGATGAACAACGTGCACACCCGTCCAGGATAACGGCACAACAGAGACACAGGCGTAGACGTGCAGTAGGGACCCGTCGTAAGGATTCTTTTTAGATTAAGACCCTGCGTAAACTTTTTTTACTGTCTCTTGTTGTTATAATCCCTTGGTTTCTCATTATAACCAAAGTGGAGCCTGACGTTTTGGCATCGGCCGCGTCAGAGGACCATGCCCGTACCTGGACACTAGGGGCTTAGGGCATTGTTCTACCCATTATTATAAAGACCGAACACCTTAGGGAGTGTTCGGCGTCTCGAGTTAGGCCTTATATGCATCAGCTCCGAATCATGTCTTTGGTCAAATGTTGGGTTTGCCCGGCTCCTGTGTTTTGCTGCCTTACGTTCCGTATCATCGGCCAACGCGGCACCAGGAGAACTACTGCGATTGTGCCCCAGTTTGGCTGGGCGAGCACCTCAGTAGAGAAAGCCGAAAACTGACTGTCATGATACAGCGAGAGACTGGTCAACCACTCGATCGACTACCGGAATGTTTAGAATTCCCCGCATGGACGAAGGACCGTTTCCTGGTCAGGCACACACGCGCCCCGAATCCGGAGAAGCGCGATGCCCCCAGGGGCAATATTGTAGCCCCACCCTCGAACTCCAATGGCTAAGTGAAAGTGATAAAGCATCATAGTCCGGATTGCCTCGTTTGCTACGCTACCACCTCCTTAACAGGACCGAGACGTCGGATTAAGTGTGAAAAAGCGCTATTTTTTGCGAACACCCCCGCACCTTGTGCGTGGGGGCTGAAGCCGAAGACTGCCATCTTTCAGGTTATACAAACGTATACATAAACGGCCGCATAGGAGATATTTTAATACTTGGAACGCACAAGTATAAAAAGCGGTTACATCATAATCATTGTTTTACAAGATAAAACGTTCATTTGAACGTAACATTTTTCGAGCACTCCGACTCTATTACACGAGTGCCACGCATAACTTCCCCAAAATAGTGCTCGGCGGGTAACCGGCTTTCGTCCGAACCCTGGGCTGCAATAGCGTTGGCATCCATCTCTGTCCAATGTGTCTTCACACGGGCAAGGGCCATCCGCGCACCTTCTATGCAGGCCGACCGCTTCATCTCCTTAATATGCGGCACCGCTCCAAGAAATTGCTGCAATAAGCCAAAATAGCTCGTCGCCTTGGGCCTCTCTGGCCAGACATGAGCCATGATATCAGTCATGGCAAGTCCGGACAACCTGTTCAGCTCAGCCCATTCGGCCAACCGATCAGTCAACGGAAGTGAACGATCCGGACTATGGAATTGAGACCAAAATAGCTCTTCCGTCTTGTGATCCTTCTGACTCCGGAAGTGCACAACGGCATCCGCCGCACTTGCCGCTAAGTCCATATATGGATCCTCCGGACCCCACAGCTGGCCAAGTTGGGCATACTTTGGATCCGTAAACCGGCGACGCAGCAGAAAAGGCCTGCCAGCCACAATATCTCCGGCCTGGCGCAGCTCCTCCTTCATAGCCCGCATTGCAGAACGGGCATCCTTGGCCTCGGCAGTGGCCTTCCCCAGGTCTTCTCGCTCCGATAGGCGCTCCTTTTCAAGAGCCTCATTGCGTTCGGTAGCATCCTTCAATTTCACAGCCAATTCGGCCATCTTTTCCCTGCTTAGGCAGTGTGCAGCCTTTTCGGCTTTCAACTCCTCGGCCACCCTCGAGGCAGCCGCATCACTCCTTCGGGCTTGCTCCTTAGCTTGAGCAAGCTTGGCCCGAAGGCTCTCCACAGCAGCAGCACCGTCTGTATCACAACATATATATTGTAAGAGGCGGGCTTTGGCTCGCTTAAATAAGTGACTGCGAAGAATTCATTTACCTTGCGACTCGTCAAGTCGCCGGTTGACAAGTGTGATGTCCGCATCCGCCACATCAATTTGCCGCATGAACTCGAAAACTCCACTAGTCCGGCTAGCCCCCGGACTATCCGCCACCTGCATAGGAAGGGCGGCATTCAATACCTGCGATTTTGATCCTCGGCATGCTGTCGCTTTCGACAACCTACCGAGTCTCAGGGGCTACTATCTATATAGGGCACACTTCTATGTGCAAAACTATCAAAAAGGTGCGTCGTTCTTACGTACCTCAAATCCCGCCAGCAAACTCCTGACGGCATTATGCAATCCGCTTTCGGCGGACGAAATCCTTCCAATCACCATACTCATCAAAGCACGGTGATCTTCTGAGATGGACGCCGTCTCAAGCAGATCCTTCAGCTCCCCCGGACGGACACTAGTCGGCGCCGAACTCTCCAGCTCCACCGGGCTCAGGGATACCCTCCGTGACGATACTTCAGGCTCGTCTACCCTGTCCGACGGCGTAGCAGACGGAGGCGTTTCGCTCTCCATCATCTCCGGACAAAGATCCCCCGAAGATGAACTCATCTGAGAAGGCCGCGGATCCGAACTGTAAGGTAAAAATTTCGGTTATCCACAGAAGCACAAATAGGGGTATTTTCTTATTAATGAACTCCCCTTTCCCTACTCACGGCTTGCTGGAGGGCTGATCCTTTAGAGACGATTGTACGTCCGGGTTCTCCCCGGACGCAGGACCCTCCGGTGAAGATTTCTTCCCCGGCTTAGGGGCTTTGGCCTCCGGGTCTTCAGAGGCGGTCCTCTTCTCCCCCTGGAAGGAGGGATTTTCGATCCCCCCCTCTTCAGGCGACCCCTTGGGTGAGGTGATAGCTCTTCTATTTTCCCCATCGCCTCCTTCTACGGGTGCGACCTCCAACATTCTGACCAGCACGGGCTCCGGTGCGGTCTCTATGAGGGGGGCCGGACACCTTATCAGCTTCGATCGCGCTACCCACTCCTGATGAAGAATAATGGGTTAGGAGGCGAGTTTTAGAACGTCCGGACTCTGAGCTACTTACCTGAGTATCCGGGCGATTGCAGCTTAGGCCTACGTCCTCGGTCAATTCCGGACACGCCGCCCGCGGTCCGAAGAACAACTTGTACATCTCCACGGGTGTCATACCCATGAAGT
Source organism: Triticum dicoccoides (assembly GCF_002162155.2). Taxonomy (NCBI): domain Eukaryota; kingdom Viridiplantae; phylum Streptophyta; class Magnoliopsida; order Poales; family Poaceae; genus Triticum; species Triticum dicoccoides. The sequence continues at coordinate 630,244,172 of NC_041383.1, forward strand.
GTTGGAGAATTCGTGGTCCCTCCGGATTGAACTCCCATAACCGGAGAGGACGGCGTTTGCAGGGCAGAAGACGCCTGATTAGCATGACCTGCATCACCACAGCCAGATTGATCTCCCTCGCTTGGAGGTCTCGAATCCGGCCCTGCAATAAGGGCACGTCTTCGGACGGCCCCCAATTGAGCCCTTGGTTGATCCACGACATCAACCGGCGTGGAGGTCCCGGGCGGAATGAAGGCGGCGGCTTTTGCTTGCTGCCCTTCGGAGCGGTGATATAGAACCACTCCTGCTGCCATAAGCCGAGCTCCTCTTGGAAGGAGCCCTCGGGCCACGGGGCATCGGCCCTTCTGCTTATGGCCGCCCCGCCGCACTCCGCTTAACTCCCCCCGATCATCTTCGGCTCCACATTGAAGGTCTTCAGCCACAGGCCGAAGTGGGGGGTGACACGGAGGAAGGCTTCGCAGACGATAATGAATGCGGAAATATGGAGGATGGACTCCGGAGCCAAGTCGTGAAAATCCAGCCCGTAGTAGAACATGAGCCCTCTCACGAAGGGGTCCGTCGAGAAGCCTAAACCCCGACAGAGGTGGGATACAAAGACGACGTACTCACCGGGCTCGGGAGTGGGTATGGCCTGCCCTTGGGCGGGCAACCTGTGCGAAATCTCTTAAGAAAGGTACTTGGCCTCACACAGCTTTAGCACGTCCTCCTCCGTGCCGGAGGAGGGCATCCACCGACCCTGGAGGTTGGAGCCGGACATTGTTGAAGGTCTGAAGCGCTCGAATCTGGGGCTCTGGGTGTTGGAACTTGGAGCAAGGAGAGGATTCGATGGAAGATTGAAGAAAATAAACGAGCCTTGGTCCTCTTATAAAGGGGGAAAATACCAAGAGCCATCTCCGTGATAGTTCGGGATTCACCTTCGATAGAGGTGGCGTGGCGACGGGCACGCTTGGGTTACCCACGCTCGTATTGATGAGAATCCCGGAATAAGGGGAACACGATCTCTGCTTCGACAAGACGTGCCAAGGAAACTGCTTCGCTAAACGTGCTGAGGTGGTATAATAAAAAATGATTCAAGTAAAGGCTTGGTAGTGGCGTGACGTCATGCCGCAAAATACGTCAGCATATCGAACTTGTGTGCATTTTATTCTCTCTACGGTGGAATGTGGAATTTATTTTGCAGAGCCGGACACTGTCTGGGTGCTCCTGATCTTCTCCGGATTATTCAAAGGAGGAACCCGCCTTGCAATGCCGAACATTATGTGCGCCGGACTTAAAGTCATTGAAGCCTGGTTCAGGGGCTACTGAGGGAGTCCTGGACTAGGGGGTGTCCGGACAGCCGGACTATCATCGTCCGCCGGACTCCAAGACTACGAAGATACAAGATTGAAGACTCTGTCCCGTGTCCGGATGGGACTTTCCTTGGCATGGAAGGCAAGCTTGGCGATACGGATATGTAGATCTCCTACCATTGTAACCAACTCTATGTAACCCTAGCCCTCTCTGGTGTCTATATAAACCGGAGGGCTTTAGTCCGTAGGACACAACATACATTACAACAATCATACCATAGGCTAGCTTTAGGGTTTAGCCTCCTTGATCTCGTGGTAGATCCACTCTTGTACTACCCATATCATCAATATTAATCAAGCAGGACGTAGGGTTTTACCTCCATCAAGAGGGCCCGAACCTGGGTAAAACATCGTGTCCCTTGTCTCCTGTTACCATCCGCCTAGACGCACAGTTCGGGACCCCCTACCCGAGATCCGCTGGTTTTGACACCGACATGTGGTGTAAAAGAACTATAAAAAAGGTGCAAAACGTTTGCGATGGCGGAGCCATCAAACACGGTTCAGATTTTAGTTGCGTGTGCGATGCAGGGCATACGATTCAGTTCAATGAACTGTTTGTGATGAGGCGGAATGAAAGAAATGGGCAGCCAGATGAAGGCGTGTGCGATATACATCATATGGTTCACTCGGATGAACCGTTTGTGATGAGGAGGAACAATAGAAATGGGCAGCTAGATAAAGGTGTGTGCGATTGAGGGCATATGCTTCAGAAGGATTAACTATTTGCGATTAGGCAACAGAACAGAAATGGGTCAGCCAGATCAATGTGTCTGCGATTGATGGTAGACACTTCACATGGATGAACTGTTTGCGATTAGCCACAACAAACTAAAACAGTCAGATAGATCAACGTGTGTGCGCTAGACGGGCACACACATTCTAATTAAAAGAAGCGTGCGCGATGGTAATAACGAGCGCGCACGGTTGTTGGAACAAGACGTGTGCTGACATTGCCTACTGCGGTGCACCCTATGGTACAAACGCCACGTACGCGGCCGAGAAGGCGTGCCCACGTTACGCCTTTCGGGAATAGTGCTGCACTTATAACCGTTAATAAATTTTGTGTCTGCGTCTCGTGACATTCCAAATTGCAAACCTGTTCACACCGATCAAAACCTAAATGGTTTCCCACTTAGGAGCGTATTAGTACTCGGCTATAAATACTACTACTCCAAGATGACTGCACATTTCTCCTCAACTCCTCATCCACAAAAACAAACAAGTCATTCATCATCGTTCCCTTGCGTCTGTCATGGCCAGCGTGAGTTCTGGGTCGAGAGATTGCCACCAGGGAGATGCGAGCATGGAAGCGAAAGCACGAGAGATGTCCCCCCTCGCCGCAAACGCAGCCGACATGTCCCACTGCCCGGCCGTAGAGAGGTCCCGCCGCACCGTCGAAGCAGCACGGAGGTCCCGCCGCACCGTCGATGTAGCAGACTGGTCCGGCCGTGCCGCGGAAGCAGAAGAGATGTCCTGCAGCGCCGCGAATGTAGTAGAGATGTCCTCCCGCACAACGGCGGTCTGGGAAAATGTCTCACGGGCAGGCGAGGACTCTTATAGGCGCATGCATGCGATCATCCATAGCTAGATGTATCAGATCTCCGGCTGGGCGAGGTTTGCAGGATGACATGAAAGCCTCTTTTGAACAGGCTACCAGCGTCATCCGGCAACTAAATGAGAGCAATGCGAAGCTCCTAGCCGAGCGCGACCTGCTAAGGGCGAATATCGTCGGAAGTACGGAGCAGCAGGAGGAGACCACTGCCTTGTTCAAGAGGACCGGCGTCATCATCGAGAAACTTATGGATGCGAATGCCATGCTGCGCATCAAGCACAGAAGACTGGAGGAGAAATCCGTGGATGCTCTCAAGCAGCATCTTGAGGACAAGAAAGAGCTCATCGCCGTTCGTCTCGGAGACTAGTTCCCGCGGCCTGCAGAAACGCATCAAGAAAGTAGAGATCAGCGAGCAAGATCGTTGTCTTCCTTCTTATTTTGCCCTTGTGTATTTCGAGCGTTGCCGCATGTGGCTTTTTTTAATTATGTTCCTAAAGACGAAGACAATTATTATCCACTATCATCGTACTTATATTTATCATGCTTGCTATAAGTCGCAATCGATGCTATATAGGTCCGTCGGATCTTACATCAAGATCTGTGCAAAACTTTCTTTTTAGATTTTCATCTCTCTCTCTTAAGTCTCAGTCCAGTGAGACATATAGCCACACTGTAGAACGGGGGCTTGGGCGCCATTAATGGAGACGTTGGGAGGGAGGTGCGCGGCGGGTAGAGGTCAAAGGGCTCTCCTCCCGATGAGCATGCACAGGGGTCTAATCGCATGCCTCCCGTACTCAAATAGCTACCCTGCATGACACCTCCTAGCCATAAAAAAAGGGGACGCGTGGCGGCACGTAATTGGTAAGTAGAACGCCCATGGCTTCAATAATACTTGTGTTTCCGATTTGTAACGTGACAGCACTTGTTCCAAAATGACTTTGTTGATTGTTAATGTGTGCGCCTTCGCAAATCAGACAGAAAATTACCACAGCATGTTAGTGCCATGTCATGACACCATGCCAAATTTCATGATTTTCAAGCATGTTTTGGATTTACAGGAATTAAAAAACCAAGTTTCTCAAACTTTTCGGCCGACCTACGATGCCTAGATGCTTGAATTTCATTCCCATTTCTTGCATGGGACCTACAAATTCACCCAAGGACACACATGTGATTTTTCAACCAACTTTGGTGCACTGGAACATGTGCTTGTAGTTCAAATTTGAATTATGCACATTAAATGCCCAGAAACTCAATTAATGAATAAAAAGAGCCAAGCAAACCCGGCATAATTCCAAAATTTAGCACGATACTTCTATTTGGACTAATCTGCCTGTGTAAAAAAATTAAGGTGGGAGAAGGCAGTGTACATATGTCGTTTCGCACACGGAGGTGACACGTTCCCTCTCGGAACCATGAGCCTTCTTGAGGGAAGCTCCGGTTTGCAAGAAGCTTACACCAAATCTTGTCCCAATTTGGCCAAAAAAATTACCGCAGCATGTTGGTGCCATGTCATGACACCGTGCCAAGTTTCATGATTTTTAGGCGTGTTTTGGATTTACAGGAATTAAAAAACCAAGTTTCCCAATCTTTATGGCCGAGGCATGACCCCCAGATGTTTGAATTTCATTCCCATTTCTTGCATGGGACCTAGAAATTCACCCCAAGGACACACATGTGATTTTACAACCAACTTTGTTGCACTAGAGCATGTGCTTGTAGTTCAAATTTTAATTATGCACATTAAATGCCCAGAAACTCAATTAATGTATAAAAAAGGCCTAATGAACCCGGAATAATTCCAAAATTTAGCACGGTACTTCTATTTGGTCTAATCTGCCTGTGTAAAAAAATTAAGGCGGGAGAAGGCAGTGTACGTATGTCGTTTCGCACACGGAGGTGACACGTTCCCTCTCGGAACCATGAGCCTTCTTGAGGGAAGCTGCGGTTTGCAAGAATCTTACACCAAGCTTGTCCCAGTTCGGCCAAAAAAATTACCGCAGCATGACACCGTGCCAAGTTTCATGATTTTCAGGCGTGTTTTGGATTTACAAAAATTAAAAAACCAAGTTTCTCAATCTTTCCTGCCGAGCCACGATGCCCAGACGTTTGCATTTCATTCTCATTTCTTGCATGGGACCTAGAAATTCACCCAAGGACACACATGTGATTTTTCAACCAACTTTGGTGCACTGGAGCATGTGCTTGTTGTTCAAATTTGAATTATGCACATTAAATGCCCATAAACTCAATTAATGTATAAAAAAGGCCAGACGAACCCGGAATAATTCCAAAATTTAGCACGATACTTCTATTTGGTCTAATCTGCCTGTGTAAAAAAATCAAGGCAGGAGAAGGCAGGAGAAGGCAGTGTAAGTATGTCGTTTCGCACATGGAGGTGACACGTTCCCTTTCGGAACCACGAGCCTTCTTGAGGGAAGCTCGGGTTTGCAAGAAGCTTACACCAAAGCTTGTCCCAATTCGGCCAAAAAATTTACCGCAGCATGTTGGTGCCATGTCATGACACCATGCCAAGTTTCATGATTTTCGGGCGTGTTTTGGATTTACAGGAATTATCCATAGCCATTGGCCTAAAGTTGCAAGGACATTCAACATCACTGAAGGCCCAATATTTGCCTTCCGCTTCTGCAGTTTCCCAGATGAGATTCATCTGTCTATTTACCGTGTATGATGCTACTTTACAAAGGTTTTTGATGTTGCATGTGAAACTTTGTGCTGTTGTGTAGTGGCGTAACTGAGTGCCGAAGCTATCTGATGTAATTTAATTATGAAATCCTGGTTGTTGTTATACGGATATGAAATATCTGGTGTGTTTTATAAGAAATACCAGTTTGATTACTACATGGATTATCAATAATAGGCTAATTACCTTGCTTATTTGGATTTTCTATTACAGACGCTTACTCAGACAACACCGTGGGTGATGAACTCAAACAACCCGCACGGTTTTCTAGAAAGTAGGTGTGCTCAATCAACTAACAATCACACACGGCTTTTGGCAGCGAACTGTTTGCATTAGGCCACCTTGCACAAACGTTTCCACACAAAGAACTATGTGTGATATACATAGGAACGAAAATGATTTTTTGGGATTCACCGTGTGGGATGCACATACGAACGGAAACAATTGGGTTTCGATGCCCTGCTAGATCACACACGAGCCATCCTGTGAGCCAGGAGGGCCTATCCCGACGGTTTATGGGTCGTGTGGGAAGGACCCCCCTATCGCCCACACTCACTTGGCGACGGTTCCAAACACCGTCGCGGAAAGGGGTTAAAAACCGTTTGTATAGCATGTCGCTGTACCAGTGATTATTAGAGCATTGTCCCATGTGAGGAAAAAAATAAAAGAGGCCAAAGAAGCCAAACAAAAAATGAGAGAATAGAGATAAGGGGCAATGCTACTATTCTTTTTCCACACTTGTGCTTCAAAGTAGCACCATGACCTTCATGATAGAGAGTCTCCTATGTTGTCACTGAAGGAAATATGCCCTAGAGGCAATAATAAAGTTGTTATTTTATATTATATTTCCTTATTCATGATAAAAGTAAATTATTCATGCTAGAATTGTATTGATTGGAAACTTAAATACATGTGTGGTTAAGGTTCCCTAACCAAATACATGTGTTGTCATTTGATAATGGGATCACATCATTAGGAGAATAATGTGATGGACAAGACCCATCCGTTAGCTTAGCATATTGATCATTCAGTTTGTTGCTATTGCTTTCTTCATGTCAAATATATATTCCTCCGACTATGAGATTATGCAACTCCCAGATACCGGAGGAATACCTTGTGTGCTATAAAACGTCACAACATAATTGAGTGATCATAAAGATGCTCTACAGGTATCTCCAAAGGTGCTCGCTGAGTTGGCATAGATCGAGATTAGGATTTGTCACTCTGAGTATCGGAGAGGTATCTCAGGGCCCTCTCAACAATACACATCATAAGCTTGCAAGCAAATGACTAAGGAGTTAGTCACAAGGTGATGTATTATGGAACGATTAAAGATACTTTCCGGTAACGAGATTGAACTTGATATGAAGATACCGACGACGGAATCTCGGGCAAGTGACATACCGATGGACAAAGGGAATTACGTATGTTGTCATAACGGCTTGACCGATAAAGATCTTCATATAATATGTAGGAGCCAATATGGGCATCCAGGTTCCGCTATTGGTTATTGACTGTAGAGGTGTCTTGGTCATGTCTACATAGTTCTCGAACCCGTAGGGTCCGCACGCTTAACGTTCGTTGACGATATAATGTTATATGAGTTATATGTTTTGGTGAGAGAATGTTGTTCAGAGTCCCGGATAAGATCATTGGCATAAGGAGGAGTCTCAAAATGGTTGAGAGGTAAAGCTTGATATATAGGATGATGGCATTTGGACATCGGAAGTGTTTCGGGACGTACCGGGTAGGAATCGGGTCACCGGAAGGGGTTCCGGGCACCCCCGGCAAGTAATGGGCCTTATGGGCCAAAGGAGGGGACAGACCAACCCACAAGGGGCTGGTGCACCCCCTCCCTTGTTTATCTAGTCCTAGGGAAGGAAATGGGGGGGGGGGGCGCCACCCTCCCCTGCCTTTCCCCGCATTCCAAATAAGGAAAGGGGGCGCGGCTTGGGAGGGACCCCAAGTCGGATTCCTCCTACTTAGGAGCCTCCTTTGGCTGCTCCTCCCTCCCTCCCATATATATATATATATATATATATATATATATATATATATATATGTGGGAGGGGGCGCCTAGCACACAACAGACAATTGCCTAGCAGTGTGCAGCGCCCCCCTCCACCGTTTACACCCCCGGTCATATTTCCATAGTGCTTAGGCGAAGCCCTGCGGAGATCACTTCACCATCACCGTCACCATGTCGTCGTGCTGCCAGAACTCATCTACTACCTCGCCGTCTTGCTGGATCAACAAGGCGGAGGACGTCACCGAGCTGACCGTGTGCAGAACGCAGAGGTGCTATACGTTCGGTACTTGATCGGTTGGAGTGCGAAGAAGTTCGACTACATCAACCGCGTTGTTAAACAATTACGCTTATGGTCTACGAGGGTACATAGACATACTCTCCCCCACGTTGCTATGCATCTCCATGGATAGATCATTGTGTGTGCATATAATTCTTTTTATTTTCCATGCAACATTTGCCAACAGTGCATCCGAGCCAGGTCTACGTGTAGATGATATGCACGAGTAGAACACAAAGAGTTCTAGGCGGTGATAGTCATACTTCTTACCATCAATGTCTTATTTTGATTCGGCGGTATTGTGGGATGAAGCGGCCCGGACCAACCTTAGATGTCCACGCACATGAGACCGGTTCCACCAGCAGACATGCAACTAGTTTTGCATAAAGGTGGCTGGCGGGTGTCTGTTTCTCCTACTTTAGTTGAATCGAATTTGACTGCGACCGGTCCTTGAAGAAGTTTAAAACAGCAAACTTGATGAATCACCGTTGTGGTTTTATGCGTAGGTAAGAATGGTTCTTACTAGAAGCCCGTAGTAGCCACGTAAAACTTGCAACAACAAAGTAGAGTACGTCTAACTTGTTTTTGCAGGGCATGTTGTGATGTGATATGGTCAAGAGATGTATGAGATGATCATGTTTTGTACTATCGACAACTGGCTGGAGCCTTAGGGTTGTCTCTTTATTGTATGAAATGCAATCGCCATGTAATTGTTTTACTTTATCGCTATGTGTTAGCAATAGTTGTAGAAGCAATAGTTGGCGAGACGACCACGCCGCTATGATGGAGATCAAGGTGTCGAGCCAGTGGCGATGGAGATCATGACGATGCTTTGGAGATGGAGATTAAAAGCACAAGATGATGATGTCCATATCATGTCACATATTTTGATTGCATGTGATGTTTATCTTTTATGCATCTTATTTTGCTTAGAATAGCGGTAGCATTATAAGATGATCCCTTCACTTAATTTCAATATAAAAGTGTTTTCCCTGAGTATGCACTGTTGCTACAGTTCATCGTTTCGAGACACCACATGATGATCAGGTGTGATAGACTCTATGTTCACATACAACGGGTGTAAGACAGTGTTGCACATGCAGAATACTTGGGTTAAACTTGACGATCGTAGCATGTACACACATGGTCCCGGAACACTGGAGACCAAAAGGTCGAACATGATTCATATAGTAGATATGATCAACATAGAGATGTTCACCATTGATGACTACCCCATCTCATGTGATGATCAAACGTGGGTTAGTTGATTTGGATCGTGTATAACTTAAATAACTTGAGGGTTGTTTATTCAAGTGGGAGTTTTAAGTAATTTGATTAATTGAACTTAATTTGTCATCAACTTAGTCTTGTACTTTTGCATATCTATGTTGTAGATCAATAGCTCGCGATATAGCTCCCCTATTTTTGATATGTCCCTAGAGAAAACTAAGTTGAAAGATGATAGTAGCAATAAAGCGGACTAGGTCCGTGATCTGAGGATTATCCTCATAGATGCACAGAAGAATTATGTCCTTGATGCATCGCTAGGTGACAGACCTATTGCAGGAGCAGATGCAGACGTTATGAATGTTTGGCAAGCTTGATATGATGACTACTTGATAGTTTAGTGCACCCTGCTTTACGTCTTAGAACCGGGACTTCAAAAACGTCTTGAACGCCATGAAGCATATGAGATGTTCCAAGAGCTGAAATTGGTATTTCAGACTCATGCCCGTGTCGAAAGGTATGAGACCTCTGACAAGTACTTTGCCTACTAGATGGAGGAGAATAGCTCAACTAGTGAGCATGTGCTCAGAATGTCTGGGTACTACAATCGCTTGAATCAAGTGGGAGTTAATCTTCGAGATAAGATAGTGATAGACAAAGTTCTCTAGTCACTATCACCAAGCTACTAGAACTTCGTGATGAACTATAATATGCAAGGGATGACGAAAATGATTCCCGATCTTTTCGTGATGCTGAAATTGGCAATGGTAGAAATAAAGATAGAGAATCAAGTGTTGATGGTTAACAAGACCACTAGTTTAAAGAAAAAAGGCAAGGGAAAGAGAAGGAACTTCAAGAAGAATGGAAAAGCAAGTTGCCGCTCCCATGAAGAAGCCCAAAGCTGGACCCAAGCCTGAAACTGAGTGCCTCTACTGCAAAGGAAATGGTCACTAGAAACGGAACTGCCCCAAATACTTGGCGGATAAGAAGGATGGCAAAGTTAATAGAGGTATATTTGATATACATGTTATTGATGTGTACCTTACTAGTATTAGTAGTAGCCCCTGGGTATTTTATACCGGTTCAGTTGCAAAGATTAGTAACTCCAAACGGGAGTTGCAGAATAAACAAAGACTAGTTAAGGGCGAGGTGACGATGTGTGTTGGAAGTGATTCCAAGGTTGATACAATCACCATCGCACACTCCCTCTACCTTCGGGATTAGTGTTAAACCTAAGTAAATGTTATTCGGTGTTTGCGTTGAGCATGAATGTGATTTGATGATGTTTATTGCAATACGGTTATTCGCTGAAGTCAAAGAATACTTGTTGTTCTATTTATATGAATAAAACTTTCTATGGTCATACACCCAATGTGAATGCTTTATTGAATCTCGATCATAGTGATACACATATTCATAATATTGATGAAAAGATGCAAAGTTAATAATGATAGTGCAACATACTTGTGGCACTGCCGTTTAGGTCATATTGGTGTAAAGCGCATGAAGAAACTCCATGTAGATTGGATTTTTGAATCACTTGATTACGAATCATTTGATACTTGCGAACCATGTCTCATGGGCAAGATGACTAAAACTCCGTTCTCTGGAACAATGGAGCGAGCTAATGACTTATTGGAAATAATACATACCAATGTATGCGGTCCGATGAGTGTTGAGGCACGCGGCGAGTATCGTTATTTTCTGACCTTCACAGATGATTTGAGTACGTATGGGTATATCTACTTGATGGAATACAAGTCTAAAATATTTGAAAAGTTCAAAGAATTTCATAGTGAAGTGGAGAATCATCGTAACAAGAAAATAAAGTTTCTAAGATCTGATTGCGGAGGCGAATATTTGAGTTACGAGTTTGTCCTTCATTTAAAACAATGTGGAATTGTTTCACAACTCACGCCACCTGGAACACCACAGCGTAATGGTGTGTCCGAACATCGTAACCATACTTTATTGGATATGGTGCATTCTATGATGTCTCTTACCAATTTACCACTATCATTTTGGGGTTATGCATTAGATACAGTCGCATTCACGTTAAATAGGGCACCTTCTAAATCCATTGAGACGACACCGTATAAACTATGGTTTGGCAAGAAACCTAAGCTTCATTTCTTATAGTTTGGGGTTGCGACACTTATGTCAAAAGGCTTCAGCCTAATAAGCTCGAACCCAAATCGGAGAAATGCGTCTTCATAGGATACCCTAAGGAAACAATTGGGTGCACCTTCTACCACAGATCTGGAGGCAAGATCTTTGTTGCCAAGAATGGAACATTTCTAGAGAAGGAGTTTCTCTCGAAAGAAGTTAGTGGGAGGAAAGTAGAACTTGATGAGGTAATTGTACCTTCTCTCAATTTAGAAAGTAGCACATCAGAGAAATCCGTTCCTGTGATGCCTACATCAACTAGAGAGGAAGCTGATGATGATCATGAAACTTGAAATCAAGTTACTACTGTACCTCGTAGGTTGAACAAAGCACGTTCCGCACCAGAGTGGTACGGTAATCCTATTCTGGAAGTCATGTTACTATACCATGATGAATCTATGAACTATGAAGAAGCTATGATGAGCACAAATTCCGATAATTGGCTTGAGGCCATGAAATCTGAGATAGGATCCATGTATGAGAACAAAGTGTGGACTTTGATGGATTTTCCCAATGATCGACAAGCCATTGAGAATAAATGGATTTTCAAGAGGAAGACAGAGGTGATGGTGATATCACTACCTACAAAGCTCGAGTTGTCACAAAAAGTGTTTTCGGCAAGTTCAAGGCGTTGACTACAATGAGACTTCTCACCCGTAGCCATGCTTAAATCCGTCCGAATCATGTTAGAAATTGCCGCATTTTATAATTGTGAAATCTAGCAAATGGATGTCAAAAACCACTCTTCCTTAATGGATATTAAAGAAGAGTTGTATATGAGGGAACCAGAAGTTTTTGTCGATCCTAAAGGTGCTAACAAAGTGTGCAAGCTCCAGCGATCCATCTATGGACTGGTGCAAGCATCTCAGAGTTGAAATATACATTTTGATGATGTGATCAATGCATATGGTTTTATACAGATTTATGGTGAAGCCTGCATTTACAAGAAAGTGAGTGGGAGCTCTGTAGCATTTCTGGTATTATATGTGGATGACATATTATTGATTGGAAATGATATAGAATTTCTAAATAGCATAAAAAGGATACTTGAATAAGAATTTTTCAATGAAAGACCTCGGTAAAGCTACTTATATATTGGGCATCAAGATCTATAGGGATAGATTGAGACACTTAATAGGACTTTAACAAATCACATACCGTGAAAAGATTTTGGAGAAGTTGAAAATGGATCAGTCAAAGAAAGGGTTCTTTCTTGTGTTGCAAGTTGTGAAGTTGAGTAAGACTCCTTAGTTACCTAAGAGGACTAAGGAGATATTTCTTGATTATGGAGGTAATAAAGAGTTTTTCGTTAAGTGTTACATCGGTGCAAGATTTGACGCCGATTCGGAAGACTCTTAGTCTCAATCTAGATACATATTGAAAGTGGGAGCAATTAGCTAGAGTAGCTCCATACAGAGCTTTGTAGACATAGAAATTTGCAAAAATACATACGAATCTGAATGTGACAGACCCGTTGACTAAACTTCTCTCACAAACAAAACATAATCACTCCTTAATACTCTTTGGGTGTTAGTTACATGGTGATGTGAACTAGATTATTGACTCTAGTAAACTCTTTGGGTGTTATGGCGATGTGAACTATGGGTGTTAAATCACATGGTGATGTGAACTAGATTATTGACTCTAGTGCGAGTGGGAGAATGATGGAAATATGCCATTGAGTCAATAATAAAGTTGTTATTTTACATTATATTTCCTTATTCACGATAAAGGTTTATTATTCATGCTAGAATTGTATTGATCGGAAACTTAAATACATATGTGAATATATAAACAAATACCATGTCCCTAGTAAGCCTCTACTAGACTAGCTCGTTGATCAAAGATGGTTAAGGTTTCCTAACCATAGACATGTGTTGTCATTTTATAACGGGATCACATCATTAGAAGAATGATGTGATGGACAAGACCCATCCATTAGCTTAGCATATTGATCATTCAGTTTGTTGCTATTGCATCCTTTCTTCATGTCAAATACATATTCCTCTGACTATGAGATTGTGCAACTCCCAGATAACGTAGGAATACCATGTGTTTTTATCAAACGTGACAACGTAACTGGGTGATCTTAAAGATGCTCTACCAGTATCTCCGAAGGTGTTTGTTGAGTTTGCATAGATCGAGATTAGGTTTTGTCACTCTGAGTATCGGAGAGGTATCTCTGGGCCCTCTCGGTAATACACTTCATAAGCTTGCAAACAAATGGCTAAGGAGTTAGTCACAAGGTTATGTATTATGGGACGAGTAAAGAGACTTTCTGGTAACGAGATTGAAGTAGGTATGAAGATACCGACGATCAAATCTTGGGAAAGTAACATACTGATGGACCAAGGGAATTGCGTATGTTGTCACAACGGTTCGATTGATAAAGATCTTCGTAGAATATGTAGGAGCCAATATGGGCATCCAGGTTCCGCTATTGGTTATTGACCATAGAGGTGTCTCGGTCATGTCTACATAGTTCTCGAACCTGCAGGGTCCGCACGCTTAATGTTTGATGACGATATATATAGTGTTAGATGAGTTAAATGTTTTGGTGAGAGAATGTTGTTCGCAGTCCCGGATGAGATCACGGACATGACGGGGAGTCTCTAAATGGTTGAGAGGTAAAGATTGATATATAGGACGATGGTATTTGGACACTGGAAGTGTTTCGGAACGTACCGGGAAGGAATCGGGTCACCCGAAGGGGTTCCGGGCACCCCCCCGACAAGTTATGGGCCTTATGGGCCAAAGGAGGGGCAAAATAGCCCACAAGGGGGCTGGTGCGCCCCCTCCCTTGTTTGGCCAGCCCTAGGGAAGGAAAAGGGGGAGGGCTAGCCCCTCCTGCCTTTCCCTCTCATGCGTGAAAGGAAAGGGGGGGCGCCACCCTCCCCTGCCTTTCCCCGCATTCCATATAAGGAAGGGGGGGCGGCTTGGGAGGGACCCCAAGTAGGGTTCCTCCTACTTGGGCGCCTCCTTTGGCTGCTCCTCCCTCCATCCCACCTATATATATTTGGGAGGGGCGTCTAGCACACAACAGACAATTGCCTAGCCGTGTGCGGCGCCCCCCTCCACCGTTTACACCCCGGGTCATACTTTTTTAGTGCTTAGGCGAAGCCCTGCGGAGATCACTTCACTATCACTGTCGCCATGACCGTCGTGCTGCCGTAACTCATCTACTACCTCGCCGTCTTGCTGGATCAAGAAGGCGGAGGACGTTACCAAGCTGAACGTGTGCAGAACGCGGAGGTGTCGTACGTTCGGTACTTGATCGGTTGGAGCACGAAGAAGTTCAACTACATCAACCGCGTTATCAAACGCTTCCGCTTACGATCTACGAGGGTACATAGACATACTCTCCCCCTCATTGATATGCATCTCCATGGATAGATCATTGCGTGTGCGTAGAATTTTTTTGTTTTCCATGCAACATTTCCCAACCGTCACTTTCATATACTAGTGGGAATTTTTCATCATAGAACTTGGCTTGTATATTCCAACGATGGGCTTACTCAAATTTCCCTAGGTCTTCGTGAGCAAGCAAGTTGGATGCACACCCACTTTGTTTCTTTTTGAGCTTTCATACACTTATAGCTCTAGTGCATCCGTTCCATGGCAATCCCTACTCACTCACATTGATATCTATTGATGGGCATCTCCATAGCCCGTTGATACGCCTAGTTGATGTGAGACTATCTCCTTCTTTTTTGTCTTCTCCACAACCACCATAGTCTATTCCACCTATAGTGCTATGTCCATGGCTCATGGTCATGTATTGCGTGAAAGTTGAAAAGGTTTAAGAACACCAAGAGTATGAAACAATTGTTTGGCTTGTCATCGGGGTTGTGCATGATTTGAGTATTTTGTGTGGTGAAGATGGAGCATAGCCAGACTATATGATTTTGTAGGGATAGCTTTCGTCGGCCATGTTATTTTGATAAGACATAATTGCCTTGTTAGTATGCTTGAAGTATTATTGTTTTTATGTCAATATTAAACTTTTGTTTTGAATCTTATGGATCTGAACATTCATGCCACAATAAAAAAAATTACATGGATAAATATGTTAGGTAGCTTTCCACATAAAAAATTCTGTTTTTATCATTTACCTACTCGAGGACGAGCAGGAATTAAGCTTGGGGATGCTTGATACGTCTCCAACGTATCTATAATTTTGATTGTTCCATGCTATTATATTACCTGTTTTGGATGTTTTATATGCATTAATATGCTATTTTATATTATTTTTGGGACTAACATATTAACCTAGAGCCTAGTGCCAATTTCTATTTTTCCTTGTTTTTGAGCTTCGTAGAAAAGGAATACCAAACGGAGTCCAAACGGAATAAAACTTTCGCGATGATTTTTCTTGGACCAGAAGACACCTAGGAGACTTGGAGTGCAAGTCAGAAGAGCCGTGAGGCGGCGGCAAGGGTGGAGGGTACCCTGGGGGGCGCCCCCTACCTTGCCACCCCCTCGGGACTCCTCTGACCTAGCCCTTGGCCCTATATATTCACATATATTCCAGAACCTCCAGAAGCATCCACGAAAACACTTTTCCACCGCCGCAACCTTCTGTTCCCGTTAGATCCCATCTTGGGGCCTTTTCCGGCATCCTGACGGCAGGGGATTCGATCACGGAGGGCATGTACATCAACTCTATTACCCTTTCGATGAAGCATGCGTAGTTTACCTCAGACCTGCGGGTCCATAGCTAGTAGCTAGATGGCTTCTTTTCTCTCTCGATTCTCAATACTATGTTCTCCTTGATGTTCTTGGAGATCTATCCGATGTAAGCTTCTTTTGCAGTGTGTTTGTCAAGATTCAAGGAATTGTGGATTTATGATCAGATTATCTTTGAATATTATTTGAATCTTCTTTGAATTCTTATATGCATGATTTTATATCTTCGTAATTCTCTTCGAACTATTGGTTTGGCTTGGCCAACTAGATTGGTGTTTCTTGCAATGTGAGAAGTGCTTAGCTTTGGGTTCAATCTTGCGGTGTCCTCACCCAGTGAGAAAGTAGGGGTAGCGAGGCACATATTGTATTGTTGCCATCGAGGATAAAAAAATGGGGTTTACATCATATTTCTTGAGTTTATTCCTCTACATCATGTCATCTTACTTAAAGCGTTACTCTGTTCTTTATGAACTTAATACTCTAGATGCATGCAGGAGTCGGTCGATATGTGGAGTAATAGTAGTAGATGCAGGCAGGAGTCGGTCTACTTGACACGAACGTGATGCCTATATTACACAATCGTTACCTTGGATATCGTCATAACTTTGTGCTTTTCTATCAATTGCTCGATAGTAATTTGTTCACCCACCGTATTATTTACCTTCAAGAGAGAAGCCTCTAGTGAAACCTATGGCCCCCGGGTCTATTTTCCATCATATTAGTTTCCGATCTACTATTTTGCAATCTTTTATTTTCAGATCTATAAACCAAAAACCCCAAAAATATTTTATCTTTCATTTAGTTTTATTTATCTATCTCTATCAGATTCACCTTTGCAAGTGACCGTGAAGGGATTGACAACCCCTTTTATTGCGTTGGGTGCAAGTGTTTGATTGTTTGTGCCGGTATTGGTGATTGCGCGTTCTTCTCCTACTGGATTGATACCTTGGTGCTTAACCGAGGGAAATACTTATCTCTACTGTGCTGCATCACCCTTTCCTCTTCAAGGGAAAAACCAACGCAAGCTCCATAAGTAGCAATGAGGTGGGGGACAAAGACTACCCGCTCCCTTGGGTTAGGAGCGGTGCTACGTCTCCAATGTATCTACAATTTTTGATTGTTCCATGTTGTTATATTATCAATCTTGGATGTTTTATATACATTTTTTAGCAAATTTATATCATTTTTTGGACTAACCTATTGACATAGTGCCCAGTGCCAGTTGATGTTTTTTTGCTTGTTTTTTACTTTGCAGAACATCAATACCAAACGAAGTCCAAATGCCAAGAAACTTTGTGGAATTTTTTTTCTTCCTAGAATACACCTAGGGAGCCAATGGATCACACAAGAGGAGGCCTCTGGGGCCCACTAGGCACTAGGGCGTGCTAGAGGCCCCAGGCGTGCCCCAGTGGGTAGTGGAGCCCACGGGAAACTTCATGACCTACCTCCGCCTCTATAAATACTCTAAACCCCCCAAAACCCTAGAGGAGTCGACGAAACACTTTTCCAGCCGCTGCAAGTCCCGAAACCACGAGATCCAATCTAGAGGCCTTTTTCAGCACTTTGTCGGAAGGGGCAAAAATCATGGAGGGGTTCTTCATCATCCTTGTTGCCCCTCCGATGATGCATGAGTAGTTTACCATAGACCTACGGGTCCATAGCTAGTAGCTAGATGGCTTCTTCTCTCTTTTTTACCTTCAATACAATGTTCTCCTCGATGGTCTTGGAGATCTATTCGATGTAACTCTTTTTTGCAGTGTGTTTGTTGGGATCTGCTGAATTGTGAGTTTATGATCAGATCTACCCATGAATATTATTTGAGTCTTCTTTGAGCTCTTTATGCATGATTTTTATAGTTCGTATTTCTTCTTTGATTTATTGGTGTGGTTTTGCCAACTAGATTGATTTATCTTGCCATGTGAAGTCGTGCTTTGTGATGGGTTTGATCTTGCGGTGCTCAATCTCAGTGACAGAAAGGAGACATGACACGCATGTATCGTTGCTATTAAGGGCAACAAGATGCGGTATATTCATACATGGGTTTATCTTTTCTACATCATGTCATCGTTCTTATTGCATTACTCCATTTCTTCATGAACATAATGCACTAGATGCATGCTAGATAGCGGTCGATGTGTGGAGTAATAGTAGTAGATGCAGGCAGGAGTCGGTCTAATAATCTTGGACGTGATGCCTATATACATGGTCATTGCCTTGGATATCGTCATAATTATTTGCTTTTCTGTCAATTTCCCAACAGTAATTTGTTTACCCACCGTATGCTATTTTCTTGAGAGAAGCCTCTAGTGAAAACTATGGCCTCCGGGTTTACTTTCCTATCATACTAAAACAAAAAATACCTAGCAGCAATTTTTATTTATTTATTTTATTTTGTGTTTTTGCTAGATCTATTTATCCAATCTCATACAATTTAATCTATCTCAATAACTTTTAGGGATTGACAACCCCTTCACGCATTAGGTTACAAGTTTTTGTTGTTTGTGTGCAGGTGTTGTTTACATAGTGTTGCTTGGTTCTCCTACTGGATTGATAACCTTGGTTTCATAACTGAGGGAAATACTTATCGTTGCTGTGCTGCATCATCCCCACCTCTTTGGGGAATTACCAACGCAGATTACAAGCAATCAAGAAGAATTTCTGGAGCCATTGCTGGGGAGACATCATCAACATCTATCAAGTATCTGCACATAAATTCGCATCTCCTTGCAATTACTTTATTTTCCATTTGCCTCCCGTTTTCATCTCCCCCACTTCTAATAAAACAATTGCAAAAAAATACAAAAATAATTTCCGTTTGCCTTTTTGCTTGTTTGCTTGTGTTGCCATGTGCCTTCTATGTGCTTGCATCTTCGCTCGCCAAAAATCTATTGATATGGATCCTCATCCACTTGCTAATATTTTTACAAGATCCAATTATGTTGAACCAATTGCTAGTGAATTGAGTTCACTAGATTAACTTTATGAAGTTTTGCTTGAGATTCGTGAAGCTGAAAATTTTGATGAACTGTTAAAAGTAGAAATTTATAAAGTGATTCACGATAGGTCCTTGAATGAAAAGCATGATTGCAATGATGTTATTATAAATTCTATTAATGTTAATTGTGCTAATAATATGCAAAACCCCAAGCTTGGCGATGCTAATTTTGTTATGTCTACTACTTATTGCAATGATCATGATTGGGGTGATAATGATTCTTATGATCTTGAAATTTTATTTAAGCCTCATGGTGAATATGTTTGCGATAATATTGAAAGTGGGTTTGGGAGAGTGTCAACTTTAGGTAAAAATAATCCCACATATTTGGAGACTTTTTGATCTTATGATTTTTTTTATGAAAGTGGGTTCGGAGAGGTCATGACTTTAGTTGGTGTTAATCTCGCTATATTGTTGAATTTGAAAATGATCCCACATGTAATTATTATGAGATAGGAAAATATGGTTGTAGAAAATTTCATGTTACTAAATTACCTCTCGTTATGTTGAGATTGCTATTACTTCTTTGTTCTTCCTTGTATATGCTAGTTTTTTCTTGCCTTGATAATTTGTTTGCATATGAAATGCCTATGCATAGGAAGTATGTTAAACTTAAACGTGTTTGTCACATGTTTTATGATGCTCTCTTTGCGTTTCAATTATTATCTTTCATGTGTGCATCATTGAAATCTCAAAGCATGTCTTAATGGTTGTAAAGAAAGAGCTTGTAGGAAGACAACCCAATAGTTACTTTTCTGTTTTTAAATAAATATATATACAATTATACATCTGTTATGATTGTGTTTTGTATGTTTTAGTTAGTGTTTGTGCCAAGTAAAGCCTTTGGGATGATTTTGGTGATAGTTGATTTGATCCTGTTGGAAAACATAAACTTTTGTGCCCAGTAACATAATTGACCTGGTCTACTAGAACGCGATGACTTCTTGATTTTTTCACAAATGATTAAGATACGAATTTCCCACGTTTTCTAATTTTTCAGAATTTTTGGAGTTACAGAAGTTTGGTCAAAGTCCAGATTACTACATACTATTTTGTTTTTGACTGATTTTGTTTTTGTTGCATTGTGTGCTTATTTTGATAAATCTATGGATTGTATCGGGGGTATAAGCCATGTCAAAGTTAAAATAAAATAGGTATAATGCAATAATAAAATATGAATGGGTTTGCAACAATACTTAAAGTGGTGATTTTTATTATACTAATGGATATCATGAAGGTTTTGTTAAGTTTTGTGTGATTGAAGTTTTCAAGTTTTGGGTGAGATCACAATGGATGAAGAATAAGGAGTGAAAAGAGCCTAAGCTTGGGATGCCCATGGCACCGCAACACTACTAGGGAAAACCCTAGCAGTAGCGCGTGTTTTGTGCCTACTAGTAGCGCGGGAAGCCGCGCTACTAATAAGGCGCTACATCTATTGCTTAGCAGTAACGCGTGGCATCACGCGCTACTGCTAGTACAAATAGCTGCAGTGCCTGTTCAGTACCGCGCTACTGCTAAGTTATCTACTTGCAGCGTGTTTCCTTACCATCGCTACTAGTATTTTTTTATAATTTTTTTATTTTTAGTGTATTTATGCGCCATCATACAAATATTGGTACAATACCAGTTGTTATGAGGTTTACATCATTATGTCCATAACAGTGTATTAAATGAAGGTGGATTAGGTTCAAGTGGAGGCAATATGTGGTGCATGTCAAAAGTATACTACTAATCCAAACTCGATCTACTTTGGATTAGTAGTACTTTCGATGTGCACCACATGTTGCCTCCACTTGAATCTAATCCGCCAGCACAAGATATTTAATCATCATCATGGTCATTACCACCAACATTATTTATTTAATCACCACTAACACTAGCTAATAATAATCATCATAGTCATTACCACCAACACTAGCTATTTTATCATCATAGTAATAGTGTAGCACATCATCATCCTGAAACTCATTTCTAGCCAGCTACTCACTCCTGCTACTCACTCCTGCTGCTCTCTCTTAGGTAAAAGAACATAAAACATGTGTAGCTCTCCTCCTTGATCAAGCTGGAGCATGCAGATGAACCTGCCTCCTAATCGTGGAAGGCGTCTCTGGTTGCTGCTCCCTAGTACTTCTCTGCGCTCCCCAACACATATTTGGTCCAGTCTTGCACTATTAAGCATCCGTCGCTAATCTTGAATGCACTAAAGTAAGTTGTAGGATATCTTGGCCGTAAGTTGATAATACTCATGATACCTTTAGTCTCGATCCCATAAGGCACAACATTCTTCGGGAGTCCCTGTTGAAGAACATCGTATGGTAACATACTTAGCAATGAAGTTTAGCTTCAAAAATAATGTATGGAAAAGATGCAATGAGGATAAAAAGTAAAAATCTTACCATCCTTCCTAAATGGATGTGACCGTAGTTCATTACGAACACTATTGGTCGCACATTTTCAGTACTAAGATTTCTAAATGCAGGAAGAAAATTTGTCTTGACAGTATCAAGATCCTCAAGCCATGAAACATAATGACTGAGCTCCTCGCAGTTGAGTTCAGCCCCAGGACAGTATACGGTCCTGTCTACCAAGCGCTGGACATGTTTGCTTGCACGGAAATAAGCTGACAATACAAATTAGTTGTCAACTATTTTTGAATAAACAATATAAAAGACATAAATATGGTTGAGAAACTTACATAATGGTATAACTGGAGGCATTTGCACATTGACCCAGATGTCGGTATTACCTTCAATATCATCTTCCGGACAAATATCAAAGGTGATAACCATATCAGGCTCAAATGCATAAGTCTTGCATAGTGCTCGCCATGTTTTGCATCCAAAATAGGTGTAGTCATCTGAATTGTATAACTTCGCATGGAAAATATAACCATGCTCGGTCTTCAAGTAAACTTTCTTTTCCTCCATACTATGACTGAAACCTATCTTATCCAATACAAAAACTCTTGCATGGCAGGGGATACGCTAGTAGAATAGTAAAAAAAATATAAGTTGAAGCAAATGAAGCAGATGTCATGCTTAATTACGAAAAAAGACTTGTCGTTGTGACTTACTGTATCCACTTCGAAGTTCTCGTCCAGCTTGATGCTGAAGCGCCTATCATCATCTAGGAAGATTCCGTCGCACAGGCCGCGCTCGTCTTCGCAGTATTTGCAAATACCGAAATCCTTCTCGTCGTCAGACATTTCCTATGTTCATAGTTAAAACATTAATTGAAAATCGATCGAAGACAACTACCAAGATACTCAACACACAAATCCGGGGCACTCGATATTTCCTACATATTCTAGCACAAGTCATGCCAAAATTCACGGAAAAATCCGGCATGACCTTTGCTAAAATAGGACATATCGAGCGCCTGAAATTTGCCGGAACGGAAATGAATCAACACTCCGGCAAAACATAGGCCACTCGAAGGTATAACCTGCAAACATGACCGGCCACTTGGATATTGAGCAACACAAGATATACATTTCAAAATATCTTATAGGACTCAAATTAGCATGCATTCAATAAGCAAAAGTAGATCATCTCATGCGTCAGTACATCGTCGAATATTATCACTAATACATCACGAATAGTGTCATACATATAACATCACTAATACAACTAAAACTCTAGCACACGACGGGTATCGGCGCGGGCGGTGGACACCCACAGAGAAGGCGCCATCACGGGATCATAGCTCCAGTGAGATCCCCGGAGAACCTGCCAGGTATTGGAGAACGACCTATGGTACAACGCAAACAAGTAGCGACGGACGTGTGCGTCCTCCTCACTGACACGATGACGCACCACCTCCGCGGAGTCCTCGAGCCTCTGGATCGTCACTGGTCCACGCGACCGCCACCAAACAAGGTTCGGGTCAACGACAGGCTGGCTCCTCACCAACCTGCGCCCCCCGGTAGGTAGCGCCTCCCAGTACCACCCCGGCGGAGCCCAGTCCCGGACATGGCCGATCTGGTCAAGAAGGTGTCGTCCTCCGCCGACTCGACGACGAGGATGCGGGATAGGCATCGTCCACGTCGAGGCGGGAAAAATTGCTTTAACTAAAAAATAGAAACAAGTTCTTACTAACTAGTTCTATTAATTCAACTAGTTCTTACTAAAAAGAATACTATAAATAAAAATATTCTAGTACCTAATTAGTACCTAATTCTTACTAACTAATTAGTACCTAGGAACTACTGCCCTAATTACCATCTAAGTAATTAACTAACTAGCACTAAAAATAGCCTAGGGTTCATACTAACTAGCACTAAATACCTAGGGTTCATACTAAGCAGAGAAGAGGGATCAGCTAGAAGGGGAGAGAGGGATCAGAAGGGGAGAGTGCTTACAGAGGGCGGGGAGAGAGATGGGGTCGGGGGAGACGGCGGCAC